>NC_045428.1:424533333-424845112 GCF_902635505.1 Sarcophilus harrisii
GAGAAAATGGCATTTTCCTTTCATTTGCTTAGTAGAATCTGAGCACAAAACACAAGGAATTTTCAACCATTTTACCTAACTTAAAGGAAAAGCTGGTTTCATTTAAACTAGGTAAAGGTGCTGCACTGGTAACATAGCACCAAAATATTAAAGAACTTTAGAAATTCTCTCAGTCTTAGAAGACAGAGGACAAATCGGTAGACCAATTTCAAAGGAAGAAAAAGGAGGGAGAGAAAGAGAATTCTTACCTCCTGATTTTGAACCAAGATAAGAGTTGTAATGGGAATGGGGCATAGAAACCCTCATATTTGAACCTAGAGGTGGTTTTGCAAATTTATATATATCTTTGGGATTAATGATAGTTTGCTTGAGACTTTTTGCTTTTTTTTTTTCATCCTTTAAATAAAGTTTTGTTCTGTAGTACTGTGAATTATATGCTTACAAGTAGGAAGAGGGTTTCAGAATACTGTGGGTTGGGAGTGGTATCATGTGTACAATTCCCAAGATTCCTCCAAGGGCTTACTATGAATTAAGTGTTAAAGAAAATCCTTCATAGTGTACTAGGGCTCTTCCTTGAGCAATGAAATTCTCTATCATGAGGGCTTCAATGGGAATAGCAATAAAATGTCAGGTACTTATCTCCCGAGGAGGGTTGAGAAGCAACAGTTAGAACTGAATGTGGAACAAGTGACTGGTTCAAGATTGGGAAAGGAGGCATTGTCAATTTATTTAGTTAACTTATATGCAGAGTATATCATTATGAGAATGCCAATTTGGACAAATAAAAAGCCAGAAGTAAGGTTGCCAGAGGAAATATCAACAATTTCAGATGTGGAATTAATATTATTCTAATGGCAGAAAGTGAAGAAAAATTAAAAAGCCTCTTTGAGGGTAAAAAAAAAAAGAGAGTCTAAAAGCTTCCTTGAAGCATAATCTAAAAAACAAAAGTAAACTAAGAACTTGGCAAGTGGCCCCATCACTTCCTAGCAAATAGAGAAAAAATGGAAACTTTATATTCTCAAAGATCACTCGAGATGATGACTTTTTTGATGAAATTAAAAAAAAAAACCACTTGTTTCTTGGAAGGGATGCTATGGCAAATCTGGAAAACATACTAAAAAGCAGAAATATTACCTTGTTGACAAAGATCTGTATGGTCAAAGTTATGGTTTTTCCAGTAGTATTGCTATGAGAGCTGTACTATAAGAAAAGCTGAGCACTTAAGAATTGACACTTTCAAACTATGGAGAAGGAATTTGCACATCTTTGAAGTGCTGTGATTAGCATATAACTTTGGGAAACTCATGGGATTTTTTTATTACTGTTTTTGTGTCCCAAGCGTGTAGTTAAAAACTACTAAAATTAAACCCATTTGTAAGATGGGAAAATGAAAAAATGACAAAGATTATAAATCTGGAACTTGGTAACCTTAGAGTTGGGTCTGAAAGACAAACAGGTCATATGTTTGCCTTATTTTCCTCAAGTGAGCCGGCATGCATGCATGTGGATCTCCAGTTAGAACTGAGAACATGGCCAAAGCAGGTTCAGTCATTGAGCTGGGCTTCTCTTAAAGATAACAAGGCACAGGAGGGTATAGGGAAATAGGCCAGAGTGGAAGTCCCTGGGGCCTATTTGGGTCTCTGGTTGGCATGAGCCAGTCTGAGTTGGTTCTGTGGTTGCTGGTACAGGAGAGAGAGTTCTGTCTTCAGAAAGCCAATACTACACAGGATTTCTAGTATGTGCAGCCTAAGGGATGCTTAGTCTGCCTCCTAATTGGCTGGTTCTGATTCTTGTCTCCTCTGGATAGTAAGGTAGCTCATGCAAATCAAGATAGTAAAGTCATTAACCATTGCATTTTCATAGGCTCAAAGCACCTCAGAGGCCATTTAACCAAACATCATTTTAGAAAGGTGAAAATCAAAGTCTAGAGAGGTTAAGTGTGACTTGCTTAAAATCCCACAGGTAGTAAGCGATGGAAGCAAAATTTGAACCCAGAACTTCTTATAAGAGATAAGATTCTTTTTGTTAATAGCTTTTTATTTACAAGATATATGCATGGATAATTTTTCAGCATTGACAATTGCAAAACTTTTTGTTCCAATTTTTTCCCTTTCTCCCCCCCCCCCCAGTCCCTCCCCCAGATGGCAGTTAGACCAATATATGTTAAATATGTGAAAGTATATTAAATACAATATAAGTATATATGTCCCTACAGTTATTTTGCTGCATATGAAGAATCAGACTTTGAAATAATGTACAATTAACCTGTGAAGGAAATAAAAAATGCAGACAAACAAAAATAGAGGGATTGAAAATGCTATGTAGTGGTTCACACTTAATTTCCAGAGTTCTTTCGCTGGGTGTGGCTGGTTCAGTTCATTACTGCTCTATTGGAACTAATTTGGTTCATCTCATTGTTGAAGAGGGCCACATCCATCAGAACTGATCATCATATAGTATTGTTGTTGAAGTATATAATGATCTCCTGGTTCTGCTCATTTCACTCAGCATCAGTTCATGTCTCTCCAGGCCTTTTTGAAATCATCCTGCTGGTCAATTCTTACAGAACAATAACATTCCATAACATTCATATACCACAATTTATTCAGCCATTCTCCAGTTGATGGACATCTACTCAGTTTCCAGTTTCTGGCCACTTCAAAGAGGGCTGACACAAACATTTTTGCACATGTGGGTCCCTTTCCCTTCTTTAAGATCTCTTTGGGATATAAGCCCAGTAGTAACACTGCTGGATCAAAGGGTATGCACAGTTTGATAACTTTTTGAGCATAGTTCCAAATCACTCTCCAGAATGGCTGGATGTATTCACAATTCCACCAACAATATATCAGTTTCCCAGTTTTCCCACATCCCCTCCAACATTCCACATTATCTTTTCCTGTCATTCTAGCCAATCTGACAGGTGTGTATTAATTTGCATTTCTATGATTAATAATGACTTCAAGCATCTTTTCACATGGCTAAAAATAGTTTCAATTTCTTCATCTGAGAATTGTCTGTTCCTATCCTTTGAATAATTTGTCAAATGGAAAATGGCTTGATTTTTTTATAAATTAGAATCAATTCTCTATATATTTTGGAAATGAGGCCTTTATCAGAACCTTTGACTGTAAAAATGTTTTCCCAATTTATTGTTTCCCTTCTAATCTTGTCTGTATTAGTTTTGTTTGTACAAAAACTTTTCAATTTGATATAATAAAAATTTTCTATTTTGTGATCAATAATGATCTCTAGTTCTTCTTTGGTCACAAATTCCTTCCTCCTCCACAGGTCTGAGAGGCAAACTATCCTATGTTCTTCTAATTTATTTATAATCTCATTCTTTATGCTTAGATCATGAACTCATTTTGACCTTATCTTGGTATAGGGTGTTAAGTGTGGGTCAATGCCTAGTTTCTGCCACTCTAATATCCAATTTTCCCAGCAGTTTTTGTCAAACAGTAAATCCTTATCCCAAAAGCTGGGGTCTTTGAGTTTGTCAAACACTAGATTATTAAAGTTATTGACCATTTTGTCCTTTGAACCTCACCTATTCGACTGATCAACTAGTTTATTTCTTAGCCGATACCAAATGGTTTTGGTAAATGCTGCTTTATAACATAATTTTAGATCTGGTACAGCTAGGCCACCTTCATTTGATTTTTTTTTTTTTCATTAGTTCCCTTGAAAGTCTTGACCTTTTGTTCTTCCAGATGAATTTTGTTGTTTTTTTTTTTCTAGGTCATTAAAATAATTTTTTGGGAGTCTGATTGGTATAGCACTAAGTAAATAGATTAGTTTAAGTAGTACTGTCATTTTTATTATATTTGCTCACCCTATCCAAGAGCACTTAATATTTTTCCAGTTGGTTAGATCTGGCTTTATTTGTGTGGAAAGTGTTTTGTAGTTTTGCTCATATAATTCCTGATTTTCCCTTGGCAGATAGATTCCCAAATATTTTATACTATTGGTAGTTACTTTAAATGGAATTTCTCTTTGTAACTCTAACCGTTGGATTTTTATTAGTGATATATATAAGAATGCTGATGACTTATGTGGGTTTATTTTGTATTCTGCAACTTTGCTAAAGGTGTGGCTTATTTCTAATAGCTTTTTAGTAGAATCTCTGGGGTTCTCTAAGTGTACCATCATATCATCAGCAAAGAGTGATAATGTGGTTTCCTCATTACTTACTCTAATTCCTTTAATCTCTTTCTCAACTCTTATTGCCAAAACTAGCATTTCTAATACAATGTTGAATAGTAATGGTGATAGGAGGCAACCTGTTTCACTCCTGATCTTATTGGGAATGGTTTCAGTTCGTCCCCATTACATATGATGCTTACTGATGGTTTTTAAAGAAATGCTCCTGATTATTTTAAGGAAAAGTTCATTTATTCCTATACTCTCAAGTGTTTTTTAATAGGAATGGATGTTTGATTTTATCAACTGCTTTTTCTGCATCTATTGAGATGATAATATGGTTTTTGTTAATTTGGTTATTGATATAGTCAATTATAATAGATAAGATTCTTGACAGGAACTCTGCAGACTTGCTGATGAAGCCATGAAAAGATTTTTATTCACCATCTTGCAAGAAGAGGTAGGTGTTCACACATACACACACACACACACACTTAAAGCACTAAAGCATAACTCTTGCCCAGTCCTGAAATACTTGATTCCCCACTGGCTGGTCACAGAGGTGATAAAATGTCTAATTTCCCCATATGAGTCCCCACCCCTAATTATATTGCCCATTGGTGTTCATTTTATTTGGTCATGGTTCCCTGTAAGTGCCTAAATTGGCAAAAACCAGTTGCATGTTCTCTGTCACTTAGGCGTTTACAAGTGGGTTATTACAATGCATTCCTACCCTAATGCAGAAGCAATATCTCCAACCCCGTTTTCTACATTCTGATTCCAGTTAGCGTTCTTTCCATTATACTGCAAAAATAGCTCAGCCTAGATGATCTGGCTGCTAGCTGGAAACAGACTAATTACCAATAAGGGCAATGAGATAATGCAGTGGATAGAGTGCCAGGCCTGGAGTCAGATCTGAATTCAAATCTGGACTCAGACTCTTATCAGCTGGAAAATTAAATGGCAATCACTCTAATGATTCTAGTGTGTTAAGAAAATTAAAAAAACAAAAAACAATTCCAAAACGGATTACAAAGAATGGGATAGGACTGGAAAACAACAAAAGGCTTTAGAAACCTATGAAGAAGGTAGTGTAAGTATAACTATTCTTTTTTTTAAAACCGTTGAAGAAACTGAGACTTAGAGAAATTAAATCCTGAGTCCTTGTCATTCAGCAGTTGACTGTCAGAATTTCAGTCAGTTAACTAGCATTTATTTATTTATTATAGGTTTTTATTTACAAGATATATGCATGGGTAATTTTTCAGCATTGACAATTGCAAAACCTTTTGTTCCAATTTTTCCCCTCCTTCCCTCCACTCCTTCTCCCAGATGGCAGGTAGACCAATACATGTTAAATATGTTAAAGTATATGTTAAATATAATATATGTATACTTAACTAGCATTTGTGAAGTGCCTACTAAGTGCTAGGCAATGGGGATACAAAAATGCAAAAAAACGGTCCCTATCCCGAAGTAGGCCACAGAGTAATGGGGAAGATAGCAGGAAAATAACCAGCATGTGCAAACAAATAGATACAGGATCAATGTCTTCTCTGATGAAGACTAAGGAGGATTGTGAAAGGCTTCACTTCCTATATCCACTTTAGCTGAGACTTGAAGGAAACCTGGAGTGGAAAACCATGAGTAAGAGACTTCCTGACCTGGGAAGGGTGAAAGTGCTCTGAGGGGAGAGACCTTGTCATGTGTAAGGAACATCACAGATTAAAGGCCATGTTTCCTCCCCTTCCAAGTCCAAGTTTCATTTGGAAATCATTAACAGCCAGGGAGATATTTTGACTTTCCCTGAACTGCTTAATCAGTAAAGTATCTCAATGGTTTTGCAGAAGTGAATTTGCACAATTACCCATGAGGAAGTAGGACTGATTTTATCTGAGGTTTTAACTAGAACTCAGGAAAGTGAAGGATCCAATCTGATTGATTAGCACAGGGCAGAAGGATGAATAGGAAGAGGAAGTTTGGACCCTGAAGCCCAACACCCAGTTCCTGGCAGTGACCAGGAGATCCTCTCAATTTCTTCTGTAAGTACAGTTGGTGTAACACTTCCTGGGCTGTTTGATTTTAATGACTGACTTTTTGACTACTCTGATCAGTCATTGTTTCTAAGTGTGATTAGGGTTTTTTTTTTTTTTTTTTTAGTAGCTTTAAAAAGAGAGAGAGAGATCTTTGCATATTCAATGCACATGTATTTTATATGTTGATTACAAGGCTTTAAAGTGACAGATATAAATACTTAATGTTAAAATTATGCAGAGCAAGTAACTCAGAGGCAGCCTGGTATGGTCCAAATATCTTTCTGCTTCAAATGACTAATCAAAAACAAATGAAATATTAATGCCAGGAAAGCAGAGGCCCTACCTTTACATGATACCTTATGTTCAGGCAAGGTGTTCCTTCTCCATTGATTTGAAAAGTTTTTAATTTTATAGTTCCTGTGTTCTGACACTAATTATGTTTTATTTTGTTCTTTGTTCAAGAACTTGACTCAGCAGTGTGGTGCAATGGAAAGAACATCACATCTGAAACCAGAGAATCTAGATTCAACTGCTTCTCTTAAGTTACTTTGGGCAAGTTGTTTGACTTCCTTGCACCTCAATTTCTTCCTCTGTAAAATGGGCGGGGGAAGTTAAAACAAATTATATGTGACAATTTCTTTTCATATCCAATTTAAAACATTTTTATAGTGAGATGTTTAAGTTTTAAAACAAAGTGAAGGGATTAGCATAGTGAAAGCCCCTTTCAATTCTTAACCTTTGATATTAACTGCAAGGCAGTAGAAATGATAATAATATACATTTAGATTGTAATTTTTAGGTTTGGTTACTATATGCTTCATGAATGCCCATTCTCTTATGTAACTCACATGACTATAAAATAGGGAAAGTATTAAAATATTAGCTCACATGTTCTCTAAATTTACTTGAGGTTTTGAGATTTGTAAAACATATTCTTCATTACAACCCAATGAAGTAGGCAGTGAAAGTAATATTATCCCTAATTATAGATTAAAAAAAACAAACCTGAAGCTATAAAAGGGAAAGTGACTTACCCTAGATCACACAAGCTATAATCTTCCAAGGCAGAAATTGAACCCAGGTCTCCTGAATCTAGGTCTAGTTTATTTTCTATGCCACCATTTTGCCCTTGAAACTTAGTGTCACTGGGAGATTTTGACATAACTAAGATCACAAAGATAGTAAGTGACAGGGCTGGGACTTGATCTATGCCTCTTTAATCAAAATGTCTTGCATTTTTCTTTATACATACATTCATATATCCACACTGACACACACACACACACACACACACACACTCACACACACACATACACATACATATGACACACCCATACTGGTGAAAACTGAATTATAGCCATAGAAAAAATGTTAGGTTAACTCAAACATCTGGATCTTATCTTTAAGTTGTGAACTTAAATCTCTCCTGATTATTCTCTACTGCACTTAGACAGATGTGTTTTGGCTCATTGATTATATATCCCAAAAAATGCTATTAAAGCCCCTCTCTGGGCCTTAGTTTACATTAACTATAAAACTGGGCTATATGTATGTGCATGATGAGATGGGGTAGAAGGAGACAGAATTGGCTAGATGATCTGTAAGCGTCCTTCAAGTTCTAAAGTTTTATGATTTTGGAGTCATAAAACAGAGCTTTTACTTAAAGATAGAAGGCTTTTTTTTTCTTGTTTAGTCATGTCTGACTCCTTATGACCCCATTTGGGATTTTCTTGGCAAAGATACTGGAGAGGTTTGCCATGTTCTTCTGTAGCTCGTTTTACAGATGAGGAAATTAAAGCAAACATGTTTAAGTGACTTGCCTAGGGTCACACAACTAGTAAGTGTTAGACATGATTTTAATTTAGGACTATGAGTCTTCCTGACTGTAGGTTCAACACTTTTTTCACTGTGCCACCTAGCTTCTTTTAATTTAGAGGAAAAGCTCCTAAATTTTGGGGGATTAGGAATCCCTTTGGCAATCTGGTGAAGCCTGTGAATCTCTGCCTAGAATAATGTTTTTAAGTACATAAAATTAAAATACACAGAATTTCAAAGCAAACCAATTATACTGAAATACAATTATCAGTGTATTAAAAAAAAAAGTTCTCCAAGCCCAGTTTAAGAACTCTTGACTAAATGATGCTAACAACATTTGTAGTCCTCCAACAACTAAAAACTACAGATCTTAGCCATTAGTTACCAAGAATAATTTGTTAAAATAGATGGCTACCAATATGGCTATTTGGAACAATCTCCTTCCTCACCCCCCATCAAGTGCCATAACTTGCCCTAGATTGCCAGGGATTCCATTTTTCACTAGGAAGTGTTTTCCCCGCGTACTTCTAACACTTCCATCCCCCATCAATTGTAGATGTGTTTTATGGCATTTATCCCAGATGCAGTTTGTGGTATTTACTTAGGGCATAAATATTCCTAGTTCTTTATTATTCTCTTTTGCAAAAATGAGCAGTCAGTGAAGGAAGCATAATAATGTCCATTTCTGGAAGAAAGGAAAGAAGGAGAAAAGGAGGAGAAAAAGAAAAAAGGAGGGAGGAAAGGAAGAGGGAGAAAGAAAGGAAAGAGAAAGGGGAGTAGAAAGGGAAAAAGGAAACAAATATTATTGATCACCTATTACGTGATAGACAGTGTCCTAAGCACTTTACAAATATTGTCTCATTTGATACTTATAATAGGGAGGTAGGTGCTTACTGCCATCATTTTACAGTTGAAGAAATTGTGTCTTGCTCAGGGTAACACAGCTAGCAAGTGTCAAAAGCAGCATTTGAACTCAGATCTTCCTGACTAGCCCACCATTTCTGTGAATAAAAAAAATATACATTTCCTATGTGCCTGAAGATACAAATAAAAAGAAACCCTGCTTGTTCTCAAAGACCTTATATTTTAATTGGAGAAGGTAATATATAAGGGGTTATTATGGGATGAGGGTAGGTATGATGATGGAAAGGCTCAGTGATAAAAGTCAATCAGTAGTGAAAAGGCCTTTCCTGATGAGAATTCAGATAAAGCTGGAGAACAGAATTCCCCACTCAGGGTTTGGCTTAAAAATGTCCATGTGCCCTATTGATGAAAAACCATAGTAAACTTATTTTGCTTAATGCTATATTGCTGACTCTAGTTCTTGAATCCAGAACTTTACCTACACCAGCCTCCTGGTAGTTGCTTCAGATTCTACTACTACCCCTAATTCTTATGGCTTCAGCAATGGATTTGGAGTTAATCAATCAGTTGGGAGCTGAGGAAACATACATTTTAAAAGTGAAATCATTTCTACTAGCAAGGAAGTTGTATTCTAACTGGGAGGTGGGAGTGGGGGAACAAGTACCTATGTAAATATATACAGAACAAATGTAAAGTTAAGAAATTCAAATATGTGTACCAAGTAGTTCAATACCAGGTGGTTTGGAAGGGAGGGTATTAGTAGTTGAGAGAATCAGACAAGACTTCATGAAAGACATAGTGTTTGATTTGCAACTAAGGTATCCCTCTTGCCCTTTCAGCTCTATAACTTGTATCATGATATCTTCTCATGCACATCATGATTCTACTTCATTTCATCTACTTCCTTTGCTAGAATGTCCATGCAGAAACCTCTTTTTGGTTCTCCAAGCAAAAGCCAAAGATTTAGTTAGCACCATGGAATCTATAAAACCTCTGCACTTGCTAGGCCTTGAATCCAGGTTAGTCCCAGTATTGTGTCAAGAATCACACAAAATACTACTTATAAAACACTTAGCATAGTGACTAGCATATAGTAGATGCTATATAAATGCTTATTCCAGATCCTTATTCTCTCAAGAGAGAGTATACATGGGAGAAGGCTCAGGATTTTCCCTACCCTCCTCCTCCTCTTCCTTCTCCTTTTCCTCCTCTTTCTTCTCTCTCTCTCTCTCTCTCTCTCTCTCTCTCTCTCTCTCTCTCTCTCTCTCTCTCTCTCTCTCTCTCTTTCTCTCTCTCTCTCTGTCTCTCTCTCTGTCTCTGTCTCTCTGTCTCTGTCTCTCTGTGTGTATCTCTCTCTGTCTCTGTCTCTATCTCTGTTTCTCTGTCTCTTTCTCTCTGTCTCTGTCTCTTTTTTGAGGCAATGGGGATTAAGTGACTTACCCAGCTAGTCAATCAATAAAACATTTTCTACTATTGGAATTTACTCAATTTTTACATTCTTTATTCAGTATTAAGTTCTTTCATTCATTAAGCAGGAAAGCAAAACCAGAAATTAATGAGTGAGAGGGAAAAACTTCCAAGGCCTATACAACGTAAGGTGGAACAGACCTTTATTAAACAACTATTATGTTCAAGGTAATCTGTTAGGCAATGAGGATACAAGGACAAAACAATCCTTGATTTAAAGGAGTTCAGATTCTATTGGAGGAGTACAACATGCATACAGATAAATATCAAGTAAATTGAGGAGGGAGATATTAATAATTGGGGAAGGATAAGGAAGGAAAGATGTCACAGAGGAGTGAGCATCTAAATTGAGCCTTTAAGGTAAATGAAAAAGATGAGGAGGATAATTGGAGATGTATTCTAGACAAGCATATAAACCTTTAATAAGGTATTATTTAATAATATTTTAATAATATGCCTTTCCATAAGGCATAAAGTATAAGGTGGAATGCTGATATAGCATCTATGGTGTGTGTGTGTGTGGGGGGGGGGTGTATGTATGTGTGTAGTATAATAGTTCTGGAAAATCTGTACTACTTCCCTCCAAGGAAGCATAAGCCACTAAATACCCTGAAAGTTGTATTTCTTCCTACATGAGAAAATAATACTTTTATTTCAGGATCAAACCTGGAAAATGAAGCTTTGTGGTACAGTGGGAATTTTAGAAAGCTTTTTGAAGAAAGTGAGTAAAGATTGAACAGCAGTGAAGGACCCTTCTGGGGGGACTTAAAAGTCCCTCATCATCTGGACTCTTTTCCTTCCCTAGATTAACAGCTCCAGCTGGATTTAAAAGAATATAGAAGAAAGTAACTGAATTTGGCTTCTTGGAGAAACCTCTGGAATCTTGGTGAATCTACTCAACTCTCTTTCTCCATTTTGTGTTACTACCTTAAGCAGTGGATAACCTCTACAGCCTGCTTTGATAGTTAAGGATTTTTAAAAATTTATTTTAAACAATGTTTCGTAAAAATAAGGTAGTTTTAGTGGTATCCTGAGTTTGTACTATGATACAGAATGTGTGAAACAGAAGGAAATATTTTATTGCACTAAATTCATCAGGCAGAATGGTCACTAATCTGACTTAGCAATTAATAGATTGCCTGTGAATTCAAAGAATCTCATAAATTATTGTTGTAATTATCAAGGGTTTTATTTTAATTTTTCTTAGCTTTGCAAAGAAAAAACTGGGACCTTTTGCCCCAGATTAAAACCCTCATGACCTAATTTCATTATCTCCAAAGACAGGGATTGCTTTATATTTGTGCCCTAGAGAGAAAGGGAGTGGAATAGAAACCTAAAAGAGTCACACCTGGAGCCAGCTACAACGACTTCTGCTGAGCAACTCTGTGAAACGCTGGTAGAGTTTACAATTCATTAGATGGTGCGGGCGAATATAGCATTAAGTTTGGAATGAATAAAACTCATCCTCCCGAGTTCAAATAGGATTGCAGACACTTGTTCCCTGTGTGATCCCCAAGCAAGTCATTTTGCCTTCTTTGTCTCAGGTTCATATCTGTGAAATGAACTGGAGAAGGAAATGGCAAACCATTCTAATATCTTTGTCAACCCCAAATAGGATCATGAAGAGTCAGACATGACATAATTCACTAAACAATAACATAATTTATTAGAAATGCCTGTGCTGTAAAAATAACAGAAAGAAAAAAATGGAAGAGAAAAAGTAAGGGAAGAAATAAAGAAAGAAAAGGAGGAGAGAGGGAGGGAGGGATATATGTTTATCTGTAATTCTGAATATCATTTATTGAGGAAGAATGTTGAATAAGGAGAGGAATAAGGAATAAAGTTGAGATTGGGATTTGTCTACTGTTTCCTTAGGCAAACAAACATAATTTTAAACATAATCAACTATTCTAGATAGATGTCAAATCTCCTCTTGTGGAAACAATTAACAACTCCCCCCTTCCCTTTAAATCCCTTCCCAAATCCCTAATTCAATGTAAATTTGTTAAAATATTTTTCACATTTTTAAAAAATTTGATCTACAGAGTGGGGCATAGTAGGAGGTATATGTTAATTTTTAAAATTTAATTTAAATGTAAAAATAATAAACTATTATTTAAATTATTATTTATTATTAAAACTATTCCAGTAGCAAAGATCTTAATCAGTGAAACTTTTGCTTTCAGTTGTAAATCAGGCTAAAGTTCTAGCAGGAAAAATCAATTTGTTCAGTTCATTCATTAGGATCCTATTTACACGTTTATGGTCTAAGACAATCATTTAATGGTCTTAAATTGGATGTTCTGATCCTTAACCTTGCTTTGTAAATAATAATGAATAGGAATGATAACTAGCAGATTTCACACTTCTCTATTACTCCATAGTAGATATGATTTTTTTTTTTACTTGAATAGGTTTAAATTTTACAATTATGTTCGAACTTAAAAAAAAGTCTTAGGACAATTTTCAGATGATAAAATTGGAACTATTTCTAGTCATATGAAAAGGTGCTCCAAATCACTATTGATCAGAGAAATGCAAATTAAGACAACTCTGAGATACCTCTACATGTGGTATCTAAGATGACAGGAAAAGATAGTGACGAATGTTGGAGAGGATGCAGGAAAACTGGGACACTGATACATTGTTGGTAGAATTGTGAACGAATCCAACCATTCTGGAGAGCGATTTGGAATTATGCTCAAAAAGTTATCAAACTGCATATCCTTTGATCCAGCAGTGTTTCTACTGGGCTTATACCCCAAAGAGATTTTAAAGACGGGAAAGGGATCTGTATTAGCAGCCCTTTTTGTAGGGGCTAGAAACTAGAAGTTGAATGAATGCCCATCAGTTGGAGAATGGCTGAATAAGTTGTCGTATATGAATGCTAATGGAAGAAATGACCAGCAGGATGATTTCAGAAAGGCCTGGAGAGACTTACATGAACTGATGCTGAGTGGAAGGAGCAAAACCAGATCATTGTACACAGCAACAACAATATTGTATGAGGATGTATTCTGATGGAAGTGGATTTCTTTGACAAAGAGAAGATGTAATTGAGTTCCAATTGATCAATGATGGACAGAAGCAGCTACACCTAGAGAAGGAACACTGGGAATGAATGTGTGTAGAGGTCACAGTCAGTGGGGAAACTCTGGGTGAGGTATAAGATCCTTCAGCCCAGAGGGAACCTGCTAACAATGTTTGGTTTGGCTCCTCATCTCTCCTAAGGACTCTCGCCCTTCCTGAGAAGTCAGGGGGCTGCGACAATTTGTGTTGAGATTAAAGCAGAGTGATAGTAGGTGGAAGAGTTATACCAGGTGGCAAACTACATAATAAGTTATTTATGTGGTCCTACGTGCTCAGAGTTGTTTTTGTTACATTATAAAAAAGGGGAAAGCCCTTGAAATAAACAGACTACATTTTCCTACCATCCTCAGGAGTCCTGCCTCATCACTTCTCCACTAGGAAGGTATATTTTAATCACCCCCGGGTTGGGGACTCTAGAAAGCAGGACACAACAAATGTGGACTACTTGCAATTTTGTTTTTCTTCCCATGTTATTTTTACCTTCTGAATCCAATTTTTCTTGTGCAACAAGAGAACTGTACGGATCTGCACACATATATTGTATCTAAGATATATTTTAACATGTTTAACACGTATAAGACTGCCTGCCATCTAGGAGACGGAGTGAAGGGAGGGAAGGGAAAAGTTGGAACAGTATTGAGTGCAATGGACAATGTTGCAAAAATTACCCATGCATATGTTCTATCAATAAAAAGCTATAACAAAAAAAAAAGTCTTAGGAATTAGTTTGGGGCAGGGACTGATGCTGAAACACTGCATTCTTTTTTTTTTTAATATTTGTCACATGCATAGGACTTTGCTAAAACTAAGAAATAGTAAATTATTAACAGGGCTCTAATTTTCAACATTCATCTTTGTGAAATTATGAGTTCTGAATTTTTCTCCCACCCCAGAAGGCAGCAAGCAATCTGACATAGTTTATATATGTACAGTCATGTTAAACATATTAATCATTTTGTGAAAGAAGTCTTGGAACAAAAGGGAAAAAAACCATGAAAAAGAAAACAAAAAACAACATAAAAGTGAAAATAGTGTGCTTTGATTTGCATTCAGACTTAAACATGATTTTAATTCATGAATTTCTAAACTTCCTTTCCATGGTGTAGATTAATGTATGTCCACTTTCATTTGTACACATTGAGCCTACATGTCTACATATGGACATAGGTATATAGAATATGCCAATAGAGTTTATACATAATTAAGCAAAAAAAAGAATCTTTATCAAATTATTAATTCATTAAATTAATTAAATTGTGGAATCTTCTCAATCATTAAAAAGTACTTAATCCACAGAATTCATATTGTTTTCCTAACTCTTTAAAAAGCATAAGTGATAAAACTTAAGCAGACATAGTGAATAAGATATTTGAAAAGGATCTTTCCAAATTCAATCACTCAAGTTGGGTTTTAATAAAAAAAAAGATTAGTAACTAATAACACGAAGTCACTTATAGATGTAATTAATATAGTTCACCATTAGGATGAATGGATTATAGACATTTTTTATGCTGCTAAAAAGGTGGTGTCAGATAAAAGGAATTATGTTGTTCATAATACCTTGGATTTAACCTCCTTTTCACAAATGGATCAAGGTTTTATAGAATGGTATGAACAGCCTTGATCACAGTCTAAAAATTTGCATAAATACTCCTTTAATCAAAAAGAATAGAAAAGATTCTTTCTTTCTTTTTAGATTGTTAGTTGCTAAAAATAACAAGCCATCGTCTTGAAAGAACAAGGAAGTTTTTTTTTCAAAAACTGATTGTAACTTTACTTATAATCTACCATTCTTTAGTATATAAAATGTATGTCACATAAGCACATACAAAGTAACTGGTTTAAAAAATCTAAACAAATATTTAGATAAAGTAGTATATGAAAACCATACATAATCTTGAAATAATGAATTTGCTTTCTTTGGGTTAAATATTTTACATACATACATAAGATGTACAATATCTGAATGTACATATATACATACGATGCATAAGTAAAGGGGCTAATTGAGACATATCTCACCATGTGTTCTTATAGTTTGCCCCATATATCATGTGTAGAACTAAACACAGCTCTCCTTGTCATTTTTGGCAAGTCAGATGAACCCTTTGGAACTCTGGGATGATATAGTAATCTCTTGGTTTCCATGATGGCAGCAACTGAAGTGGAGTTGTGAAAAAATATATTGATCACTGAGGCAATAAGAGACATCCACTCAATAGATCTTAAAGGAAGAGATAATTTCTGTTCTTGCTCTCTTTCTTCCCATATAGAATATGTAGAAACTATGTGAGGTCCTTTCTTGGACTTCTTTTGGGAGGATAGGAGTGCCTCTTCTTCCCTCTTTCCCATTGCTTCTCTAGACATGGTAAAACATATATATATATTCTCCAGCCTGCTTATACAAGATAACTACTGCATGTGTTCAACTAGCTGGAGTCTGAGTAGAGATTTCAAAGCCCTGGATATTTTCTTCCACTTTTTTGTGTGTTTTGGGGGATTTTATGTCCCTGAGAATAGATGAATGAATAGCAATCCTGAGCTTTGGAGATCATCATCTTGGGTCTCTCGTCAGTATTCCTTAGCAGCAGGAGTAGTTTTCTGCAAACACATCAGTATTTAAAAGGATGCCCACTGACAGGATGAGGAGCCAAATCCTGGCCTGATTTTCGATAAGCTATAGCCCTCACATAGTTGTTCAGACCAAACAGAGCCAAAGTAAAGCTGAAATGGCTGTTCAGCAGTCCTGCAGAATGTTTCAAGCTATGATATTTTAAGTATCAATCTCAAGGGAGATTATAATAGGATTTATGGCTTAATGTTTCATGTTTTAAGTCTTTGTTAATTTATGAATATGAGTCTTCTGTGCTTTAAGTACTTATTTTATGTGGAAGATATACATATTTATAATATTATAGCTTTCATAAGTTAAATTGTTGATTCAAAAGGAAAATCTATAGCCACCTGCTATATTTTAAAGCTAAAGAAATTGAAATACAGAAAAAGTTAAATAATTTGTTCAAGGTCACATTGCTAATAAGAAATAGAGGTAAATTTGGCTTCAAGTTTTCTGATAACAAATCCAGTGGGTTTTATTTTGAGTCGTGTAAGTAAATAAATCGTATATATAAAACAATAACTTTTTTGTATGCAATGGAAATTATCATTGGGGTGCTCCCTCTTTTCACATCTGGGCAGGACCAACCTAAGCATCTCAGAGTAATTAGAATTGATAATGTTTTTTAAAATCTGTCCAAATGAAGATTTGGACTTCCTTCAGATACTCAGTGAAACCCCAAAGAAAAGAAATGAGGCAACACATGCTGGTCTATGGGTATAGAATTGCATATGTTATCAGATTTGGGGATATATTGATTGATTTTGTTGAATTTTTTTCCTCTTCTTTCTCTTTTTAAAAAATTCCTTGCCATCAGAGTACATGCTCTTTTAGGGCAAGAATAGTTCCAATATTGCTTTATATTACCTAATTAGAGGTAATTAATAATTGCTTATTGGATTGGATTGGATTTATGTCAAATTAGATAAAACGTAGCGCATGTCAGAAACCATAGTGCTATGTAAATACTAGCCGCTGTTATCATTACTAATATTATTATATATGAGCTAACATTGAAAAAAATTCCTTGTTATATAGAATGGCTTTCTAGAAAGGAGAGGGAAGAGATGCAAGGGGAAATTTAAGCAATGTAAAAAATAAAAAATATCAATAAAATGCATTTTTAAAAAGAAACTCGAAGTATTTGGCATTCCTTATTCTTAGGAAATTCGTCTTTTTATTTAACTTTTGCACCTGTTTAGAGCTCTTATATCAAGGATTGTTTCCATTCACTTAGTTGAAATGTGGGATCATTTAAAAAATAGGGAAAGGCTTGCCAATTTGAGTCAATTGTGAATTTTCTTTTTCTCTTGAATAGTCAACTAAAATGCTAAAAAATAAACTTATCTCTATCTCCTTCAGGCTTTTGAGTGGAATAATTATGTATCATTGCAAAATATAAAGATAATTTTAATTCTAGAGGCTTGTCTTTATAACTAGGAAAAAATAGAGCAAAGAGATCAAATGTTATATCTTAAAACTATTAGTGCCTATTGAAAAGTCCCATTTTCCTAGTACATTTCACTCTGTTGCATGCAGCAAGGATTGATAGAGAGAAAGTCAGTAGTGTGATTGTTGCCCAAGGGACAGTTGTCCCCTTTGGAGTTGCTACTCCAAAGCTTGGAGGTCCCAAGCATTTGGTCTCCTGTTGGAATCTTTACTAAAGTGTTGACATTACTTTACAAAGTGTTAAGACATTGGAGTTAATTTACTCTTAGAAAGAATTATTTTGGGCCAGAACCTGAAACAAGATACTAAGTGGAACTGATTGAACAATGCTTGTGTTCATACCTTTAGAGAGCTCATAAGTATCTAAGTACTCAATGGGAGTTCACATGAGAATTCGGGGCTGGCTTACTCTGAATTCACACCTCTCTCAGGACCAGAGAGTACTCTGGGAGATAACCCAGAATCCCTCTCCCTCCAGAAGGCGGAATTAACCTTTGGGAGATCACATAAATGAAGGAAGCTCTTGGAGCAAAAAAAGAATTTCTCCGGAACATCAACAGGGCTCTGAGACAGAACACTCTGGAAGAAAAGACTACTCGCCACAGACTGGAGATTGAGAAGCCACAAGTCGGAGCTAGCTGGAGGCTGAAGAAAGCAGAGGTAGAAGCCTAGGACAAAGCTCCAAGATCTCTTGGAGCCAGGCAGAGAGATAGGCTTCAACTAACCGGGCAAATTTGTAAGGAGAAATAAACATTTTCATTTTAGCAGCTGGCTGTGATTTTGGATCAATTATTGATTGCAACTGATACTAAGGCTGCCTTCCAAGGAAAACCCACCGCAGTCTCCTATCCCACAGATATCCTAGACATCTTGACTGGATAAAGTTCCAAATATCCAGTGATTCTTCTCTCTAAGATTGTTAAGTAAATAGAATTTCACCTGGAATTACTCACTTTTCCTTTTTGTTTCTTCTGGCTCTTCTACCTCCCTGGGATCTTTTCATTTTCATCAAGAAACGTGAAAACTATAGATATAAGTAGTTCAAAAATTGCTTAAATATTATACAAATGCAATTATTATAATAAGGGGGCAATAGAGCAAAGAACACTGGACCTTTAAGTTCACCTCATTTTGCACTCAATATTTAACCTAACTTAACCTCAACAGTAAAGTGAGGATAATACTAAAACCCACATCACAGAGTTTTCAGGATCCAGTAAGATACTATGTGTAAAGGCCATTATAAACCTTAAAGCTTTACATAAATATTAGCTGTTATTATCTAGAAGCCTTTCTAGTTCTAATTCTAGGATCCCATGAGCCTTTACTTCAAGCAAGTTAGCCTGCTTTCTGACTTTTCCCACTTCCTCACCTTATCTCAGCATTTGTATTTGCCCTGTCCTTCCCTGGGTTTAAGATCCTCTCTGCCAATCTGATAAACTAATCCAAGATGATGTTTTCATGGAAATTAGGTCATGTTACATCTGCCAGGCAATACATTTGCATTTTAAAAGGAGTTTTCAGGAAATGATCCCTAGAGTGTTATTTTCCCCAATTCTCCCTTCCTCCCTCATCACTTCTCCTCATTATTAATTTCTCTACCTAAACACAGAAATGTAGAAGTGTCAGCTTTTAGACCTGGAAAAGAAATTAGAAAAGGTCTAGTCCAACCCATTCTTTTTGAAAAGGAAGTAACTGAGGCCTTTAAAATCCAATCCAAGTCAATTTAGTTCAGTTAAGTCATTTTTCAGTTGTGTCCAGCTCTTCATGACTCCATTTGGGGTTTTCTTGGCAAAGATATTAGAGTGGCTTGCCATTTCTTTCTTCAGCTCATTTTACAGATGAGGAAACTGAGGCAAAGAGAATTAAATGACTTGCTCAGGGTCATACAGCTAGTAAATGTCTTAGGCAGATTTAAACTTAGGAAGATGAGTCTTCCTGAATCCAGCTCTGGCACTCTATCCATAACCCTATTTTCCCTTTCCTTTCCTACTCCCATACCTCCCAACCTCCAACCATTGAGAAATGTTCATTCTGTCTTCTGAATTGTGAAAATGCTTCTCTACTTCTAACTTCACTTTCCTATTATATCTTTTAGGGGCTACTAGGTGGCACAGTAGGTAGAATGCCAGGCCTGAAGCCTAGAAGATTCATATTCTTGAGTTCAAATCTGGCCTCAGACACTTACCAGTTGAGTGATCTTGGGCAAATTATTTTTGCTTCAGTTTCCTCATTTATAAAATGATCTGGAGAAGGAAATAACAAACCACTCCAATATCTTTGCCAAGAAAACTCCTATGAGATCATGAAGAGTCAGACATGCCTGAAAACAATTAAACAACAAAGATTGTCTTATACTAGAACTATTTGAGTATATCTTATTTCCCTCCTAAATATAAATTCCATGAGGGTTAGTGATTGTATTTTATTCTTTGTTATTCACATAAGCACTGTGACATATCCAATACTCAATAAACATTTACATTCATTCATTCATTCGTTTGTTTGTTTATTTCTTTATTCAGGGTGAAAAATACTATATTGTGAGTCACACTCAGTTTCCACAGTCCTCTCTTTGGGTAAAGATGGCTCTCTTTATCATAAAACCATTGAAACTAACCTGAATCATCTCATTGTTGAAAAGAGCCATGCCAATTGTTAACGCTGTAAAGTTATCCATGCATATAACCTGTAAATAAAAGGCTATTAAATAAATAAAAAAAAAAAAAAAGAAAAGAGCCATGCTCATCAAAATTGATCATTGTATAATCTTGCTGTTGAATTGTACAATGTTTTCCTGATTCTGCTCACTTCACTTAGTATCAGTTCACGTCAGTCTCTCCAGGCCTCTCTGAAATCATCCTACTGATCATTTCTTATAGAATAATAATATTCCATAACATTCATATACCACAATTTATTCAGCCATTCTCCAATTGATGGGCATCCATTCAGTTTCCAGTTTGCCACTATAAAAAGAGCTGCTATAAACATTTTTGCACATGTGTCCCTTTTCCTCCTTTAAGATCTTTTTGGGATATAAGCCCAATAGAAACACTGCTGGATCACAGGTATACACATTTTGATAGCTCTTTGGATATAGTTACAAATTGCACTCCAGAATGGTTGAATCAGTTCACAACTCCACCAGCAATGCATTAGTGTCCCAGTTTTCCCACATTCCCTCTCAACATTCGTTATTATCTTTTACTGTCATCTTAGCCAATCTGAGAGATATATAGTAGTAACTCAGAGTTGTCTTAATTTGCATTTCTCTGATCAATGGTCATTTAGAGCACCTTTTCATAGGACTAGAAATGGTTTCAATTTCTTTACCTGAAAACTGTCTGTTCATATCCTTTGACCATTTATCAATTGGAGATTGGCTTGAATTCTTATAAAATTGAGTCAACTCTCTATATATTTTAGAAATGAGGCCTTTATCAGAACCCTTGAATGTAAATTTTTTTTTCTATAAGCATTTATATTTAACCAAAAGATATGGAATTGAAACTAATTTCTTCCACAAGTATCCTAGAGGAAAAGTTTTTTTTAAAAATTATTATCTGAAGAGGTTATAGTGGAAATAAGTATGTAAATTTAGGATGAAAAACTCCATTTTATTTTAAGCCTCCATTTGTGACTAAGTAGTTATGTATGGACACTACTTTTCATAATATGATATTATTTGAATGGTGAATAGCTAATAATGTAGTCCCCCCAAAAAATACTTAATAATGATTTTATAAAATATCACAAAATCTGCCAAAAATTAATAAGACTCATAATGACCTTAGAAAACCAAAGCTTTTATTGATAGTTTCATTTCATCATAAACTTAGGTAATTGATGACCACTTAGATGTTATCTGTAACTTTTAAAAGCTCTTAGCCAAAATCCTACCAGAACCATTAGCCTGCTTCTGGGTTGGAATGGAACAAATTTCTGTGTTACCTACCCATAATTGAAAATTCAAGTGTCCCACATTCATTGAAAAGCAGTACTAATTGTTGAACAAGAAGGCACTTCTCCTACTTAGCAGAGAGCAAACCTTGTTGGGACCCCTAGTACAAGACACACTAACACTTTTAAGAATCAAATTGGCAGTTCCATCATATAAGAGTAAATAATTATACAATTTAGATTTGATTGAATGGGTGAATGAGTATAAGTTTGAGTAAGTCCAATACACTAGTCAGCATATGTAAGATTCGAATTTGCAGCACACATCACAAAAAGGCCTTTCACATCATTCCTTATAAAGCAGTTGGGGTGTTTGGGGTGTCCAAGGAGAATGAGCATTTCTGGTGTGAGGGCTTGCTGAGCACTTTTCAGCGCTGTTTATCTACCTTTGGTGTCCACTTGTCACCCAACTTTCATCTATGGCTCCAAGAAACCATATAATGCACAACAGCCATGTCAGTAAACCCTCTGGGCAGATGGGCTAAACCAGATTGAGAGTAACCAATGGATCACAAATCCAGTGATAAGTTAGGGATTTAGTGTACACACTAAATGTGAAGACTTCCCTTGGTGGAATGGGCAGATGAGAAAAATTTATTCTAAAGATCATGAAGGCAACTGAAGCAAACATTGTAGAAAGTTTACAGTTTGGTCCCACATTGAAGATGCCAAGGTCATCCACTGCATCTTGGGTCAGAGCCATTGTCCTGACTTTTTGTCTAGACTTTGATGATTCTGGAAGAGAGAGCAAGGCTGACAACTTTGTAAAACTCTATCTTGCTCAGATTCAATTCACACACAAGTCAAGATTATCACCCCATGATATCATTGGGTTTAGTAAAAAATAAAGGACAAATAGCAATATAGACCACCTTCTTGTTGGCTGATTCTAATTTATAAGATTCTTGCAATATTTTTTCTTGAAGCATGGGAAGTCTTACAACTATAATATCTGACCACTGTAATACCGCAAAATCTGATAAGAAAAACATCTAATTAGAACTGAAGAAAACATTCAGATTCTAGACTGTTTCACCTCAAACCTTGTATTCTCCCCAACATCCCCTTTTTTATCCCCATTCTAATTCCTTAACTTAAATATAGCTGCTCCATTTACCTCATATGGTTATTTGGGTAAATAAAATATAAAAAATTTTAGAAAGTAAAAATTTTTAAAGAAAGTGTCCTAAAACACAAATTATTGTAACTTAAA
Organism: Sarcophilus harrisii; assembly: GCF_902635505.1. Lineage (NCBI taxonomy): Eukaryota > Metazoa > Chordata > Mammalia > Dasyuromorphia > Dasyuridae > Sarcophilus > Sarcophilus harrisii. Next base: position 424,555,991 of record NC_045428.1, read on the forward strand.
GGAATCTTAAAACCCATATAATTCAACTACTTCATTTTCTATATGAGGCCCAGAGTTGTTTAAATAACTTACCAAATATCACACACCTTGTTAATAGACTTGAGAGAAGAACTTCAGCTCACTTGGCTTACAGACCAGCAGTATCTATAATATACCATACTGTTTTCTATATTAGAGATGACTTAGGGAGTTGGGTATAGCTAGAAGTAACTGGATGTCCTTCCAGTTCTTCCCAAAAGAAAGTTAGCTTCACCATTGATTAGTAGAATCAGGGATCTGCAAGCTGTGGTCCAAGAGCCAAATCTGGCCTGCTTCCTGTTTTTGTATGGCAGGAGCTAAGAAAAGTTATGAATACAATAAAACTTTATTTAAAAATATAAAAGCTATTTTTAGCTTCTGGGTTATTCAAAAATAGGTGAGCCATAGTTTGCCTACCCTTGAGTAAGAAGGTTAACACCCAGTTTTGGAGAGGCCAGAGCAAAGTCAGAACAACTGTTGTGAGATGGAGTAACTATGTGGGTGGCTTATAATAATAATGGTAGCTAGCATTTATATGCCATTATATAAATGCTAAATAAGGTTTGTAAAACTTGCCTATTTAAGATTTAGTGCTTTAAAAACATTTTCTCATTTTATTCTCACAACTTTAGGTGGTAGGTAGATGCCACAAGAAACCCTCATTTTCTCAGAGGAAACTGAGGTAGATAAAAGTTGTGACTTCTCCGATCTGAATTTGAACTCAGGTTTTCCTGATTCCAGGTTTAGAAATGTATTCACTGCATCACTTATCTACATGCTCAGAACCTATCCAAAGCAACACCCCCCCCCCCCCAAATCTTCCAATGCAGCTAAGTTCAATTAGATTAGCATTTATTAAATGTCTACTGTGTTCCAAGTACTTTATTAAGGCTCAGAATAGAAAAGCAAAAATTAAATAGCTTATTTAAGTTAAATGTATACATATATAATAATGAATTTATTTTAATAGTCATTTATATTCTATGGGGGCAGAGGAGAGAGAGGAACAATAAGTATTTTTTTAAATAAATGTCAAATTTACATGAAGTAACTCAAGATATTTGAGAAGGGGAGGTCGTATCAGAGTTAGGAATACTAATTCTCCTAACTCTAAATCTGATTAAATAGAATTTTATTTGAAAAATATATATGGATTATAGGGGATAGAAGATAAGTTCAATTTGAGTTGTGTGAACTTAAGCAAGTCACTTAACCCTGTTGGTCAGTTTGGTCTTCTGTAAAATGAACTGGAGAAAACTTTGCAGCATTTTTGCCAAGAAAACCCCAAATGACTCATGAAGAGTCAGACATGACTAAAATGACTGAACAACAACTTTTTACCCTGCTCAGACCAATTTTAGAATAATAACAACAGCAACAACAGTAAGGTATTAAATCTTATAAAGCACTTTACAAATATCATTACATTTCATCCTCATAGTAACTTTGGGATGTAGGTGCTTTTGCTATCCTCATTTTACAGATGAGGAAATTGAAATTGTTGAAGAGGTTAAATGAGTTGTCCAGGTTCACATGGCTAGTTAGTATCTGGGGCCAGATCTGAACTCCAAATTCTGTCTTTCAGATTCAAATTGTTCTCTTCATTGTGACTCCTTGCTGTCTATAGCTAGAAGTACTGTGTTCAATTCTGCGAACCACATTTTAGGAAGGACATCAATAAGTCAGGAACTGGATAAGAGGAGACTCAAAGGATCATAACAACCTAGATTATGAGCTGGAGGAGTCAGAATTTATGTCCTCCAACTCCCTCATTTTAAAACAGAAGAAATGGGGTCCCCAAAAGGAGAGTCCCTAAGATCTCACAATAAGTAGCAAAACTGGAATTGCAACTCAGTTTCTTTGACTCCAAATCTAACACTGTTTCCTCTTCATGACACCATCTGGAACTATGCTATCTTTGAGTTGTACCTGAAAGTCTGTCATATGAAAGAAGGACTAGATTATTTGGTTTCAAAAGAGGGAATAAGGAGCAATAGGTTTGTAAACGAGAGTTTGTAAACTTGGTCTTAGTGTTGAGAAACTTCCTAAAAATTAAAGTTATCCCAAAGTGGAATTCATTGCCTAGGAAGGCAGTAGGGTTTTTTTGTTTTTTGTTTTTTTTTTTTTTGCTTGTTTTCATTTTTGTTTTTGTTTTTTTGTTTTTGGTATGAGGGATCTTTAAGGAAAGGCTGAATGATCTTTGTTGGTTAGGTCATAAGGAAAATTCTTTTCAAGTATTGGCTGGCTAAGATGGCACCTGACAACCCTTCCAGCTACAAAATTCTGTGATTCTATGATGACAAACTAGTAGTAGCCAGTTGGGGTTATAAAGAATCCTCATAGAAGAAGATAGGTGAATTTAGGAGTGTAGAAAGGAGAGAGAAAAGATTGGAGTTGATTTCCAGCTAATGAAAATAAATAGAAGCAAAATTGTGTATTCAACCAATTCCTTTAATTGTGTTAATATTGATTTAAACATAACGTTTCTATGTTATTTCTATGTTATTCTCTCTCTGAAACAAATCCATTGAGACTAGGGCTCAAACAATGCTCCCCTCTCCCTTCTTTCCTTCTACTGTAGTAGGTCTTTCATGCCTCTTCATGCCTTTTCCTACCCTATTCTGCTTCCCTCTTTCCTCTTCTCCCAATAAAATTCTTTTTTTTCACTCCTTAATTAACTTTTTTTTATCATCATATACTCACATCTCTAAGTATATTCCTCCTACTTGCCCTAATAGAGATTAAGATCTCAAGAGTTACAACTATCATCTTTCCATGAAGGGATGTAAACAGTTTAACTTTATTGAACACCAATGTTGTTGTTGTTTTTCTTTTCTGTTTACCTTTTTAGCTTCTCTGGTCTTTTCATCAGGAAAGTTTAAAAGCCCCCTATTTCATTGAATATTCATCTTTCCTACTGAAAGATTATGTTCAGTTTTTCTGGATGATTGACCCTTAGTTGTAATACAAGTTCTTTTGCAGCTTAACCAACCTGGATTAGTCAGGTCAATATATATTTCTTTTTTCTCTGTATGAGCTAACTATATCAAGCAAATACAGAATTGTGAGGTGGAGAAAGTGGTCATTATTCAGATAAATGTGACTGGCTAGAGGAAGCCTTAGAACAAATGTCTAGAAACAAGACACTATTTCTTATATTTGAAGTTTTAAAATAATTTTTGAAAACTTTCTTCTTTCATGACTTTCTTTTGAAAGAGTTCTTAAAAACAAAAAAATTCAAGTGTTTGTAAAGAGTAGGAGCATATTCAAATGTGTCAACATTAAAAAGATGACACATTGTTCCTCCAGCCCTTGTGAACTTATGTTTTGTTGATTATCAGACCGCTTGATGAATCTGGGGAAACCTGATATATTTTCAATCCTCAGACTTATTTAAGCTATGTATTCTTCCCAATGATGTTGCCAACAATAGTTTAATGAAAATAAGGAACTGATATCGAATTACTCTAAGAGGTTAATGATGAAAAGAAATTGAAAACTTAGATAATAATAACTCTTGTGGTGGAGAGAATAAGGCATTTGTCTCATTACATAATGTATAATATAAGATAGATTTTCTTCAATTAACATAAATTGCAGACTGAGTAAATTACTAATTCAGTGTAAATGAGCTGGTTGTAGAATGGATTACTTCACATTCTGTCATCTTGTACATGTTCAGTTCTGTTTTATTTTAGTTAAGGACAAAATTCGTGAAATTTAATATTTTTAAAACATCTTTTAAAAATAATTGACTAGGTAGAAATTAAAATGGAAAGGTATAATAACAGATATAAAATAAGGCTATTGTTAGAAATAAATGTCAGTTATTTGAGATTTTGTTTGTCTGAAATGAAGTCAGGCCTCCTAATGTATATATTTTCCATTAAAATTTTCCTGCTCATTCAGACCCATAATTAAAAAAAAAAACAAAACAAAACAACTAATTTAGGGCTTTTGGTTTTCTGCCTATATGTTATCAAGCAATAATATGCTTAAATTTCATGTCTTTTCAATATCCAAAGAGCATATTGTAAATATTATGGTTCCCGACCATGTGAGTCAGATGAACATTGTATAAACAACTAACCAAGGAAAAGTAAAGCAACATTCCTTATGAGAAAAGAAGGAAGGTTACATTTATCATTTCTTCTTCCAATATGTCAATATATTTCCTTCCTCAGATTCCCCTAATCAGAGCTCTCTTAGGAAGGTAGGTCATACCTAGGCATTAAGCCCCTGATTTGGTAATGATCTAAGACAATGGTGTCAAACTCAAATAGAAATAAATTCTTGTGCTGCATTTTGAGTTAAGAAACCACAAATTAACATTATCTATGTTGAATTGTATTTTTACTTATTTTGCTAGGCATTTTCCATTTACATTTTAATCTGGTTCAAAGCCAGGTCTCAAGTTGGACAATTCTGCTCTGTAATGTGGTCTGAGTTCTATCTGTGTTAGATAGATATGTTTCAGAATCTCATATTCTTCCCATCATCTTTAGTAAACTATAGTTGGCTTGGAAATTTCACAGAATTACAGACTTTTCTTTATTAAAAATTATTTATATCTTTTATTTTAATGCCATTTATCTTTTCCAATATGTCTTGTCTCCTTCTTCTAACAGTAAATATGGGGTGATGGTTGATCAAAAGAACTCTGAATAATTAAGTCTTCCTGATATAAAGGAGAGGTAACAAAATTAATGCAAATAGGGGTGCATTCCTTCCAGACTAGCGAGGTATCTCATTACTTTGAACCCAGGTCCCAAAATTCTAAACTCAATACTCTTTCAATGAATAATTCTACTTATGTCCAATTATTATTCCCAAGTGATTATTAAATATCAATAGTGTTGGTTTTAGAACTTAGATCTGTGTAGTGTCACATACTCTTAAACTTTGCATTGAAAACAAAACTACTGAGTCATTGAAATACCTTGAATTGTAGTCATTTCATATATCTTTCAACTAAGGATATCTGAAGACTAATAATACGACCTACCACATGGAACTATTCTCATTCATTCATGTCACAAAATTTATTAAGCATCTGTTATATCTAAGAGATACATACAAAAATACAAATTAAATATGAAATAGCTCTTCCCTACAAGGAATTTACATTTATTCAGGTTAAGTGAGGGTAGACAATTTGTGGGAGACAGCACCAACAAGTGGGTTATCAGGAAAGGCTTTTCCTTAGAAGGTGGAACATAAGCTAAGATATGAAGATAGTCAGAGATAGTGAGAGGTGAATATAATGAAGGAATTCATTCTTGGCATGGGATTATAGTATTTCAAAGGAGATAGAACTAGACTTATAAATTCTGAAAATATCTATTTAGGAAGTCAGTTTGACTAAAAAGTTGAGGGTAAGTCTGAAAAGATAGGTCAAAGAGAGCTTTAAAAGATTCAAAAGAGGAATTTATATTTTATCTATAGTTTATCCTATAATCAAGGGGGAGCCACTGAAAACTTCTGAGCACAGGACTAACATGGGCAGATTTTGTTCCTTAAAAAAGATAATTTGACAGCTGTGTGGAATCTAGAATGGAGAGGGGAAAGATTTGAAGTCTAGAGACCAATTATGAAGCAATTGCAATAACTCAAACAAGAAGTGAAAAGGGCTTGAACAACGTGTGGCTATGAGTGGAATGAAAAGAATAGATGTGAGAGGTTGTGATGTTAGAATCAACAAATCTAGAAAACTGATTGCATATAGGAGTTGAAAAAAGAAACAGTAAAGGATCACTCTGAGCTTGTTACTAGAAGCATAAGTAATATCTTGAACAGAATTAGAGGTTGAGAGAGGAAGATAATGAGTACTTTAAAAAAAAATAATTACAACTTTTTATTGACAGAACCCATGCCTGGGTAATTTTTTTTTTTTTTTTTTTTTTTTTTTTTTTTTTTTACAATATTATCCCTTGCACTCACTTCTGTTCCGACTTTTCCCCTCCCTCCCTCCACCCCCTCCCCTAGATGGCAGGCAGTCCTATACATGTTAAATATGTCACAGTATATTCTAGATACAATATATGTGTGCAGAATCGAACAGTTCTCTTGTTGCACAGGAAGAGTTAGATTCAGAAGGTAAAAATAACCCGGGAAGAAAAACAAAAATGCAAACAATTTACATTCATTTCCCAGTGTTCTTTCTTTGGGTGTGCTTCTTTCCATCATTGATCAATTGAAACTGAATTAGATCTTCTCTTTGTCGAAGAAATCCACTTCCATCAGAATACATCCTCATAGAGTATCGTTGTTGAAGTGTATAATGATCTCCTGGTTCTGCTAATTTCACTTAGCATCAGTTCATGTAAGTCTCTCCAAGCCTCTGCATTCATCCTGCTGATAATGAGTACTTTTTAAAGTAAGTTGAATCTCTAGGAATCAGAGTGAAGATATTTGATCTGGAATTCCAGAGGGAAATTAGGGCTAAATAAATAGTTTTGAAGAGTTGACTAAAGACGATAATTGAATCCATTGGAATTGAAGATATTATCAAGAAAAAAAGAAGAGAAGTTAGGATAAAGATCTAGGAGATATTTTTAGGGTAAGGGAAGGGAGAAAAAAAGGAAGAAAGGAAAACAGGAAGACAGGAAGGAGAGAAACAAGCATTTTAAGTGTCTACTATGTGCCAGGCACTATGCTAAGTATTTTACAACTATTATTTAATTTGATCTTTACAACAACCCTAGGTGAGATGTTTTATTATTGTTCCCATTTTGCAGTTAAGGAAACTGAAGCAGAAAAAGCCCTTATCACTTCTTGTTTGAGTTATTGCAATTGCTTCATAATTGGTCTCTAGACTGCAAAGCTTTCCCCTCTCCATTCTAGATTCCTCACAGCTGTCAAATTATCTTTTTTAAGGAACAAAATCTGCCCATGTTAGACCTGTGCTCAGAAGTTTTCAGTGGCTCCCCCTTGATTATAGGATAAACTATAGATAAAATATAAATTCCTCTTTTGAATCTTTTAAAGCTCTCTTTGACCTACCTTTTCAGACTTACCCTTAACTTTTCAGTCAAACTGACTTCCTAAATAGATATTTTCAGAATTAAAAGTCTATGTCCTATCTCCTTTGAAATACTATAATCCCATGCCAAGCATGAATTCCCTCATCATATTCACCTCTTACTATCTCTATCAGTTAGACTCACATAGGCACTCACATAGGCACTTAGTTAGATTCACACAGCTAGTATCTGAAGTTGGATTTGAATTCAAGTCTTTTTGACTCCAAATCCCAAGTGTCACCTTACTTTTAGGTACGGTAGATAGATAATGATCCAGCAAAGAGACTAAGAAAGAACAATTAAGTTGGAGGGGAATCAGGAGAGAATAACATGAGACAAGAATGGATAACAGAATATCCAAGAAGAGGGGATGACTCAACAGTGTCAAAAAAGCTGCAGGAAGATCAGAGAAATTTAATACTGTTGAGATTTAGCAATTGAGATCATAGGTGACTTTGGAGAAAGCAATTTTAGTTAACTGATGGGGAGAGAAACCAAATTTTAAGGTTTTTTAAAACGAGCAGGAGGTGCAGTAGAGGACTAGAGGAGATAACTTTTTGGACACCTTTATTTTTAATTTGACTGTGAGAGGAAGAAAAGAGAACATCATCAATTTTAGGGTTGTAGATTCAAGTTAAGGTATTTTAAGGAAGGAAAAGAGGCAAGTGTGTTTGGAAGCATCCTAGTAGAAAGTGAATATTTGATGAGAAGTACTTTAAAAAAGGAATGAATGAGGAAATAAGTCTCAGTGGGTTACAGGAAGAGATGATGAGTGAATTTTTGTAAGGTCACTTCTTCCACAAAGTCTGGATCAAAGGAGGAGAGAATGGAACAAGATATAGAAAATTTTAAATTGAGGATTAGGTGAATGTATTATGATTTTTCATTTTCTCAGTTTCACATAGAACCACCACTCAACTGAGTTCATAGCAATTGAAGTCCTTTCTCTTTATTGTCCTGCACCCAACCATTGTGGTTTGTGGAGTGGGTTCAGTCCTAGAAATCTGACCTCTAATTAAGGAAATTAAGCTTCTTGTTCTAGAATTCATTAGATCATTAACAAATTTCCAGCTGGGTTATGTCCCAAACATTGAATCATGCATACCTCTGTTTCTTGGATAAATTTCTTAATCTTCATGATGTGAAGCCTAGTATGTAGCTGTATTGCATTATTCTTCCATTTGAAAATTTCTGTAATTCAGAAACAAACTTCTCAGTATATCAACATATTTATCAGAGTTCATCATTCTCTTAGTGAGGACAAAATTTCCAGAACCATTAGATATAAAAATATCTCTAAAACATATTTTGAGATGAATGTTTTAAAGTGTAGTGAAGATGTCCTGATCTTATAGCTGAGATATATAGCAAGAGATGGAGTGCTGGGCCTGGAAGCAATAAGATCTGTGTTCAAATCCAGCCTTAGACACATAACTAGCTGTATGACTAAGGACCAGTAATTTAACCTCTATCTGCTGTAGTTTTCTTAACTACGAAGTTGGGAAAATAATATCGCCTACCTCTCAGAGTTATTGTGAAGATCAAATGTGATAATATTTGCAAAATACTTAATACAGTGCCTAGCACAGTAGGTACTTAATCTTTGTTTGCTTGCTTGCTTCCTTCCTTATACATTCACTTAGATAACAGTTTTGGAATAACCTTAAATAAGAAAGTGAGTTTTATGGGTAAAAATTATCCTTTTCCAAGATTTAGGACTCCAGTCTTTGTTTCGTCTTCCATATGACAAGCTGGCAGTGGTGAATAGCTGGTTTTTGTTTTGTTACTAATTTTCTTGCTTTTAATTTCAAGAAGCCTGCATTGCACTATGGGGGAATCAATTAAATAACTTCTCCATCTTCCTGGTCCCTCTGAAGGTCTTTGCTTGTTTTCTGAGTCTTGTTTTGCCTAGTTTGTTCCTAGAGTTGTTGGAACTTACTTTTATTTTAATCCACAATCTGTTTTCAAGGAACTTCCATCTATTGATTTATGTTCTATCCTTTTAGATTAAACAGAATAATTCTAATCTATCTTCCACATAGCATCCCTTCACATTATAGCCCTGTGAAGTTTTTTTTTTTTTTTTTTTTTTTTTTTTTTTTTTTAGGGAAACCATACATAGTTCTTTCAGAGGCCCTCCTATCCCTTGGCCTTCAGTTATCTTGGATATAGTCCAGCTTGTCTAAAATGTAATGCCCAGAACCAAACACAGTACTTCAAATGTGTCTTCTCATGATTGTAATAAAGTATACAGGAGAATATGATCTATCTTATTCTATTCACTTTAATCTTATTGTACTCATTTTATGTGTTTGTTCTGTAGATATGAGAATCTCTCTATCTTCATGATGGTAAGTGAAGAGTTTGGAAAGGAAGGATGTGATTGTAAGACTTTGTAGTGGTAAAAACACTGAATTTGGAGTCTTTTGGTCTGGGTTCATATTCTGATCTTATTATCTGTAGTACTTTAGGGAAGTCATTTAATTTCTCTGGGTCTTCATTTCCTTATCTATAACATAAGGGATTTGAACTAGATACTTTCTAGAGGTCTTTACAACTCTAAATTCTATCTGGGAAAAACTATGTAAATTTTATTTACAATAATTTTATTGGCAATAAATCCAGAATCCAGGCTTTGCAACTTAATTACTTTAGAAATATCTTTGCAAAAATTCAATTATTTATGGTATTGAATTATTTATAGTAGCACTTGGTAGCATGTCAAAAATGTTACACTTGTGATGTGATCAAATTTCTAGTTGCATTCTCCTGGAAGAACTTCAGTTTTTCTAGTTCAGTTTCCTAGTTATATTTGTTTTTCCTTGTGGCTTGTGGTTTTCAAACCTTTGTTGACACAAGCTTCTAGAGAGAGACATTTTGCAAAGCAACTTGTTATACTTTGCATAACAGTTTTCATCAACTGTTTCCACTTGAATGAATTCCCAGAATTTCACTACTTTTTGAGTTGAGATGGCATACACAACTTTTTTCAACTAGTATGGCAGAGTTATGGAAAGAACCCGGGAGTCCTAATATTCTGTCTTGCCTTAGATCTACTAGACTTGATTCCTTGCCAAATGTACTTGGTGAGTTTTTTTTCTTAGACATTCAAAATGAATAGCTTTAATTCACGTTAGGAATAACTATTTAATGATTTTCCTCTTTGAATATTGGAATATTGAAAATTAATATTTTCTATGTTAATTTTGACACAGTTGGCTGTCTTTGTTTCTATTCTTTTTGTGGGGTACCCATTCTTTCTTGTGTGGTAGAGAAGTCCCTTAACTTCTCTAAGGCTATGCCTCTAATAGGTTCCAAGCTGTAAAAGTATTGAGTGATATGGTTTTAATGATTAACTCGGTCAGTCTTCCAGAGATCAGCCTAAGCTAAGTTCCCAGGTTGACTTCCACTTGACTTTTTTTTTTCTGGCTCCTTCAGTTTTTGAAACTGGCTACTAAGAAGTAGAAAGAGCATCATTCTGCATTGGTATAGGGCGTGCTCACACTTACAGAATAAAATATCTTTTGAAGTACTCAAGCAGTAAGATTTTGTTTTCAACAATTCAATTGGATTCCATAAATATTTAATAAATATTTACTAGGAACAAAGAAGCAACATGGAATATCGGATAGACAGCTGATCTTGGATGAATTAAAATTATGCTAGTTTCTAGGCATATAATTATAAAAAGCAGCCATTCTCTGCTTTGAGGAAAATAATATTCTTTTGGGGAAGGTAATACATAAAGTAGAAAGATAAGAGAGCTTTGATCCAGGAAGTCACAAGGATGAAAAGTATAGCATAAATGGCTCTTGTTTCTAATTCATTCCAGAAAAATTATAGAATAATCATTTCTACGATAACGATTATTTTGAAAACATGGCTTTATTCCAGAGCAATTGATATAGTAAGGTACAATTTGAACATAACAGGAATTTTGCATTTGGTTATGCCTGATTTCATTCAAGAGTGATAACAAGGGGACAATGAGCCATATCCAGCCATATCTGATGCAAGATTTGAATACAGATCTTCCCAGCTCCTAGATTAGCATTTTATCCACCACCATAGGTAGTGATTACTACCCATCTGCTCCTTTTCCTCTTTTTTTCTGCTTCTTCATAAAGGTCACATCCACTAACCTTCTATGTTCCTCATGGCTCTGTCCCGAGTCCTCTTCTGTTCTCCCTCTGTTCTGTTTCTCTTGGTGATCTTATCATTTTCCATGGATTTAATTATTATCTCTATGCTGATCACTCTCTGATCTGATTACCAGCCCAAACTTATCTTGACATCCAATCTCACATCTTCATTGCCTATTAGACATCATAACCTAAAAACAATGTAAATACCTTAAAGCCAACCTATGCAAACTGTAAACTTCCCCTTCTTAGCTTCCCTGTTATTGATGAGGGCATTGCATCCTCTGAACCACACAGGCTCATAACTTAGGAGTCATCCTCAACTTCTCACTCTTTTATCACCAGACATAGCCAATGTATTTCCAAATCCTGTCATTTGTACCTTCATAAAAACTCAAATATGCCTTCTTTTCTCTTCTAATAGCATCAGCCTGGTTAAGGGCTCCATCACCTAATGCCTGGTTTATTGAAATAAACCTGCCAGTTTGTCTCCCTGCCTCAATACTTACTCTACTACAATCTATCCACCAGTCACTCAGCAGATCTTCCTAAACCACAGATATCACTATGTCTCCCTCCTATTCAATCAACTCCAGTAGATCATTATCACCTCAAGGAAAAAAAAGCATAAAACCCCCTAGTAAGTTTTTAAAGCACTTCACCTGGGCTCTTCCTATCTTTCTAGTCATATTCTATACTGTCCTCCATGCAGTCTGTGATACAGTGATTTTGTCTCTTTATACATGATATCTGTCTCTCAACTCTGGACATTTTCACTAAATGCACTTCATGCCTGGAATTCTCTCTATTCTGATTACTACCTCCTGGCTTTCTTAAAGTCCTAGATAAAATCTCATCTTCTAAAAGAAGCCTTTTCTGGTTTCCATAAATGCTAGTATCCTTTATTCCAATTTACACTATATATGTCACATTTACAAATAGTTGTTTGTCATTTGGCTTTATATCTCCAAGGCTTAGTTAGCACAGTACCTAGCACATGTATTGTTGAATTATTTTTAGCTGGGTTTGACTCTTCCAATGGGCATTTTCTTGGCAGAGATCCTGGTGTGGTCTGCCATTTCCTTCTCCAGCTCATTTTACAGATGAGGAAACTGAGGCAAACAAGGTTAAATGGCTTGGCCAGGGTCACACAACTAATAAGTATTTGAGGCTAGATTTAAATTCAGGAAAATGAATCTTCCTGATTCCAGACCCAGAACTCTCTTCATTGGCATATATATATATATATATATATATATATATTCCTGTAATGTATGTATATATACATATGTATATTTTCTTGAAAACCTGGATTAAGAATCTAAATATGGAATGAGCCACAAGCTATATAGACTCAAAATATAGCTACAAACTATATTTGAAGATTTTCCTAGAGCCTGTATTCTAGGTTGGTCAAACAAGTCAATTTGCCTGAAATATTTGGTGCAATTGATTTTATGCTTTAGATTTTAGACCAAGCCAAGAGGAACTTGGGCAACTATAGCAGAAGATTCTGGGAGAAATTCAGGGCAATGATGCTCAGCCAACTATTTTCTTTCTTGTACCTTTCAAAATAGGAGGCCGGTAATTTTACAGATGGGAAAACTACCTGTATTATCTGTAGCAACAATGAAGAATGACAAACAGAACATCTATAGTCTTTATCTTATTTAACAGATAAGGCAAATGAAACCCAGAGGGATGAAGAGATTTGGCCTTTTACATTCTGTTTTTTCTCAGTAGTAGTTTATTTTTCTAATTACATTGATTTTTGTAAGATTTTGAGTTCCAATTTTTTCTCCTCTCCAACTTTACGAAGCTTCCCCTACCCCAAGATAGCAAACAATCCAATACAGATTATAAATGTACAATCATTTTAAATATATTTCCATATTAGTCAGGTTGTGAAAGAACAACCACAATGGGAAAAAAAACCACAAGAAAGAGAGTTTAATAATCTCTTTGGTATACAGACCCAGTAGTGGCATTGATAGATCAAAGAGCATGGACAGTTTATAGACTTTTAGGCATGGTTCCAAATTGCTCTCCAGAAAGGTTGGATCATTTCACAACTCCACCAACAATGCATTAATTTTCCAGTTTTCCAACATTCCCTCCAACATTTATCATCTTTTTCTATCTTCTTAGCCAATATATGTGATATAGTATCTCAGAGTTGTTTTAATTTGCAATTCTCTAATCAATAATAATTTAAATTATTTTTCATATGACTATAAGATAGCTATAATTTCTTCACCTGAGAATTGTCTGTTCATATCCTTTGACCATTATCCATTGGGGAATGACTTGTATTCTTGTAAATTTGATTCCATTTTCTATTTTAGAGATAAGACCTTTATCAGAAACACTGGCTATAAAAATTGTTTCCCAGATTTCTGCTTACCTTGTAATCTTGACTATATTGTGCAAAACTTTTTAAATTTAATGAGATCAAAATTATCCATTTTGAATTTCATAATGTTGTCTATTTTTTGTTTGATTATAAATTCCTCCCTTCTCTAAAAATTTGAAGGGAAAACTATTTCTTGCTCCCCTGATTCCTTGTTCTTATAGTATCATCTTTTATAAATTTATCTTGATAAGTCTATATGTTTAGAAGAATTGCACACGATTAACCCTTATTTTTTGATAAAGCTTAATTTTTGATAAAGCATTTTCCAATTTTCCCAGCAATTTTTGTCAAATAGCAGATTTTTATCCCCAAAGTTGGAGTCTGTGGGTTCATCAAACAGTAGATTAATAAAGTTATTGACTATTGTATCTTGTGTACCTAACCTATTTCATTAACCCACCACTCTATTTCTTTTTTTTTTTTTTTTTTTTTTTATTTAATAGCCTTTAATTTACATGATATATACATGGGTAACTTTACAGCATTAACAATTGCCAAACCTCTTGTTCCAATTTTTCACCTCTTACCCCCACCCCCCCTAAATGGCAGGATGACCAGTAGATGTTAAATATATTAAAATATAACTTAGATACACAATAAGTATACTTGACCAAAACATTATTTTGCTGTACAAAAAGAATCAGACTCTGAATTATTGTACAATTAGCTTGTGAAGGAAATCAAAGATGCAGGTGTGCATAAATATAGGGACTGGGAATTCAATGTAATGGTTTTTAGTCATCTCCCAGAGTTCTTTTTCTGGGTATAGCTAGTTCAGTTCATTACTGCTCCATTAGAAATGATTTGGTTGATCTCGTTGCTGAGGATGGCCTGATCCATCAGGACTGGTCATCATCTAGTATTGTTGTTGAAGTATATAATGATCTCCTGGTCCTGCTCATTTCACTTAGCATCAGTTCGCACCACTCTATTTCTTAGCCATTACCAAATGGCTTTGATGACCAGGGCTTTGTCTCCTTGACCTTTTGTTCTTCTAAATGAATTTTGTTTTTTTCCTAGTTGTATAAAGTAATTTTTTGACAATTTTATTAGTATGTCACTAATAAGTAGATTAATTTAGATAGAATTATTATTTTTATTATATTGGCTTGATAATTTTTTCTCAATTGTTTAGATCTGACATTGTATGAAAAGTGTTTTGCAATTGTGTTCATATAGTTCCTGGATTTGTCTTGGCAGGTAGACCCCCAAATATTTTATATTATCTACAGTGATTTTAAATGGAATTTCTCTTTTTATTTATGGCTGCTGGACTTTGTTTGTAATATATAGAAATGCCAATGATTTATGAGGGTTTATTTTATATCCTGCAACTTTGCTAAAGTTGTTAATTTTTCCAAGTAGTTTTTTAATTGACTCTCTAGGATTCTCTAAGTTTACCACATATCATTTGCAAAGAATGATAAAAGTTTTGTTTCCTCATTGCCTATTCTAATTTCTAATTTCTTCAATTTCTTTTTATTCTCTTGCTGTTACAGCTAACATTTCTTGTACAACATTGAACAATAGTGATGATAATAGGCATCCTTGTTTCACCTTTGAGCTTACTGGGAAAGTTTCTAGCTTATTCCAGTTACTGATAAAGCTTGCTGATGGTTTTAGTTAGATGGTACTTATCATTTTAAGAAAAACTCTAACAATTCATAGTGGTGTTTTTATTAGGAATGAATGCTGTATTATGTCAAAAAGCTTTTGCTACATCTATTGAGATAATCATATGACTTCTGTTAGTTTTTGTTATTGATCTGATCAATTATGCAGATAGTTTTCCTGATATTGAACCAACTCTATATTCCTTGTATAAATCCTACTTGGTCCTTGTGATCTATCCTAATGATAAATTGCTGAATCTCTTTGCTAATATTTTATTTATGATTTTTGCATCAATATTCATTAGCGAAATGGGTCTATAATTTTTTCTTTATTTTGGCTCTTTCTGGTGAGGTATCAGCACTATGTCATTAAAGGAATTTGTTAGGATTCCTTATTCATCTATTTTCCCAGATAGTTTATATAGTATTGGAATTAATTGTTCTTTAAATATTTGGTAGAATTCCCTTTTCATTTTTGATACTAGTTATTTGGTTTTCTTTCTTCCTTTTTCTAATCAAATTAACCAAAGTTTATCTATTTTGTTTATTTTTCACATAACCAACTCTTAGTTTCATTTATTAACAAAAAGGTGAAAATTCTCTGCTTTGATACACATTCAGTTCCTATAGTCCTCTCTCTGGATGTAGATGATACTTTCCATTACAAGTCTATTGGAATTGTCTTGAATCACCTCATTGTTGAAAAGAGCCAAGTCCATAAAACTAATCATCACATAATCTTGTTGTTACTGTATACAATGTTATCTTGATTCTGCTTACTTCATTTAGCATGTTCATGTGCTTCTTTCCAGGCTTTTTCCAAAATCAGCCAGCTCATCATTTCTTATAGAACAATAATATTCCATTACATACACAACTTACTCAGCTATTCTCTGAATAATGGGCAACCACTCAATTTCTACTTTCTTACTGTCTACTTTTACTGTCATTACAAAAAGGGCCGCTACAAACATTTTTGTACATGTGGGTCATTTACCCTCTTTTATGATTTCTTTGGAATACATATCCAGTAGAGACACTAATGGATCAAATGTTTATACAGTTTTATAGCCCTTTGGGCATTGTTCTAAATTGTTCTCCAGAATGGTTGGATCATTTCACAACTCCACCAACAGTGCATTAGTGTTCCAGTTTTCCTACATCCCCTCCAACATTCATCATTATCTTTTCCTGTATTTTTAATCATTCTGAGAGGTGTGAAGTGATATCTCAGAGTTATATTAATTTGCATAGAGCATTTTTCATATGACTAGAAATGGCTTTAATTTCAACTGAAAATTATCTGTTCATATCCTCTGACTCATCCATTCTTTAGAGATTAGACTACTTAGTTTAATTAAAGTATATTTTTCCATTGCTCTTAATTAGATCTAATTTTCATTGCATTATACTCTGAAAAGGATGTATTTACTATTTCTGCCTTTCTGCATCTGACTGTGAGGATTTATGCCTAATATATGGTTAATTTTTGTGTAGGTGCCATGTACTACTGAGAAAAAATTTTTTTTTCCCGAGGTCTATCATACCTAAATTTTCTAAAATTCTATTTTATTCCTTAACTTCTTTTTTCTTTATTTTGTAATTATATTTAGTACCCTTTAGCAAGATATTCTTTCCTTCCTAATCTCTTTTAATTAGATCTATTTTTGCTTTTGCTTTGTCTCAGATCAGTATTACTACTTCTGCTTCTTTGTTTTGTTATTTATTTTTACTTCAGCTGAAGCAAAATATATTCTACTTCAGCCTTTTACCTTTATGTATATATCCTTTATGTATATATCTCTCTGCTTCAAATGAGTTTCTTGTAAAAAAAAAACATATTGTAGGACTCTGGCTTTCAAAACTATCAACTTCCATTTTATAGGAGAATTCATCCCATTCACAGTTATGATTATTCTCTGTATTTTCCTCCATCCTATTTCTCCCCATTTATACTTTCTCCTCTACTTTCACTCTTTCTCTCTTCATCAGTATTTTCTTCTGACACTTACTTTCCTCAATTTGCCCTCCCTTCTATCAGCCCCTCCTTTTCTTACCCTTTTCCCCTTCTGCTTCTGCCCTCCCTTTTACTTTTTATTTCTTATTTTCCTTCATACTTCCTTATCAGATAAGTTAAATTTCTATACCCATCAAGATATATATTATTCCTTTTCTGATCCAAATCCAATGAAATTAAGGCTCTCCGTTACTTCTCTCTACTGTAATAAGTCTTTTGTGTTCTTCATGTGATATATAATTTACCCCGTTTTACCTTCTTTCCTCTTCTCCCAGTGAAAAAAGGGATTTTACTGCAATCCTTTTTTCACCCCTGATTTCTTTTTTATATCCTCACATTAAAATCAACTTTTACTCACTCCCTCTATGTATCCCTTCTAACTGCTCTAACAAAAATAGTTCTCAAGAGTTACAAGTAACTTCCTACATGGGAATGTAAACTATACTTCTCTTGAGTCTTGTATTTCCATATTGAATTTTCTGTTTAGCTCTCATCATTTCATCAGAAATGATTTGAAAATCCTTTATTTCAATGAAGATTCATCTTTTCCCCTGAAATATAATGCTCACTTTTGCTGGGTATTTGATTGTTGGCTGCAGACCAAGTTCCTTTGCCTGGAATATCATATTCCAGGCCCTCCAATACTTTAATGTGGAAGATGCTATGTCCTGGGTAATCCTGACTGTGGGTTCCTTGATATTTGAATTTTTTTTTCTTTCTGGTTGTTTTCAGACCTTTCCTGAAGTCCTTCCAAGATATCTTAATCTGGAAAATTATTTAATTTCAAATTTTTGTGGGTTCTGTCACTCCACAATGCATTAAGAGACTTGATTTAGCGTTGATTCCAAGGGAAACTGGGTAGAGCTCAGACAACTTCATGCTTTCTACTATCTTCTCTGATATATGTTTAATAAATAACTCTCCAACAACAACAACAAAAATTACCCAGAACACATGTGTAAGTTTAATAAGCTTCATTAGTATTTTTTCCATCCCTTTCTTGAGTCTAGACAACAAAAAAGCAATAAATCCAGGCCCAATCTGTACCATTTACTGACTTCCAAGGTGCAAATTATCAGACTGAAAATTTAACAGCCAGCTCTCAGATGACTCCAGGACAAACATGAATTCAGGTCTTCTTGAACTATAAATGGTTCTCTTCAGTACCCATGTAAATCCATTATATCCCACTACCAAATAGCTATAAAATTTTTAAATTGCTCTCAATAAGTGCTATATTTTTCACCTGAGATTTGTTTTAAGCACTGACTGGAATCTGGCAAATTCTCAGTTAAAGAAAGCTAATGAGATTCTTTTATTCTTGTATTTATTTCTACAATGGGAGAAGAAGAATTTAAATATTTTATTTAAAGGAGGGATCACTTTTGTGATCTAAAGTTCTGGATCACAGAACTTTGTTCTTAAAGATGCCTATCCCCATCTTCCTGTTCTTTCATCAATGAAGTTTAAAATGTGTTTAACATTTTTTCCATCTGGAATATCTCAATGAGGTTAGTGTAAGAGCAAAATATGCTGTAAAGAATGGTTAGACCAGCAGAGAAACAAAAGGAAACATTACGGAAAGGAGTGATAAATCAACAATTCTGATTTATCCTCTGTTACCTAAGAATAAAAATGTACCTGTTTTAAATGAACAATTTATTTCATATGAAGGCCAGAGAGCTGCTTTAAATAAAATGGCAGACATACTTGCTTTAAAGAACTTTAGGTTGTATGAAGTAATGGATAAAAAAACTAGATTTAAAAGTAGTAAGACCTGAATTCAGGTCCTGCCTCTGAAGATAGCTAAACATGTCAATTAACCTCTTTAACACATAGAAAGAATTATGAATTGAGGAAAAGCAAAGAAATTACATTTCCAAGTGAAAAATTAAAAAAAAAAATCCTGTCATAGGGCTATTGTGAGGCTCAAATGAAATCATTATGTAAACCTTTTTTGGAAATTTATAGTGTATTATAAATGTTGGGTATTATTCAATATATACCCTAACATTTAATAGAACCAACATTAAAATGAGTCAAATATCTTTAGCATTTATTGAGAGCAAATATTCATCCATAAGAAGTACATGTAAGACATTTTGGGACATGACCAATGTGGAAATTTGTTTTGGTTGACTATGTATATTTGCTATAAGGGTTTTGTTTTTCCCTCCCTCCCTCCTTCCTTCCTTCCTTCCTTCCTTCCTTCCTTCCTTCCTTCCTTCCTTCCTTCCTTTCTTCTTTCCTTCCTTCCTTCCTTCCTTCCTTCCTTCCTTCCTTCCTTCCTTCCTTCCTTCCTTCCTCCCTCCCTTCCTCTCTCTCTCTCTTTCTTTCTTTCTATGGGATAGAGAAGGTGGCTGAGCATCCTTCCCTGTTAAAATGAAAAGAATGCAGAAGGAAACACAGATAAGGACAATTTTGAAATTTATATGTTGAACTTATTATGTACTTTAAAAGAAGCGTAAACTTTACATTATATATGTTTGAATTTTCTCTTCCACAATGCATAGGAAAAGCTCATTCTATATGATGTTGTTTAAGATTTTTTTAAAAGGGGGAAAAAGAACTAAATTAAAGCATTATGTTGCTTACTTAGTTTCTAAAGAGAGGTAATGACAAAATGATATATATCCTTTTGAAGAAGTTAAAAATTTTATGCATGCAGGCATTTTATTCCTAGAAAATATATGTCTACAATCTGCTGTTGTTAAGCCTGTAATCATATGTGAAATTGTGTAGTTCAATTCAAGAAACATTATCATTGATCCAAATGCATTTTTTAAATTTATAAATGATGTCTATGGAGCACAATAGAGTATGAATGTGATTAAAGAAAAAATGCCATGTTGGTTCAAGAATTCCAATTTATTATTAGCAGTTTTAGAAAAAAATATAACTATCCAAAAGTAAGATACTGGGTAGAATATTCCACTACCTTGGTAGATTGTGAGTTCCTTATCACTGAGAATTTTCAAGTCAAATCTGGATAAAGGACTTTGTCTTGGATGTTATAGAATGAACTGATATTCAAGTATGGGTTGGAGTGGATGGCTTCTAAGGTCTTTTAAATCTGAGGTGCTGTGATTTTTTATCATAACTATGATAGAATTAGAAGTAAAATGGGGAAGAACTGTCATTTCATGAAAATTGGCAGTAACAAGCAGGAAAGTTATACCCATAAATACAGTAGGGTAGGGGTTCCTTTCTATTTAATTAATTAACTAATTATTTAATCCTTTCTAACTTAATTAACTTTTTAGCTAATTAGAAGCTTAATTAACAAATTAACAGTTTGAGAAGGTAGTAAAAGAATGAGAGAAATATGGAACTGCTTTGGGGAAGCAAAGAAGGCAGTTCTCATGGACAGGGAGAAGAATGAAAGGATCCCAAATTGAGATAGTGAAACCTAGATGGAGAACCTGAAGGAAAATATTAAAATGTTAGGGAAAAGAAAAACTTTTCAACCAATATAAAGGAACTGTGATTTCAGTCCATATGGGAAACTAAGGGGGGATGCAAGTGGGGAGGTGGGGAACTTCTTTCAGTACAATTCACAACGCATTTGTAATTTCACAGAGAGGGCCTAGAGAATGCCTGGGACATAGAGAGATTAAATGGTTTATCTGTGATTTGCCCAGTTGTTAAGGGTCAGAGGCAGGATTTGAATCCAGATCTTCTTGACTCTCACACTGTATTTGCTCTTTCACAGTGCTTCTTACTACTCATACTTGAATGAAATATTTTAGGCATAAAGAAAAGTTACCCCTCTAATAATTTGACTTTTCAAATTTGTGTTGAAAATACTAGATGGTTTCCTAGTAGAGTGTAAGGTCCTTGAGGATAAGACTGTTTTATTTTATCTTTGGATTCTCAGCTTTTAGCATAGTATAAGCTCTACTGATTGTTTAGGGAGGAAAAAGATAGGGAGAGAAAGGGAAGGGAACAAACATTTATTAAGCAGCTATTATGTGCTAGGTATTGTGCTATATTCTTTTTTTTATTATAGCTTTTTATTTACAAGATATATGCATGGGTAATTTTTCAGTATTGACAATTGCAAAACCTTTTGTTCCAATTTTTCCCCTCCTTCCCCCCCACCACCTCCCCCAGATGGCAGGTTGACAAATTACAATATAAATTAGATACACAATAAGTATACATGTCCATACAGTTATTTTGCTGTACAAAAAGAATCGGACTTTGAAATAGTGTACAATTAACCTGTGAAGGAAATCAAAAATGCAGGTGGACAAAAAAAGAGGGACTGGGAATTTTATGTAATGGTTCATAGTCATCTCCTAGAGTTCTTTTGCTAGGTGTAGCTGGTTCAATTCATTACTCTTCTATTGGAACTTATTTGGTTCATCTCATTGTTGAAGAGGGCCAAGTCCATCAGAATTGATCATCATATAGTATTGTTGTTGAAGTATATAATGATCTCCTGGTCCTGCTCATTTCACTCAGCATCAGTTCATGTAAGTCTCTCCAGCCCTTTCTGAAATCATACTGCTGGTCATTTCTTACATAACAATAATATTCCATAACATTCATATACCACAATTTATTCAGCCATTCTCCAAATGATGGGCATCCACTCAGTTTCCACTTTCTGGCCATTACAAAGAGGGCTGCCACAAATGTTCTTGCACATATAGGTCCCTTTCGCTTCTTTAAGATCTCTTTGGGATATAAGCCCAGTAGTAACACTGCTGGATCAAAGGGTATCATTGTGCTATATTCTTTTTTTCTCTTTTTTTATTATAATAACTTTTTATTGACAGAACCCATGCCAGGATAATTTTTTATAACATTATCCCTTGCACTCACTTCTGTTCCGATTTTTCCCCCTTTCTCCCTCCACCCCCTCCCCCAGATGGCAAGCAGTCCTATATATGTTGAATATGTCGCAGTATATCCTAGATACAATATATGTGTGCAGAACCAAACAGTTCTCTTGTTTCACAGGAAGAATTGGATTCAGAAGGTAAAAATAACCTGGGAAGAAAGACAAAAATGCAAACAATTTACATTCATTTTCCAGTGTTCTTTCTTTGGGTGTAGCTGCTTCTGTCCATCATTGATCAATTGAAACTGAATTAGGTTTCTTTGTCAAAGAAATCCACTTCCATCAGAATACATCTTCATATAGTATCGTTGGTGAAGTATATAATGATCTCCTGGTTCTGCTCATTTCACTTAGCATCAGTTCATGTAAGTCTCTCCAAGCCTCTCTCTATTCCACTGCTGGTCATTTCTAACAGAACAATAATATTCCATAGCATTCATATACCACAATTTACCCAACCATTCTCCAATTGAAGGGCATCCATTCATTTTCC
Source organism: Sarcophilus harrisii (assembly GCF_902635505.1). Classification (NCBI taxonomy): domain Eukaryota; kingdom Metazoa; phylum Chordata; class Mammalia; order Dasyuromorphia; family Dasyuridae; genus Sarcophilus; species Sarcophilus harrisii. The sequence continues at coordinate 424,578,558 of NC_045428.1, forward strand.
AGTTTCTAGCCACTACAAACAGGGCTGCCACAAACATTTTGGCACATACAGGTCCCTTTCCCTTTTTTAGTATCTCCTTGGGGTATAAGCCCAGTAGTACATTGTGCTATATTCTTTACAATTTTTTTTTTCATTTGATCCTCACAATAATCCTGTGAAGTAGGTGTTATTATTATCCCCATTTTATGGTTGAGCAAACTGAGACAGAAATTGAGACATATTCAGAATCACATATTGTGTTACTAGCATTTGGGGCAAAACTATAAGAAGTGAGGAGTGTTGATTGGAGATAATAGTAGGAGGCAGCCAGGTGACACCGTGGATAAACTACTGGGCCTAAAGTCAGGAGGTCCTCAGTTCAAATCCAGACTTAAACTCTCACAAGTTACTCTGTGATCCTGGCAAGTCACTTAACCTTCTTTTGCCTCAATTTCCTCATATATACAATAGTGGTAATAATAGCACTTACTTTCAGGGTTGTTGAGGATAAATGCAATAATATTTGTAAAGCACTTAGCATAGTGCCTAGCACTTAGTATGATATAAATATTAGCTATCATTAATTATTGGAATGATCCCTCAAAATATCATTTATAATAAAACATAAAAGAATTCCAACAAAGTATTTTATTCATTATTGGGAAAAGGAGAGAAGAAAACACTATTCTATTCAGTAATTCTAAGGGGTTAAGGGTTGAAAGGAATAATGGCACTGAGGTCTTTCAGATAAAAATGACAAATCTCATTTTGATGATTTCCTACAATACTTTCTGGGAGAGGCAAGTAGTTTTTGTTGTTGTTTAGTTGCTGTCAGTCATGTCTGATTCTCTGTGACCCATTTGGGGTTTTCTTGGCAAAGGTACTGTCATGGTTTGTCATTTCCTTCTCCAGTTCACTTTATAGATGAGGAAACTGAGGTAAACAAGGTGAAGTCCAGAGTCACACTGATAGTAAGTATCTGAAGCCCGACTTGAACTTCAGTCTGAATCCAAGCCTGACATTCTATCCACTGCACTATCTACCTGATGTAGGCAAATTGCTTAATGGCATATTTAAGGATCCATAAGTAGTACAAAAAATATTTTTGTCTTTTCATTAAAAAGTACTGGTAATCCTTATTTTAAATTAATAAATAAAAGTAGTAGGAAGATAGTATTGAGAATCAACAAGATATACTTCTGTGAGAAAGTATATAAAACAGAAGCATGAGATAGAAGGAGAGGGACAGCACAGTGAAAAATAATTGAATCAAGATCAGTGAAAGAAGATACAGAAGCAATACTGTAGCAAATGTATATTACAGATCACTCGTCAAGGAGGAAGAACTAGATTAAAAATTCAAAAAGAGACTAAAACTTGCATCAATTCAGAGTCAGGCTACAGGACATCTCTGGCCTCTGTCTTTGTCTCAGAACCTTTTCTAGTGCTCTGGAGGTTATTCCAAATCAGACCTACTAGCTGATTGCCAGCTCCTGATAATTTACCTTCACCCACTTTGACCTTCTGTGAATCAGGCCTCCTGGGTTTCATTAATATTCAATATCACTGGCCATAAGATTGGACACTGAGGGAGGGTCTTGAACCTCTAATCACCTGTTTCCCTCAATAGACTTTCTCCAGCCAGTAATAAAATTATTATTCCTCATTCCTCAATCATTAGTAAACTCACACTCTGCTATAGTCTCCCTTAGCCTACTGATTCTGAACTCCTGACTGTCATTGTACAAACCCTATTCCCCAAACCTCTCCACTGCCCACTCTCTTACGTCCTTTCCACTCAAGAATAACCGCACTCTTCCAACTGCCACCAAAATCCCACTCTAGATCTCCCCACCCCTTCTTCTACAATTTAATCATACTCTTCTACTGGATACTCTCTCTTCACTGAATTTTTATGGCAATTTCTTCTGGTTCACCTCCTACCTTGGGAGTAGGCACTGTTTACCTTTCTTTGTATCCCCTCTATTAAGTATGATGCCTGGCACAGAAAAAAACTGTTTAATAAAATCCTGTTGGCTGAAGGAAGAAATGATATTATTTGGCAACTGATTAGATATATAGCGCAAGAAATAGTTGAGTTGAGGATAAAATCAAAGTTATGAACCTAGGAAACTGGATGAATAGGATTTTCCTCAACTGAAAGAGATAAGTTTAGTGGGAAAGATGATGAGTTCTGTTTAGACCTGTTGAATGCAAGAGTTTTCTAGGATATCCAGTTTGAAATGTTTAATGGGCATTTAGAAAAGTGGATGGAATGAATTTCAGGAGAAAGGCAACTCTCAATTTAGCATTACATTTGTAGAGCAATCACTGAGGCTGGTGCTGTCTAAAATATGATTCTTCTAGAAGGCTAGATTCTGGGATCAAATTGCATATGAAAATCTTCAATTCCTCAAAACAAAAATGTTATGGGTCAGAACTCTGAACTTGAAACAAAGGATTCTTATAAGGTACTAAGTTAGTGGAATTGATAGAGACAATAATTTCAGTATGATTGATTTAATCCTACAAGGAGATGTTATGGGCCAGAACTTGAAACAAGGTACTAAGTGGAATTGAAGAAACAATAGTTAAATCTAGTTTAGCATTGATTTAATCCTACAACAAATAATGGTTTAATATAAGTGTGGGGCAGATAAGCAAGAAGCTCTCAGGGCCAGAAAAGACAAGCACACTCTCAGAAGCTGAGACAGATTCATTCCATCGTCCACCTTTGTTGTGGTTGGAGACTGAAGCACAAACCTTTGGACTCTGAGAGATTCAGAGGGCAGAGAAGGAGGCAGGACCTCAATCTCTCAGACCCAAAGAGAGAGATAGGCCTCTAAGAAAGGTGACTGGGCCCCAGGAAAGGAGACAAAACTTTGAAAGAGACAATAAAGGATTTGCACTTTAACACTTGACTGCACTTGTGGTGATTACTTGATGATTTCTTGAAGAATGATATCCAGACTCTTTGTTTTTTGGTCATGGCCTTCAGGTAGATCAATAATTTTTAAATTGTTTCTCCCGGATCTATTTTCCAGGTAGGCTGTTTTTGCAATGAGGTATTTTTCATTTTCTTGCATTTTTCATTCTTTTTGGTTTGACTTATTCTTGGTGTCTCATAGAGTCATTAGCTTACATTTACCTCATTCTGGTTTTTATTGTATGATTTTCTTCGGTTAACTTTTGCATTTTTTTTTCCATTTGATTAATTCTATTTTTTAAGGTATTGTTTTCTTTGGCAGATCTTTACATTTTGCATTTGGCTAACTGTATTTTTTAAAGGAATTCCCCTCTTTTTTCTGGTGTTGACTCTTTCTTTTATCAATTTTTTTCTACATCTCTTATTTGCCTTTTTAAAAAATTTATGAGCACTTCAAAGAAGCCTCTTTGGATTTGAGATCAATTCATATCGCTATTTGAGACTTCTTCTGTGGACATTTTGTTCTCATCTAAGTTGGTGTTGGTCTTCTCTGTCACCATAGTAACTTTCCATGGTCAAAGTTCTTTTCTGTTTTTTTGCTCATTTTCTTTCCTTTTCTTTTTGTAATTCCTCTTTTTTTTTTTTTTTTAAACTTTTATGGTTGAGCTCTGCTCCTGGGGTAAAGGGGGTGCTGTCCCAAGCTTCCTGTGCAGCTCTGAGCAGCATAGAAGACCCTCATATTTGGTGTTTTGCTACTGGGAAGGGGAGCGCGCAACTGTTTTGTTCTTTCCAGGAAACAGCCTGGTTTTCCAGAATTTGTTTTCTGAGTTGGTATTGGGGGCTATCCTCTAATCTGCTCCTCTAGTGAGCCAGAACTGAGGGTCTTAGTTGCTGATCTGCTATATTTAAGACCCTCTCATTGGCTTTCCCAGACTCCATCTGAGCAGGACTGAGCACCCCGTTAGCCGCAGTGAGACTGACATTTCTTAAAATCCTTCCAATTTATCTTGAGCTGGAGAGAGGTTTCATTGTGTCAGCCTCTGTTCAGAGGTTTGGTTTCATATAATTTTTGAGGGAAACTGGTATAGCTTGAATGGCTCCCTGGCTTCACTCTACCATCTTGACTCCATCCCTAGAAGTCTTGTTTTTAAAACTGAATTCCAAATTCTTTCTTTTCTTTCCTCACTGTTGTCCCCCTCCCACCACATTAAGAAGGCAAACAATTCAATATAGTTTATACATGTGTAGTTATACAAAACATTCCCATATTAATCAGGTTGTGAAAAAAAACACAGACTACCCCCCCAAAAGCCCACACAAAACACAACTCTAGACAAATTAAAATTAAAAAAGTATGCTTCAATCTGTATTCAGACGCTATCAATTCTTTCTCTGGGAATAGATTGATAGAGACAATGCTTATGTACTTAGTTCACACCTTTAAGAGAGTTCACACATTAGAGTTCACACCTTTCATACCTTTAAGAATTCATACCTCTAAAAGAGCATATAAAAGGACAACACCACTGGAAGCTTGAGGAGATTCAGAGCCAGGATTCAGCATGAGATTCACAAGTCCAGGAGATTCACAAGTCAGAAGGACAAGCCCACTAGAGGAGGAACCCACAAGAGGAGGTGAGACAGATTCATTCCAACTTCCACCTTTGTGCTGGCTGGAGGCTTTGGATTCAGAGGGAGCTAGAGGCCGAAGCTGGAAGAGGCAAAAGACTAGCAACAAGAGCTCTTAGAACCAAGGAGAGAGATAGGCCTCTAAGAAAGCTAACTGAGCTATTTTGGAAAAGCTCATAAATAAAGGACTGGACTTTAACTCCTGGCTGCATTTGAGGTGATTATTACTCTGAACTGAAACTAAGGCTACCTCCAGAAGCCCTCCAAGAGGCTCCCAGAGAACATTACACTTTAGAGAAGAACATTACAATGATCACTATTTCCTTCCATCCTATTCCCTCCCTATCATTTATTCTATTCTTTCTTTCCTTCCATCCTGTGTCTCTTCAAAAGTTTTGCTTCTGACTTTCCCTTCCCCCAATTTGCTCTCCCTTCTATCACCTTCCTTCCCTTATCCCTTTCCCCTCCTACTTTCCTGTGGGGTCAGATAAGTTTCTATACCTAAATGAGTATGTATGTTATTTCCTCTTTAAGCCAGTTCTGATGAAACGTTCACTCATTCCCATTTATCTCCTTTCTCTCCCCCTCCACTAAGCTTTTTCTTGGCTCTTTTATATGAAATAATTTACTTCATTCTACTTCTCCCTTTCCCCTTCTCCTAGTACATTCCTCTTTAACTCCCCAATTTTTGATATATCTTTAATATTAAACTTACATGTGTCCTCTATCTATAGTCTCTCTCTTTGTGTCTCTTTATATATATATATATATATATATATATATAAAATCTGTAACTTCCCTAATAAGAAAAATCTTTTTGGGTTAAAAAGCCTGTATTTTCTCCAATTGTGATCCCTTTCTCCCATCTGATTGCTTTTTGGCTGATTGATCATGTAATCCCTTTCTGCCATCTGAATGCTTTTTGGATGATTGATTATTTCAGAGTCCTGAACTTCTAAAGACTCTCTGGGTGTAAACTCAGCTGCCATCATGCCCCACCTGTTTTTTCTTTGAGGTTTTGGAGCTGGGCCCTTCCTCTCATTTCCCTGGGTCAATCTACATTCTGAGGCCCAGTGGAAACCTCGATTGCATTTTGGATATAGGGTTTATTTTGGACATAGGGTTTTAGGTCTTCTCTAACCCTGTCCTCTCACTCTATCTCTTTGTCCACATTGAGCTTTCAGATGCCCTATTTTCCCACATTGAAAGCATCAGCGAGTCTATCTAGAAGTCCCTTGCCAAGAGGGACCCTGTCTTCCTATGTTCATCATAGTCTGGGTATAATAAGCATTTGTGCCTACTGTGGCACAGTATCTTATTATCTTTTTAAAGGAGATCTTTGTGTAGTTCCCATATAATTCTTCTACAAACCTTATTAGCATTTTCCTTATCCAGTTGTCTTATCATAATTCTTATAGCTGCATTTTCTCCAATGGTTCTTGTGACAGCTATTTGCAAATGTCCCACAAAATCAGCAAAAGGTTCATTGGGACCTTGTTCTATTTTCGTGAAGGCTTCACCTCTATCTTTCTCTGGGAGAGAATCCCAAGCTTTTGTTGCAGCAGCAGCGATCTGTTCATAAGCTGTTGTGGGGTAATTAATCTGTTCTGAATTCTCTCCATACTGACCTTCATTGGCTAGTTGGTCAAAAATAATTTGTACATTAACTCATGTTTGCCTATTGCATCTGGCTTGAATCATACATAATTCATGATATTCCGAAAACCACAACAAGTTTTGCCCAGGTTCTAAGTATGTCCTTGCTATAGATTTCCAATCACTAGGGATTAGGATTTCATAAACCAAATTCTCTAGTAGCATCTTAACATAAGACAATGTAGTCCCATAAAGAGTGCAATCCTTTTTCAAATCCTTAATTTTTTCCAGATCAAAAGGAGTGTATCTTCTCCTTTGTTGACCTGAAGAGTCAAGCTCTATGGGTATGCATTTATTAAATCAGATATATCCTGTTCTTTTTTTGTTTGTTTGTTTTAATTAATGCCTTTTGTAATCTTGTCATTGGATGCTTCATAGATGGTGCTGATCGTGTTACTGACTCTCCCCCTCCTCCTTCTCCTTCCACCCATGAAGGGTTAATTGAGAGGGGAGGGTCATGAGATGGGAAATGCCCTAACGGCTCCTGCTGTGAGGTAATTACTTCCATTCTAATCTGATTTTTCATCCTTTTCACCTAGTTTATCTGGATCTTCTTCCTCCTGCTCTTTCTTTTTCTTCCTTATTCTATAATTTATATAATTTTCTAAAGCCAGTTGAATTAAGTTATATGTATAAAGTGTTTCTTTTAGAAATTGAGTCAGGTCCATTATCATTGTAGTATTCACATATTTGCTGTCCTACTAATTTCCACTTAATCTAGATCTAATTCTTTTTTCTTCAAGAACCACAGAGATGTGTACTGTACTGTTTCTAAAAGTTCAATGATCTGCTCCCAAGTTAAAATTAAACCTTGATTTTTTTTATCAGTCTGACCAAGCTTTTAACACATTTTCCTTTCAGTGGAGAAATCTCTTTTCTAAATATTTGTCCCATTTTAACTGCAATACTACTTTAGCCCTTTATAAAGTTTCCTTCTTGTACTCGCCCTAATTTCTGGGTCACAGATGAAGGTTCTTGGTCCCACATTCAGATGCCAAAATGTAATATTCTCTATTTGGTTTTCTTGGGGTCTATGGGAGCAGCCTTCATTTAAGTTCAGCAATCACCCTGAGAACAGCCAGGGGTTAAAGTCCAAATCTTTTATTGTCTCCTTCAAAGTCCTAATTCCTTCACTTGGGGCTCAGCTAGTTTTCTGGAGGCCTTCTAGAGTCTTGATTTCAGTGGAGAAGTGAAGGAAGTGAATGAATCTCTCTGAATCCAAAGGTTTGTGCTTCAGCCTCCAGCCATCACAAAGGTGGACTACCGGAATGAAGCCTTTGATGGCTGTTATATACTCCATTCTAATAGTTGTGAATCTTGTGGAACTATATTAAGGACTAAGTATATATACTGAACTAGGGAACTATTAAGTCAATTCCACTGACTTAACATTTTGTAAGAATCCAGATCTTATGAGTGACAAGTATCATCTTGCCATGTAGGAATGTATTTAACCTTAATCAATCCTTTATTATTTCCCTTCCCTGTTTGCCTTTTTAGGCTTCTCTTGAGTCTTGTATTTAAAAATCACATTTTCTACTCAGTGGATCTTTTTATCAAGAATGATTGAAAGCCCTCTATTTCATTAAATATCCATTTTTGCCCCTGAAGAATTGTACTCAGTTTAAGTGAGTAGATGATTCTTGGTTTTAATGCTTTTTGTAATATTTTCTCCTTGATCTGGGAGCTCTGGAATTTGGCCATAATATTGCTGAAAGTTTTCATTGGGAGATCTCTTTCAGGAGGTGATTGATGAATTCTTTCCATTTCTGTTCTCCTCCTCTGGTTCTAAAATATCAGGTCAATTTTCCTTGATGAATTCTGAGAGTGCAAAGTTGAGATCTCCCACTATTATAGTTTTGCTGTCTATTTCTTCTTGCAACTTTCTTAACATCTCCTTTAGGAATTTAGATGCTATACCACTTGGTGAATATATGTGTAGTATTGATATTGCTTCATTGTCTATGCTACCCTTTAGCAAGATATAGTTTCCTTCCTTATCTCTTTTAATTAGATCAACTTTTGCTTTTGCTTGATCTGAGATAAAGATGGCTACTCCTGCTTTTTTACTTCACCTGAAGCATAATAGATTCTGCTCCAGCCTTTTACCTGTACTCTGCATGTATCACCCTGCTTTAAATGTGTTTCCTGTAAACAACATATTGTAGGATTCTGGTTTTTGATTCAGTCTGCTATCTACCTCTGCTTTATGGGAGAGTTCATCCCATTCACATTTAAGGTTAAAATTACTAATTCTGTATTTCCTGCCATCTTATTATCCTCAGAGTATGCTTTTCTTTTTCTTGCCCCTCCTTACCCCCTTCCCAGTATTAAATTTATGGGCACCACTTGCCTCACTCAGCTCTCCCTCTTGAGAATCCCTCCCATCCCCTCTGAGTCCCTTTCTCTTTCTTATACCTTTCCCTTATTACTCTTTTCCTTTTCCCTTTTCCTCTCCCAGTTTTTAATGAAGTGAGCTAAGTTTCTCTGTAAAACAAGTATGCCTAATATTTTCTCTTTGAGCCAAATCTGATGAGAGTAAGATTCACACAATGTTCTTCCCCCTCTTTAAATTCCCTCAGATATGATAGGTTTCTTTTGAAACCTCTTTGTGGGATGTAATTTCCCTCTTTTTATCTCCCCTTTTCCCTTTTTCTGATACTATCCCCTTTCTACTTCTACTTCCCTTTTTTATATTATAATAGTAAAATCAAATTATACACACACTCTTTATGTATGCCCATAACAGAAATACAGTTCTCAGGAGTTCTTTTTATCTTTTATGCTTCTCTTAAGTCCTATATTTGGAGGTCAAATTCACCTGTTTTATTGAATGTCCATCTTCTTCCCTAGAAGAAAATGCTCAGCTTAGCTGGGTAGTTTATTCTTGGCTGCATTCCAAGTTCTTTCGTCCTTCAGAATATCAGATTCCAGGCCCTTCAATCCTTTAATGTGGAAACATCAAAGTCCTGAGTAATCCTTATTGTGGCTCCTCAGTATTTCAATTGTTTTTTTTCTGGCTGCTTGTAATATTTTTACCTTAGTTTGATAGTTCTGAAATTGTGGCTAACACAATATTCCTTGGAGTTTTTATTTTGGGGTCTCTTTCAAAATAAAGTGTTCGATGAATTCTGTCAAAGCCTATTTTACCTTCTGATTCTATTACATCTGGGCAGTTCTCTTTGATGATTTCCTGTAAAATGGTGTCTAGCTCTTTTTTTATTATAATTTTCAGGAAGTCCAATAATCCTCAGATTATCTCTCCTAAATCTATTTTTCAGGTCTATTATTTTTCCAAGTAGTTATTTAACATTTTTTCTCTTTTTTTCATTTTTTTTTGGTTTTGCTTGACTGATTCTTGATGTCTCAATGAATCATTCGTTTCTATTGTTCAGTTCTGATTTAATGAGTTATTTCTTCATTAGCTTTTTAAACTTCTTTTTTGCATATTGAGCTTTTAAATTAATTGTTTTGCTCTATGGAATTTTTTTTCCCATTTCACTAATTTTTTTTTACTGAATTATTTTCTTTTTCCAATTTACAAATCCTATTTTACTGGGAAATAAGAAAATATTAAGAAATAATATGTTATAAAGAGATTCTGCACAGGGGCTGTTAGAACTAGATGATCTCTTAAGTCTGTACTCCCAACTTTGTGATTATAAATAACTGATTTAATAATTTAGGAAACTGCACTTCAGATTTCATGAGAACAGATCAAATAAAATATGTTATGTCATATCAGGACACATTCCTATGTTGCTGGGAAAAGGAAATGAAAAGTAGAGAAAAAGAATATCTTTTTTGATTCATATAATCTTCTGCTCTTATATAGATCACAGAATCATGGGTATGCCCAGTTCCTACAACTCTGTTTGGGATGACAGCTAATGGGGAAAAAAAAAGATTGCGGAGATGGGGGTAGATAGAAGCAGCTAAGCTGATTATGCCACTGGAAACTCTCCTAATTCCAGTCAGAGATTGCTAAGAAGCATTATTTTTCATTCATTTGACATTTCATTCATTCTTATTTATCTGACAGTCTTTTATTTGTCTTTGTGGATAAAATCAAGAGGTGGGAGCAGTATGATACAATCATGATTGTATCACAGATACTGAACTGATTTAATGATGAGACCCTTAAAAAATATGGGCAAATGATAAAAGTTTGCAGATCATTAGAGTTTAAAGGGTCTTCATATACAACCTGCTTTATTCAGTAGTTCCCCTACCAAAATGATAGTTTTTGAAATTTATAAACTAAAACTTTATTTCCCTATAATCTTCCCATTGTTCATAACTCTTTTTTTTGTCTCCTGATCTTTCGAGAACTATAAAACCAAAGCTAAAGAAGGTGGAATGGGCTAGAATAGAGAATTGATTGAAATATTTTTCAGGTCTGAAGAATCATTTGAGTTGGGTAACACTGCTCTAGTTCAAGCCTTCATCATGTGGATCAAACCCAAAGAGGTCAAGACATGTCCACTCAAATTACTGGTAGTACCTGACCTAGAATCTAATCTACTGATTTCTGGCTAGTTCTCTTCCCATTAATATTAATAGCTGGCCTTTAATGGTGCTTTAAGAGACACAGTATTTCTGGGAGCCAGATGGTAGAATAAGCAGTGAATCACTGTAACTCTCCTATGTTCACCTCCAAGCAATCGTAAAATATTACCCTAAGACAGTCCTGGAAGAGCAGAATAAGCAAGGTGACAGGATAAAACAATCTTTTAGTCCAGAAAACCTGACAGATTAACAGGAGGGATCCATCTCACTTGGGTAAAAGCCTGGAAGGGACAGTCTATGACAAGAAGCTTCCCAGAGAGTTAGCAACTAGCTCCACCTCAGCAAATCAGCTAGAGAAGCTGAGCTGCACTGTGATGGAGAGGGCAAGTATCAACATAAGGACATGCCAAATGTGCCAAATGCTTTAGCATAGCCAGTGGAGGCTGCAAACTCTAGGTCCAAGAACTACCTCATGCTTCAGTGTAGCCTCAAGTAAACAGTAGCAGACCTCCGTGTGCTTTAGCACTGCCCTGGACAAACAGGCAGCCTCCAAAGGCCAGACCTCAGTGTAGCCCTGAGGAAACAAGAAACATTCCACCAGCTCTCAGCACATTCTAGACACCATCAAGAGGATCCCAGATCAATACAAGGTAAATTGCCAAACCCCTACAATCTTCAGAAGCACCAACCTCAGCATCCCCTTGGCATAGCACCAAACATTAGTAAAAACAAAAACAAAAATAAACAAAAAATTTGACATAGAAAGTATTTATGAGGTAGGGGAAGACCAAGACACAAACTCAGAAAAGGACAACAATGGAAAGTGGTTTCAAGCCCAGAAAGAACTCATGGAAAAACTCAAAACGGAACTGAATATTCATGTAAGATACATAGAAGAAATATTGGGAAAAGAAACGAGCACAGATATAAGAGAATTTTGAAAAAAGACTCAACAGTTTGGTAAACCACTTAAAGAATAGAATTGGCCAAATGAAAAATAAAGTACAAAAGCTAATTGGGGGAAAACAGCACCTTAAAAGTTAGGATTAAGCAAATGGAAATTAAGGCTCTATGAGACATCAATAATCAATCAAACAAATTCAAAATAATAAAAAATGTAAGAAATAGAAATTATTTTATGGGAAAAACAGCTGAACTAGAAAATATATTGAAATATCTTACAGTCATAATCAAAAGGAGAAGTTAGATGTCATCTTCCAAGAAGTCATCAAGGAAAGCATCTTTCAAAAAATTACCAAGCAAAACTGCCCTGATATCCTGGAACCAGAAGGCAAGATGGGCATTTACAAAATCCACCAATTACCTCAGGAAAAAGATCACAAAATAAAAACTCCCAGTCAAATTTCAAATTATCAGATATCTCAAGACCTCAGTAACTTTGCACTAACCTACCACATGATTAAAAGAAGCCTTTTTCCATTGGCAGGATAGCCAGAATAGTCTGTGTCTAAATCTACCTAAGCACAATTTTTTCCTATATTTGTGTGGACTTAGTACTCATCGCTAGTAACAATGTGTGTTAAGGGAATAAGAGTTCGAGGGTCCTTTCTCCCAAGACAATCTGGAGTTTTGGTCTATTTCATTTATTCTTTTCAAAAAAGTTCTGGGGTGTGGTAGAAGGAATATGACACATTTGCCCTCAAAAAGCAGAGCCAGAGCAAACACAAGCTGCAACATTCAAGGAAATCCTAGCCTAATCTGCAGTATCCTCCAGCAGAAAAGACAGAGAAATCCTTTTTAAAATGACTACAGTACCAAATCACTATTGATTGGAGAAATGCAAATTAAGACAACTCGGAGATACCACTATACACTTTTCATATTGGCTAAAATGACAGGAAAAGATAATGATGAATGTTGGAGGGGATGTGGGAAAACTAGGACACTAATACATTGTTGGTGGAACTGTGAATGAATCCAATCATTCTGGAGAGCTATTTGGAACTATGTTCAAAAAATTATCAAACTGTGAATATCCTTTGATCCAGCAGTGTTATTACTGGGCTTATACCCCAAAGGAGGGAAAGGGACCCACAAGTGCAAAAATGTTTGTGGCAGCCCTTTTTGTAGTGGCTAGAAACTGGAAACCAAATCGATGCCCATCAATTGGAGAATGGCTGAATAAATTATGGTATATGAATGTTATAGAATCTTATTATTCTGTAAGAAATGATCAATATGGGCAACTAGGTAGTGCAATGGATAGAGCACCAGCCCTGAAGTCAGGAGAACCTGAGTTCAAATCTGGCCTCACATTCTTAACACTTCCTAGCTATGTAACCCTGGGCAAGTCACTTAACCCCAACTGCCTCAACAAAAAGAAGAAGAAGAAGAAGAAGAAGGAGAAGGAGAAGGAGAAGGAGGAGGAGGAGGAGGAGAAGGAGGAGAAGGAGAAGAAGAAGGAGAAGGAGGAGGAGAAGGAGGAAGAAGAGGAGGAGGAGAAGGAGGAGGAGGAGGAGGAGGAGAAAGAGGAGAAGGAGAAGGAGGAGGAGGAGGAGGAGGAGAAGGAGGAAGAAGAGGAGGAGAAGAAGAAATAATCAACAAGATGATTTCAGAGAGGCCTGGGGAGACTTACATGAACTGATGCTAAGTGAACTGAGCAGAATCAGGAGATCATTATACATGGCAACAAGACTATATGATGATCAATTCTGATCTTCAGCAATGAGATGATTCAAACCAACTCCAATTGTTCAGTAATGAAGAGAATCTTTTACACACAGAGAGAGGACTATAGGAAATGAGTGTGGAACACAACATAGTATTTTCATTCTTTCTGTTTCAGTTTGCTTGCATTTTTGTTTTCCTTCTCGGGTTTTTTTCTTTCTTTCTAGATCTGATTTTTCTTGTACAGCAAGATAACTGTATAAATATGTATACATATATTGGATTTAACATATATTTTAACATATTTAACATGTATTAGACTACCTGCTATCTAGGGGAGAGGGTAGGGGGAAGGAAGGGAAAAGTTGAAACAGAAGGTTTTACAAGAGTCAATGTTGAAAAATTACCCATGTATATGTTTTGTAAATAAAAAACTATAATAATAAAAAAGGCTACAATATTTATAAACTAACTACATATAAACTTATGTGCCTTATTAACTATATGACTAAAACCATAAAATACTTTTTATATAAAGACAAACTGAAATATGAAATACTACTTAAACTGGTTTCCTTATTTAGTAACACTCCAATCAAATCACCACAGGATTCTTTGTAGAACTAGAAAAAATAATAATGAAATTCATCAAGGAAGGAAAGGAAGCAAAGAGTACCAGATTTTAGATTAGACCAAATAATCAAAGTGATTTGGTACTGGTTAAGGGATGATTAGTGGAACAGATTAGGTACACAGCATACAAAAGCAAACATATTAGACTTATGTTTGATAAATCTAAGCTTATTGGGTAAGCACGCACTATTAGATTTTAAAAGTTGAGGGAAAACTTAAAAGTCTGGTAGAAACTAGGTCTATGTCAACATCTCACACTGTTTACCAAAATAAGCTACAAATGGATACATATATTAGACATAAAAGGTGACATTTGATCCTTACCACAACTTTGGGTCATAGATGCTATTATTATCCCTATTTTACAGTTGAGAAAGCTTAGGCAAACAGAGGCTAAGTGACTTGTCTGGGGATTACATGACTAGTAAGTATCTGAGGTTGGATTTGGACTCAAGTCTTCCTGATTCCAGGCTCAGTGCTCTATTCACTGTATAAGGAAAAGGGAAGAAATTATCTTTCAGATTTATAGATAGGGTAGCAAGAATCCTAGACCAAACAAAGGATAGAGAGAATCGCAGAAGATAAAATGTACAATTTTGATTATATAAAATAGAAACAAAAACTTTCTCACATAAACAAATGAAGTTATAATTAGAAGAAAACATAACTGGGAAAAATCTTTATAACAAGTTCCTCTTATAAAGGTCTCATATCCAAGATATATAATTAACTGACTCAAATTTTTAAGAGTAAGAGTCATTCACTAACTAAGAAATATTGGGTCAAAGGATATGAACAGGAAACTTAAAAGAAGAAATTCTTTTTATTTTATTTTTTAATATTTTATTTTTCCCCGTTACAAGTAAAACAATTTTTAACATTTGTTTTTAAAATGTTGAGTTACAGATTCTTTCCCTTCCTTCCTCCCTACCCCATTGAGAAGGCACATGTAAAGTTATGCAAAACATTTCATAAAACTCATGTTGCGAAAGAAAATATAGATTTCTACCCTCCCCCTCAAAGAAACCTCAAGAAAAATAGTGCAGGTTTTTTTTTAAATATACTTCAATCTTTAACCAGATACAATTAATTCTTTCTCTGAGTATGAATAATATTTTTCAGCATAGGTTCTTCAGAATTGTCTTGAATCATTGTATTGCGCATTCACATCTTATATTTTTGTTAATTTGTACATGGTACATTTCACTTTGCATGAGTTCATGGAAGTCTTTCCAGGTTTTTCTGAAATCATCCTGGTGATCATTTTTTATGACACAATAGTGTTCCATCATAACCACATACTCTAATTTATTCAACCATTCCTCAATTGATAGGCATCCCTTCAATTTCCAATTCTTTGCCTTAAGAAAAGAGCTGCTATAATTTCATAAATATAGATCCTTTTCCTTAAAAAAATCTCTTTGGGGATACATACCTATTAGTAGTATTGTTAGGTCAAAGGGAATGCATGATTTTATAGCCCTTTAGGCTTGATTCCAAATTATTCTAGAGAATGATTGAATCAGTTCTCAATTCTGCCAACAATGCATTAATGTCTTATTTTTTCCACTCTCCCTCCAATATTTGTCATTTTCCTTTTCTGGCCTACTAGCCAGTCTAATAGGATTGAGGTAGTACCTTGAAATTGTTTTAACTTGGATTTCTCTCATCAATAATGAAAGTTAGAATATTTTATATGGCTATAAATAGCTTGATTATTTCATCTAAAAGCTTCATATTTCTTGATCATCTATCAATTGGGGAATGGTTCTTTTTTTATTTTTTTATAAATTTGACCTAGTTTCCTCTATGTTTGAGAAACGAGGCCTTCATTTCCAAAATATATAGAGAATTAACTCTAATTTATAAAAAATCAAGCCATTTTCCAATTGAAAAATGGTCAAAGGATATGAACAGACAATTCTCAGATGAAGAAATTGAAACTATTTCTAGTCATATGAAAAGATGCTGCAACTCATTATTAATCAGAGAAATGCAAATTAAGACAACTCTAAGATACCACTACACACCTGTCAGATTGGCTAAGATGAAAGGAAAAAATAATGATGATTGATGGAGGGGATGCGGGAAAACTGGGACATTGATGCATTGTTGGTGGAGTTGTGAACGAATCCAACCATTCTGGAGAGTAGTTTGGAACTATGCTCAAAAAGTTATCAAACTGTGCATACCCTTTGATCCGGCAGTGTTACTACTGGGATTATATCTCAAAGAGATTATAAAGAAGGGAAAGGGACCTGTATGTGCACGAATGTTTGTGGCAGCCCTCTTTGTAGTGGCTAGAAACTGGAAACTGAATGGATGCCCATCAGTTGGAGAATAGCTGAACAAATTGTGGTATATGAATATTATGGAATATTATTGTTCTGTAAGAAATGACCAATAGGATGATTTCAGAAAGGCCTGGAGAGACTTACACGAACTGATGCTGAGTGAAATGAGCAGGACCAGGAGATCATTATATACTTCAACAACAATACTATATGATGACCAGTTTTGATGGACCTGGCCATCCACAGCAAGGAGATCAACCAAATCATTTCCAATAGAGCAGTAATGAACTGAACCAGCTATGCCCAGAGAAAGAACTCTGGGTGATGACTAAAAACCATTACATTGAACTCTCAATCCCTATATTTATGCCCACCTGCATTTTTGATTTCCTTCACAAGCTAATTGTACAATATTTCAGAGTCTGATTCTTTTTGTACAGCAAAATAACAGTTTGGTCATGTATACTTATTGTGTATCTAATTTATATTTTAATATATTTAACATCTACTGCTCGTCCTGCCATCTGGGGGAGGGGGTGGGGGGGTAAGAGGTGAAAAATTGGAACAAGAGGTTTGGCAATTGTTAATGCTGTAAAGTTACCCATGCATATAACCTGTAAATAAAAGGCTATTAAATAAAAAAAAAAGAGAAATGAGGCCTTTATCCAAAAACATTGCTTCAACATTCTTTTCATAATTACTGTTGCTAACTATATTTCCACATTTATTCTATTATCTCCTTTCACTCTGTCCCTCCCAAACTCAAAAGTGTTTTGCTTTGACTACCCCCTCCCGGAATATGCCCTCCCTTCTGTCACTTTCCCCCATCTCATATCTGCTTCCCTTCCTACTTTCCTACAGGGTAAGATGCAATTGAATGTGTATGTTATTTCCTCAGAGGAAGAAGTTCAAGCTACCAATAGCCTCATGATATTGAAATCAAGGACAATACTTCTCCTGTTGTACCTCACTGACTACTACAAAAAGGATAAAGCTGGGAAGGTATTTTGGATCCAATCTGTAGAGGGATTTAGACTTTATTTCATAGGAAATTTGGAGCCAATTAAAGTTTTTGATCTGGAAGTGGCATAATGAAAACAGTGTTTTAGCAAGACTAATGTGGCAATAGTGTGCAGAATAGATTAAATTTGGAAGAAGAATTACCTGCTAGTAGGATAAAATAATTGTGAAATTTCAGAGATGAGGTGACAAGATAAAGAAACAGAGTTGTAGGAAGTGCAAAGGAAATAATAACTGAAGAAGCATCTGAGTCACTGAGAAAGTATATAGGTAATTTTAAGATATTCTTTGGCATTCTATTCCTTTTCATGGACTTTCTCACATAGCTGCCTTTAAATGTTGTTTTTATATAAATTGTTCTCCTGTTTCTGTTCATTTCAATCTGCATCATTTCATACAAGTCGTCTTGGGTTTCTTTGAGACTGTACCTTTCATATGGAATCAGAGTTCAGTTGGCAAAGTCATTTTTATGTTACACTGACAGTTTCATTATGTCATTTCATATTAAGTCCAGGTTCTATACTCCAGTATGGAACCAATCTTTAAGGAAAGCAAGCACTGTTTGCATTTTTCTTGAAAAAGTTGTGGAAGATATCTGAAGATGGTTATTAAAACCAGTAATTTAATAGTTAACCATTTGGAAAGATATAAAATTGTCATATTGTGTGTGAGGAAGAGTTTTAGAGAAGAGGATCTAGAGAAATTTCTGTCTAGAGAAAGGGGTCAATTCAGCTCAATATTCTGTTTCTAATTTTGGTGGCAAGGAATGTTTAGTGAAGACATGGTAGGCCTCCTACTTGGTTTTAATGTCAAATTATAAATTTGTCATCTATGAGTTTATGTCAACTTCGTTTGAAGCTATTTATATTTTTAAACTATACTGGCTCTGAAGATAAAGTTCTACAACTTTATACCCTACTATGTAAAGGTAGTACTTCCTTTTCTTTGTCTTAAACTTACTTCTTTTATGATTCCCTTCTTTTTTCTATAATAGCATAACTGTCCCTGAAAGGGATCTAGAGGAAGCATTCATGTATAGATTTGGATTATCCTTCTTATGGAGTATACTTTTCCATTTTGGACCTTCACCTTCATGTTCTTATGGGTTTCTTCTTTTCTTCAGTGATTTTTGCCTACAAAAGTACTTAATAATTTTTTATTATTGAAGCAGTGAAAAGCATAAAGGCAAAATTGATTCTTTGTCTTTATTTTTACTGAGGCTATTTCTATTTTCAAATGGTCTTTTAAAGGATGTGAGTTAAGGTCAGGATATCAAATAAATGCATAAAGGATGTGAGTTAAGGTCAGGATATCAAATAAATGTGTTAAGTAGAAAGAACTCTGTCTTAATTGACAGATGGGAACAGATCACTGAAGTCACATAGAATTCTCTCAAGAGTTTTGAAGGATCAGAAATGTGAGAATATGGAAACATAGGCTAAAATGAGTAAGTTATTAAAAGTAACTGTTATTTTTCTTATTCAGCAAGATAATTGTATAAATATACATGATGCCTATATTTGATTTTCATATATTTTTACTATGTTTAATATATATTGAATTACTTGCCTTCTAAGGGAGCCAGTGGGGGAAAGAGGAAGAAAATTGTAACATAAGATTTTGCAAGGGTCAATGTTATAAAATTATCCTTGCATATGTTTTGAAAATAAA
Source organism: Sarcophilus harrisii (assembly GCF_902635505.1). Lineage (NCBI taxonomy): Eukaryota > Metazoa > Chordata > Mammalia > Dasyuromorphia > Dasyuridae > Sarcophilus > Sarcophilus harrisii. Next base: position 424,597,503 of record NC_045428.1, read on the forward strand.
AGGCTTTAATAAAAAATACAACAGTGAAATTATTGATAGTGATTGTAGTGGTGGTGATAGAAGTGGTGTCTGTCTCTGTGTGTGTGTGTGTGTGTGTGTGTGTGTGTGTGTGTGTGTGTTGTGTGTGTGTGTATGTATGATTGGTGGGAGGAAGTTGTTTCTACTTTGACAATTATTACTTTGAGCCTTCCCTCATAGCAAGTAGCCCTATATATCTTGGATGTGAGACCCTCATCAAAGGAACTTGCCATAAAGATTTTTTCCAGTTATGTTTTCTTCTATTTTAACTTTATTAAGTTTTGTTTATATAAGAAAAAAAGTTTTTGTTTTTATTTTTATATGATCAAAATTGTACATTTTTATCTTCTGTGATTCTCTCTACCCTTTGTTTGGTCAAGGATATTGCCATACTATCCATAAATCTGAAAGGTAATTTCTTCCCTTTAACTTGAGCAGTGAATAGAGCACTAGGCCTGGAATCAGGAAGACCTGAGTCCAAATCCAGGCTCAGATATTTACTAGCTATGTGACCCTGAGCAAGTCACATAGCCTCTGTTTGTCTAAGTTTTCTCAACTGTAAAACAGGGATAATAATAGCATGCACCTCCCAAAGTTGTAGTAAGAATCAAATGTCACCTTTTACATCTAAGATATATATCATTTATAGCTTATCTTAGTAGACGGTGTGAGATGTTGACATAGACTATTTTCTACCAGACGACTTGCAGTTTCCTTCAATTTTTTAAGTCTAATAGTGAGTGCTTATCCAAGTAGTTCAGGTTTCCCAAACATAAGCCTATTGAGCACTATAGGTAGACACTATTATTATCTCTACCTTACAGTTGAAGAAACTGAAGCAGAAGGAGGTTAAGTGATTTGCACAGGCTGGATTATGAACACAAGTCTTTCTGAGTTCAGGCCCAGCACACTATCTACTGCAATACCTAGTTACCTCTTAAAGCAGCTATCTCAGGGAGTAATCCAATATCTTTAACATCATTTAACATTTAAAGAGGCAAGAGACTTGATAGAAGAATGTGTGTAGAGTTGAATTAGTTCCTGAATGGGTCAAAATGGACAGAGGGAGGAGAGTGTAGTCATTGCAGGAGTTGTGAGAAAGGACTGAGGAGTGGAGGGATTGGAGGCTACACTGAGAATGAAGAACAGTATCAGTGGATACAACACAGAAGGACAGGTGGAGGGATGATAGATCATTATCAGATAAAGGAATTTCAGAGTTCATGAACCTGAAAGCAGAATCCCTATAAGTGATAATAAGATCAAGCTTGTGACCATTTCTGGGTGGGGCAGAATGGTAAGTGGTGGCAGGTCTGTGATCCAGCCATACTGTCACTTGGATTGAAATATATGTTTTGAGGAATAGACTGGAAAGGTGGGAGGGCCCTAAATTATAAAGGACTGGGAATGTCAAACAGAGAATTTTGCATTTGCTCCTAGAGGTAAATGGAGTTTATTGATTAGGAGAATTACATGATCAGAACTGCATTTTAGGAAAATCACTTTAGTGGTTGAATGGAGGAGGGATGGAGTGGGAAGAGATGAAGCAGGCAGAGTCTGCATCAGAATGACTGTGTCAGAGGAGAGAAGTGGGATATGCCATAAAGGTGAAAGCAGCAGGTTTTGGCAACAGCTTGGCTACCAGGGTTGAGAGATAACAAAGAATCCAGGATGCCTTTTAAGGCTGCAAGTCTGAGGGACTGTGAGGATGGTGTTACCCTTAACAGTTTTTGAGAAGATAGAAGGGTTTTGGATAAATTAAATTGAATATGTGGGAGAGCTTTCCAGGAATGATGAACATGAAGCATGAAATTGTCATATGAGTTCTTTGAGGATAGGTATCATCTTTTGCCTCTTTTTGTATCTCCAGTGCTTAGCATGGTCCCTGGCACGCAGTAGGTGCTTAACAAAAGTTTACTGAATTGAATTGAATTGCTCTTGAAATACTTGGTATTCTTCAAGACTCAGCTCAAGTGCTACCCTTTGGAAAGGAAGGAAAGATCTCTATAAGCCAATCTGACTAAATGCTGCTGGTGTTGTTGAGTCATGTATGACTCTTTTGACCCCAATTTGGGTTTGTTTGGGGCAATTGCACCTACCCAAAATGAGTACTCAGGAGTCGCTCCAAATGACATACAGAAAGAATTTAATAGAATCTCGAGAAGCGGACCGTCCTGGCTTGTGGGCCCGAAAGGACAGCAAGGATACCCACAGGAGGAGAGTCATTCACTTGAAGATGCTTACAACTTTTATACATTTCAGACAAAGAACCCCCCAAATCCCACCCTCTATAGGTTGTGATTGGTTACCAACCTTTATCTCCCTATTTGGTCAGTGGAATGCAGTGAAAAAGGTGATATACAACTTCGGCAACTTAATTCCTTCTTTGGACAATGGAATGCAGTCCAGGTCTCATCTAAAGTCACGTGACTGGGGCCTATAGCCTGATCTACTTTAGTTAACAGTCTCTGATCAATATGTGCTTAATCTGTAAATTCTTCACCTTTCCACACAGGTTTCTCTTGGTGGAGATACTGGAGATTCCATGTCCAGGACTCTAAATGATATGTCACTTATTAAAAACATCAATTCCTTCAGTACTTAGCTTTCCAAATTAAGTCATGATTTCATACAATAGTTGTAGCAATATTAACTAAGGATTTGGGTTTTTTTTTTTTAATGTTATCAAGATTGAAGTAAAAATAAGATTATAAAAATCATATCATACAGAATTTATATCAAATAGATTACATCAAGAAAATTAAATCTGAAACCTTAAATACAATGAACCATGCCTATGAATGCCTAAAATGCCCATTTACTAGGAAACTGAGGGATTATAGATCATATGTCATAATAAATTGTATATTAACTTAAAATAGTCTTTTTTTAGAATTTTTTAGAATTCTGAGGAATCACAAAGTCAAGACACAAGCAGTTTTTCAAATGAAATTAGCAATTTGGATTCTGAATAACATCTAATGGGCCTCTGAGGCCCTAGTAGCTGGTTCTCACTCCATTTCCCCTCATGCAAAGGAGTTTTTAACATTTTTAGTGTCATGGACTCCACTGGCAAATTGATGAAATCTATGAATCCCTTCTTAGTAAGATGTCTTTAAGTGAATAAAATATAAAGGACTAAAGAGCTAATTATATTGGGATAGTTACCAAAATATTTTAAAAAACTAATTTACATGTGTTATTTTAGGTTGAAATCCCTGGACTAAAATAATGCAACAGATGTGAAATGGAAAATTTAAGTTCCTTGAAAGTAAGGATTGTTTAATTTCTTGTCTTTGTACCCCCAGCTCCTAGCACAGTTCCTAGCATGTATGCTTAATAAATTCTTATTGATTGGTTGCTTGCTGTTGTTCAGTCATTTCAGTTGTATTTGACTCTCTGTGACCCTATTTTGGGTTTTCTTGGCAAATATACTGAAGTGGTTGACCATTTCCTTTTCCAGCTGAGGAAAAGGGTCACACAGCTCAGGAAGAAGAGTCTTCCTCAGCATTCTTTCCTCTGTGCCATCTACAACATCCTGAGAATATTTAAAGTACTTAAATTTTGGTCATCTTATTTTCTAGCCCAAGTTTACATTAAGAGAATAGAATAAAATAAGTTATTTCATCTTATTTCAGTAGGCATTAACTAATATTAAATTCAATAAATATGAGTAATATTGATTTCAATGAATAAATATTAAATAACATTGAGTAATGAATTTTCAGCAAACCAAAAATTAATATTTTCTTCAATTAATAATTCTTGAATTGGAATGTATTAATGAATGCCATGGTGTAGTGAGATAGCACAATGTATAGAGGACCATTAAAAAAAAAATCTGTTAAAAAGAGAACTAGTTAAAATCTAACCTGATTTTAATACAGATTAATAACTATGATCTGAACAAGTAATTAAATCCTGTTTGCCTCAGTTTCCTCATGTGTAAAATGGGATAGAAAAGGATATGGCAAACCATTCCAGTATCTTTGTCAAGAAATCCCCAAATGGGATCACGAGATATTGGAGACAACTGAAAAAAGATCAAAAATGAATATTGTTCATCATTTAGTCAGTCAGTCAACAAGGACCATTAACTTTGGTTGTCTTCATAGGGTCTCTCCAGAACACTCTATTTCCAACTCTCTACTACTTTGCTTGGTGATAGTAGAACCATATATAACTAAATCTGTGACTAGATTCAATTATCACTTTTATTCAGATGATCCTCAGATCTATTTATTGAGATCAAACCTCTCTCCTAGAAAACCTTATCTTATCAAATGCTTCTTGAATATCTTGAGCTATGCCCTACAGACATACTCAAACTCACTCTCTCCAAATTTGAACTCATTATTTTGCCCCCCAAATCTTTCCTTCTTCTGAACTTCCCTTTTATTATCAAGGGCAATGTCATCTTTCCAGTTACCCAATCTCATAATTTTAGTGTCATCTTCATTTCCTCATTTCCCCTTATTCACACACCCAGAAATATTGCTAAGGATTATTATTTCTACTTTCATATCTTTTAAATATGATAAAGATTATAAATATGATATATTTATCATATTTAAATATGATATTTATTTATCTTTTTAAATAATAAAAAAGATTCCCTCTTTCCCTTCCCACAGTTGCCATCGAAGCCTTTACTGCCTAAGGCCTAGACTATCACAATAGCCCTCTGATTTGTCTTCCACCTCCCCATTTCAAAGCCATCTTCCATCCAGTACTAAAAGTACTTTTCTTAAAGCACATGTCTGTGTCACCCTTCCCTTACTTAAATAAGCTTCAATGCCTCCCTATATTATTTTCAGATTCAAAACTAAAATCTCTGGCTTTTAAAGCCCTTTATAAACAGGCCCTAACCTATTGTTTTAGATTCATTGAATGTTACTTTCTTCTTTGTCACTCTATAATCCAGCAATATTGGCCTTCTTTCTCTCTCTCACACATGACCCTCCATCTCTTGTCTATATACATTTTCACTGGCTGTCTTCCATGCTTAGAATGCTTTCCTTTCTCTCCTCTATCTCCTGGCTCCTTTAAAGATAGCTCAAATTCCACCTTTTGCAAGAGCCCTTTCCCAGTATCTCTAATGTTAATGTCTTATTTCTGAGATTCTCTCTTTTTTACTCTGTATCTGTCTTCTTTGTATTTTTGGCAGATTGTTTCCCTAACTGGAATGTGAGCTTAAAGCTGATGGCAGGACCATTTTTTTTTTGCTTTCCTTGGTTACTCTAAGAACTGGCAAAGTGCTTGTCACATAAGTAGGAACTTAATAAATGCTTGTTGACCAACACCATAATTTTATATGATGGACAAGGAATGCCTGTTTTTAAATTTTGTCCAAATCATGATCCTGAAAAATTCTTTTAATCTTTCTCTGCAGTTGGTTTTGCTGATGTAGCAAGCTTGCCACCTAGTGGGCACAGCTGAAAGATAATTTTAAAAAATAACTAGAAATTAAATAACTTCCAAATGAGATAAAAGAAAATTTAAATAAAGCTAATTGTTGGCCACATAAAACTCCTCTTATTCTCCATTTTCAATGAAAATTAATGTGTTCAAAGTCAACCCAGTAGAGTTGGAGTTCTGCTTCAAAGTAGAGTTGGAGTTCTGCAAACATCTTTCTTTCCCTTTATATAGGTATTAAAACAAAATGAAACAAAAACAAAAAACAAAAATACTGAATGTTATTTATACCATCATACTGTAGAAAGAGCACTGATCTTGGGGTCAAATGATCTGAGTATTTTCCAGTCCCAGTTCTGAAATTTACAGTGTGATTCTGGGCAAGTCATTTACCCACTCAGACATTCAATTTCCTTATCTGTAAAACAATCAACAAGCATTTGCTGTGTACCTACTGGGCTACAAATACAAACAAAAAGAATGACAGTTCCTACCCTCAAGGCTTGGAGTGGGGGGGAAGAAGAATAATTTAGAATAAAGTGCAAAAGTGGGAAAGGGATGAGAGAAAAAATATCTCCTCTGGCACATGGTAAAGAAATCTGTATTGCAATCTTGTGGGAAATGAAGAGATGTCTAGTCTGGACAGTCTTACCTGGAGGTTCTAGAAGAATCCATCCAAGCAGACCGAAGAGTAGAAGTTTCTCCTGAGATGTAAATTCTAGGGCTGAGGTGGTCTACCAGGATGAAGAGGTTTCTAGGTCTGATAAGTAGAAAAGTCAGGAGGTCTGCCAAGAAATGAAGAAAGATAACCTTGTAGAATAATCTGATTATATAACTGCATTATTCTTACTTTTCTGGATGTGTGATCTCACCAAATTGTTCTTTCCTATAATACCTCTCAATTATTACTTTTCATCCTGCATGATTCTCATCCAAACCTTCCTACATTTCTTCTACAGAGAAGCTATTTAATAAGGCTCCCTAATGTTTCTAAATCAACCAATCAGTAAGCATTTATCAGATGTGGACTATGTACCAAATACTGTGCTAAGCACTAAGGGTACAAAGAAAGGCAAAAGAGGAACTCACACATAAAAAGAGTTAAGTCTAATGAGGAAAACAAGATGAAAACAACTATGTACAACAAACAAAATAAACACAGGCTAAATAGGAAAAAAAATCAATAAAGGGAAGGCATTGTCTAGAAGGGGGAACAAGATGTCAGTTCAAAAAAAGCTATCCATCTGTTACTTTCTTGTTCTCATTTTATAATTGGTCACCTCATGTTATTACTACTGCACAGCAATCCTTCTTTTTTTTTTTTTTTTTTTAGTACTAAATGCTTCCTTAAGTTAGTGTATGCCTCCCATGATGAATATTTAAACCTTCCGCTCTCTTCTTAAGATCTTAACTCACATTCTATCTCACTTAACCTGAGGTCAGGCCTATCTTAGCTCATTTCAGTAGGGTACTTCTGGACTAAAAAAATGCAATAAAAATATCTTTACTAATTAAGAAATTAAAAGAATCAATGTCAGAGATTAAAGGATATAAATAAAGGTAGTCTCTTCTGTCATAGTCACCACTTCAGGAAAACAGCACCTCCCATCAGGGGATGTCTACTCTATCCCCTCAGACTATGGAAACTGAGGTGTATTATTCTCTAATGCAATTTTTTCTCCAAGCTTTGTCTTTTCTACTTTAAGTTTTTTTTTAAAAAATGTAAATTTACTCCTAATGCACCACTCAGTTTATCTGCTGTTGGAACCTTGGCTCAGTACACAGGACAAATAGAAGGGCTATATATAGGAAAGGGAAATGTAAAGAGGGGAGAGAGAGAGAGAGAGAGAGAGAGAGAGAGAGAGAGAGAGAGAGAGAGAGAGAACTAGAGAATAAGAACCCTCAAGGTTGTACAGCCCAAGAACTGTCATTCCTCCCTCAGTAATGATGTCACTTCTCTCACCCGCCAAATCTCACTTGTTGTCCACCCAAAACTAGCATAGGTCCTTTGCTACCCCTTTTGCAGATGGATAGTTTACTATTACCTCAAAAGCCTCAAATCTCTTCTTGAGCTCCTTTCATAAAGCATTAAGACAAAGAAGCAGAGAATCATCAATATGGAAGAATAAATCAGAAATCACTCTGGAGGTACCAGAAAAGTCCCAATATGATCATAAATGTAACAGAGAATGGAGGGCTTTATTTGTAGCAAGGAGATTGGCAAAGGGAATTTTTAATGTCCTATTGAGAATACACTAAGTTTGTATTTCAATACTGAGAAAAAACAAAGTGCAAGGTTATCTCCATATTAAGAGAGAAGGAAAAAAGGCAGGAGGACTATTTAGGATCACAGATTCATAGATTTGAATCTTGAATGCCATCTTGTTCAACTCCATTTTACAAATGAGGAAACTAAGATCCAAGGAGTTTAAGTGACAATTATATAGGTCTTAATCAAATCTAAATCAACCAAGTAGTAAGTACCAGACTACTCATCCAGATTATTAAGGAGAATGAGGATTTCCTTGAAATGGTGAAATCCTTCAAAAAACCAAATCAGTCCTAGGGAAGCAAAGGGATCTTAATATATGCTAAGATACAAACAAGAAAGGTAGGACCACTGAATCTTTAGAGTTAAATGTATCTCTTCCAGGAAGAAGCAGCTACTTGTGCTTCAAGGAGTGATCTTTTATACATGTTGGTAAAAACAAGAAAGGAAAATTGCTAGCACTGGTTGGAGTTATATATGATGCTTTAGGATTTGCTGCTGAGCAGATACTGAAGCAACCATGTATTAACTCTGAATAGTAAAGAGGCATGCTAGATTCCTGGGACAAATAGGATATGATGGGAAGCCCCTTAAGCCTGATCATATTTGCCACTATCTACTTCTGATGATCCATGTGAAAAAAATGCCAGCAGAAGAAAACTAGAAAGTATTGGTAGAGATTGTGTAGTCCTGAGAAAGAAACTGGAGACCTAGTGGGGTTGGCACTATCATTGCTATTGACTAAAGGGACTACAGAGGAGAAAGGAAAATATGGGAAGCTAATATCTGGATAAGAAAATGGTATGTGAGAAAAGGATTTGAATTTCTGGGCCATGGCTTAAATAAGAATGGTAGGATCTTGTCCAGGGATGAAATACACCTAACCAGGAATGATAAAATATATATTTTCTGTAAATCTGATTAAGAGAGCTTTCATATGAAAATAGAAGGGGAGGAAAAAATACCTCATGTGTATATTTCAAGAAAGATAGCACAGAGAATAGTAGATGAGATAGAGAAGAAAATATTAGAATTAGTTGGTTGGTTGTTGTTTTTTGTTCTCAAAGAGGAGCAAAATGATATGTTCGAGTCATGTTACAGTGTGTCTGACTGTGTCTGATCAGACCAATATGAGGTTGGAAATAGTCCATATGAACATTTGGGGTGGCTTCTCTAATTTTGTACATCTTGTATTTCCTTTGGACTAATTCTGCTTTAGTTATAAAGGATTAGTAATTCACAGAAGACAATATTGTTGAAGGAAGTCTGCAGTAAAACTCATAGCCTTGGATATCTTTTCACAAATTTACAAATGTAGATAATAAAAATAATTTGAACATCTTAATTTAAGGAGGTAATTTAATTTCATAGATATCACTGATGTTTTGTGCAACAGGGCTCATGATTGAAATATGACCAGAGAAAGGCTTACTTAATTCAAAAGCAGTAACAGAGGGGAGAAATGGAAGAGATATTGTGAGAACATACCATTAGCCAACTATTTGACAGTTCACAAATCTGGCATAAAGATATAAGAGTATTACTAAGACCTTTCAAATATTCATACATCTGTAGGAGTTCATTCTTTGCCAAAAGAAAATCCAAAATCTTGTTTTTATAATCATTTCATTCCTCAAAAAAAGGATGACACAAAAGGATCTGCTATTTTGCATAAAATTCTGAAGAACAAAAAGTTGATTGCTAAAGTAGACATGATAGTACTAAGAAAGTGACATACTGTCCTAATCAGAAGATACAGTATATGTTCAATTGGTGGTACCATATTTTAGAAAGTTCACTGATCAGCCGAAGTGTCCAGAGGAGGGCAATCAAGAGAGTGAAAGCATTTAAAATCTTGCTGGATCAGTTGAAAGAACTAAGGATGTTTTAATCCGGAAATGATAAGATTAATGGGAGAAAAGATGACTATCTTCCACTGTTTGAAATGATATAGTGTGGAAAAGAAAGTAGGCTGTTCATCTTGATCTCAGAGAAAAACAACAATATGAGAAAGTTTCAAAGGGGTAAAATCAAGCTGAATGTAAGGGGGAAAATCACTGATTAAACATATATCCATTATTTAGGGATTAACCAAATAAATTTTTGTGGCATATGAATGTGATAAAATATTACTGTGGAATAAAAAAAATATGTAGAGAAGGATGGGAACACCAATGAATCAATATATGGGATATTCAAAGAGGATTAGCACTGAGCCTTTTCAGGGTCGCTTATCCACCTTCAGGGCCATCTCTTACCTAACTCTTACCTGTGAGTCCCAAAAGCTATAATATGTACACAGCCAGATCCTGAAAAAATTGTCAGCAGATGGACTCAAGCAGTTTGAAGGTAACGGACAGGCCTTGAACCTCTCAGTGAGTAAGGGGGATGTCTACCCCAAGCATGTGATGACTTCCCTCAGTGGAAAGTACCGATGATAACATATTCTGACAGCCATGAAAATGGTTGCAGCAGGCACCATGGAAATCTTAAAGCATTGTCAGACATCAAAGATGCCAAGGTCATCCACTGAATCCTGGGTCATAGCCACTAATCCTGACTTTTATTTGGTACTAGACTTTGATGACTGAAAGAGAAAGTAAGGCTGATGAACTTGTGCAACTCTGTCTCACTTAAATCCAATTCACACACAAGGCATTACCCATGATCTTCTTTGAAATAGGTCCTCTTTGAAAATGATGAACAACAGAAACAAAGTAAGCCAAGTAGAAGCAAAAAATATATATTTTATGTTTAGATATCAACATATTTATAGTATATATATATATATATGTGCAAATGTGTATATATATGTATATGTATCTATCTATATCTCCATATACAATAGTTATAGATTAAAATGGGGAAAACAATTAGAAAAATTGAAATGGCACTATGTTAATCTCAAAGCTGACTCCAATGAAAAGATAGGAGGATGCATCCCCCTCCTTCCTTTGAAGAAGAGAGATTACGGATTTGGAACTATTCATATATTGTCAGATTTCATATATTGATTAGTTTTATTGAACTGTTCCTTTTTCTTTAAATTCTTGTCTATCTCAGTGGGGGAGGAAGAAGAGAAATATGGGGAAGTAAAGATACTCTATGAACATAAGATAGCAATAAAAATAATTTACAGACAATGAGAACAATTCAAAAGTTAGAATACACAGCTTTGGAAAGACTAGTGAGTTCCAGCTATGTTCCTTCTCAGGAATGTTTTGAAGCAAAAGCTGAATGAGAACTTCTTGTCTATATTGGAGGCATATAAGTGGTGCAATGGAAAGAGCACCAAGCCTAAAATCAGCAAAACCTGAGTTCAAACTTCAGATACTTACTAGCTGTGTGATCCGATATTTGTCTCAGTTTCCTCATATGTAAAATGGGATTAAAAATAGAATCTACCTTCAGGGTTAATTGGAAGATCAAATAAAAGAATAATTGTAAAGCAATTTACACAGTGACTGACACATAGTAATATACATGTTAACTATTATTGTTTCAGAAAACATATAAGAAGGGACCTAAAATTTTATAGAGAAAAAAAAATGTTCCAGAAGCATGGAAAATTCTCAAAAATAAAACTGTGATGATACAAATAAGTTACTCTGACAAGAAAGTAAGATATAAGCCATGTAGAGAAAATTATGGAAATGCATATTTACAGTTTGAAAAAAAAATGAACATAAAATATGAAAGGTGGCAAGAAGGACAAATAAAGAAAACAAATAGGCATAAACTCCAAAGTATATTCTTAACAACCCTAAAATTCAGAAAGGGTTGAAGTGTATGATGACTACTAAGAAAAACAAAAAGGGCATTTGAAACTACTTTGAGGACAGCAGAAATGTCAAAAGGACTAGGACTACTGCTGGAGCTGAGACAGATGATAGCAGGCAGATGACAGAGATCTAAGAACTATTCAATCAATCAGCTTCACAAGTATGAGACGTGGCTACATAGCAATCTGGCCATTCTCTCCATAAATCTCTTCTTCCCCTATCCCTGATCTTTTTCTTTTGAACTATTATACAAAAAAAAGCATGTATGTTTTGTGTGTGTGTGTATAACCCTCCTTTTTCTAATTAAGTAAAGAGTGAAGTTCATGTGATGTTCACTCCCCCTACACATTCTTCCATTTTCTTTTTTTTTAATTATGGTTTTTATTTGCAAGTTATATGCATGGGCATTTTTTCAGCACTGACAGGTGCAAAACTTTTTGTTCCAATTTTTCCCCTCCTTCCCCCCCCACCCCCCCAATGGCAGGTAGACCAATACATGTTAAATATGTTAAAGAATATGTTAAATACAATATCTGTATACATGTCCATACAGTTATTTTGCTGCACAAGAAGAATCAGACTTTGAAATAGTGTGCCATTAACCTATGAAGGAAATCAAAAATGCAGGAGGACAAAAAAAGAGGGATTGGGAATTCTTTGCAATGGTTCACACTCATTTCCCTGAGTTCTTTTGCTGGGTGTAGCTGGTTCAATTCATTACTGTTCAGTTGGAACAGATTTGTTTCATTTCATTGTTGAAGAGGGCCAAGACCATCAGAATTGATCATCATATAGTATTGTTGTAAAAATATATAATTATCTCCTGGCCCTGCTCATTTCACTTAGCATCAGTTCATGTAAGTCTCTCCAGGCCTCTCTGAAATCATCCTGCTGCTCATATCTTACAGAACAATAATGTTTCATAACATTCATATACCACAATTTATTCAGCCATTCTCCAATTGAGAGAATTGAATCCACTCCGTTTCCAGTTTCTGGCCACTACAAAGAGGGCTATCACAAGCATTCTTGCACATACATGTTCCTTTCCCTTCTTTAAGATCTCTTTGGGATATAAGCTCAGTAGTAACAGTGCTGGATCAAAGGGTATGCACAGTTTGATAACTTTTTGAGCATAGCTCCAAATCGCTTTCCAGAATGGCTGGATATCCATTCTTCCATTTTCATATAATCTAATATATCTCAAATATGACAAATGGTAAGTTTCCTTCTTTATTTTCTAGTGCATTCCCTTTTCTTTCCTGTCTCAAGGTCAACCCTATCCTTCTGTCTTTCTTATTAAATTTCCTATGTAGTCTTAAAAGACTACCCCTCAAACCAAGAGCTCCCTAGTCAGAGTGGAGAGCTGAACGGAAGCTTGAGGAATCATGATCCCAGCCCACAATTAGAGATCCTTACTCTAATGCCTCTTATTTAAAAAATGAACCAGCAAAGAAGAATATCCCATCATTGAAACATATTATGGGAACAGGCAAGACTGGGATACATCTTCAGAGAAGGGCACTTTAGTTAAAAAAAAAAAAGTTACCCTAATGAGTAACATGAAATGGTTCCCTGCCCAAAGAAAATTTATAGAACACAAAAAATAATTAAAAAATCAAATGAGAGACACTGAGGAAAAACGAAAGAAAAAACTTGAAACCATTCAAGAAAAACAAGAAGATTATGAAAAAAAGTTAACTAATTAGAAAAGGAGGTACAGAGTCTCAAAGATAAAAATAACATTTTGAAAATTAGAATTGGGCACGGGGAAGCCAAGTGAAGCTATGAGAGAGCAAGAAATAATAAAACAGATTATAAATAATGAGAAAATAGAACAGAATGTGAAACATCTCATAAGAAAAACAACAGACCTGGAGAACAGATAAAGAAGAGGAAATATAAGAAAATTGAGTGATAGAACATGAGAGGAAAATAGAAATAGAAAAAGTTCACTAATAACCACCTCAAAGAGATCCTTTGTGAAAAACACATAGGAATATTATTGCCAAATTTTGAACCCCCAGATCAAAGAGAAAATGTTTCAAGGAACAAGAAAAAAACAATTCAAATATGCTGGAGTTACATTTAGAATTGTACAAGACTTTTGGGTAGCTACAATAAAAGACAGCAGGTCTTGAAATCATATATATAATTAAGCAAAAAACAAAACAAAAAAACTAAGCCTGTGGCCAAAAATATCATATCCAGCAAAATTATCTATAATTTTGAATAAGAAAAAAAAGGAAATTCAACAAATTACAAATTTTCAGGACTTTCTAGCAACCAAAACTGAACTTAACAGAAAATTTAACATAGAGAAACCAATATCAAAGAGCAGTTTTAAGGAATTCAACATGGACTGTTCTGGGCCAGAACTCTTGTACTTAAAACAAGGATTCTTAAAAGGTGTTAAATCAGTGGGATTGATAATACAATAGTTATCTAGTTTAGCATGGTGATTAATAGTTCTCTAAATTCAGTATGATTGATTTAATCTTATAACAAATAATGGTTTCCTTGTGATATGATTGGTTTATACTCAAAATAGAGCATATAAAGCTGTGACAAACTCAGTCAGAGTCAGAGCCAGAGACAGACTTAGAAGGGCTCAGAGAGAGTCAGAAGGGCCAGACACAGACTTGGAAGGGACTCAGAGACAGATTCATTCATCCCATCTCACACCACCATGGTGGCAAGGCTCTCCTCAGCTTCTCCACTGAAACCAAGACACTGGAAGGGCTCTAAGAAAGCTAGCTGGGCCCAGGCAAGGAAACTAGATTGTGAAGCAATAATAAAGGATTTGGACTTTAACACCTGGCTATTCTTGTCGTGATTACTGAACTGAAACGAAGGCTGCTCCAAGACCTCCAGAAAACCAAACAAGAACATCACAATGGACAAATTGGTTTTTTTAACATGGGAAATGTTTACTTTATGTTTAAGATTTATATCAACAATAGGGTATGCTCAAAAGAAAGAATGGCAGAGTAAAGGTAAAATAATATGTGGTATAAATGAGGTTCAGAGGAATAGACACAGAGGCATTAGAGGGGGGGAGGAGGGCTTGTAGTTCTGAAAACCTACTCACATCGACAATGGGTCTAATAGGCAAAACCTCATATACACTATCAAGAGTTAGTACCCTTCAAAAATCTATAAAGAAATAAGGGAGGAGAGAGAGGTGGATGGGGAAGCAAAGAGGGAGGGAAGAAGACAAGGAAGGGGTTACTGAGTGGGGGGATGGGGGGTGGTTAAGTAATAGTAAGCCAAGTTTGGAGCAGAATTTAATGAGTCAGCAGGGATAGGAAAGACATATGTATATGTAGGGTATGTGTGTGTGTGTGTGTGTGTGTGTGTGTATGTAGCATATGTGTGTTTATGTGTGTGTATATATCTACATAGGTATACATAAAGATATCTTCTTTAATGTGGTTTGTTTGGTGGTGGGGAAGTATGAAAGGGAAATGTGTATTTGTTTGTATATATAAATATATCCTTTCTTAACTATAGCCTGCTTGAGAGTGGTGGGGGAATGATAAAAAGGGGGCAAACAGAATAAAGTAAACGTGCACAGCTGAAAACAAAAGAACAATTTACAAGGAATTAAAGAAAAGATGGACACTCATAAATATAATTTCTTCTACTAATATATACCTTCTTAAATTGGTATTTGTTGCTGATATATTTTGAATCCTCCCTGATGTTCTTCTGGGCACATGAAATGTTTTTTTGTTTTGTTTCATTTTGTTTTGTATTGCTTTTTTCTTTTTGCTTATTCTGTTTCTTCAAATAAAATAAATTTCGGGGAAAAATTTGGTATCAATATCTTTTATTTTGTTATTGTTTTCAGGGAGTTGTAAAGAAATTCTTAAATTGTCTCTCCCTGACCAGTTTTTCAGATTAGTGGGTTTTGATAGATGATTTATATTTTCTTCTTTGTTTTAAAATTTTGTTACATTACAGTGTCCCAAAAGCCTTAGTGCAGTTTGAAGCTTTAATAATTTTAAATTACACCAGGACTTTTAAGACATCTTGTATTTTTGTCTAATGAAGGCATTGGGTTCCTAATTTCATCTTAAATTCAAGAAGTTTGTTGCCTCAATGTTTTCTACTTTCTATTTCTAAGTTCCAGTTTTTACCTCATGCATAATTGTTACAGGTATTCCTGTAGTTTTTATGGCCAAGCCAATATTTTACATGAAGCTTTTTATTTTAAAAACATATGCATAGTTAGTTTTTAATGTTCATCTTTGCAAAACTTTGTGTTCCAATTATTTCTTCTACCTCTTTTCCCTTCTTTTGCTTAGATGGCAAGTAATCCAATATATGTTAAACATGTCCAATTCTTCTATACATAATAAAAATCAGGTCAAAAAGGAAAAAAATAAGAAAACAAAATGCAAGCAAACAACAAAAAGAGTGAAAATATCCTATGTTCTGAGCCACACTTAATCCCACATTTCTTTCTCTGGGTACAGATGGCTTTTTCCATTGGAACTGACCTGAATCACCTTGCTATTGAAAAGAGCCACATCCATCAGAATTGATCATCACATAATCTGGTTGCTATGCACAGTCTTCTCTTGGTTCTACTCACTTCACCTAGCATCAAGTCTCTCCAGGTCTTTCTGAAATCATCCTGCTGTTCGTTTCTTATAGAATAATAATATTCCATAACATTCATATGCCATAACTTAGCCATTCCCCAATTGATGGCTATCCACAATTTCCACCAGCCAAATTTTTCCCCCTTGAAGTTCTGGTTGAACTTATTGTGGAGTTACTTTCTTTTACTAAAGTTTCCTCTTGATCCATAATATATCTTTATAGAACTTGGTGTCTTATTTTCCTGTCTTCTGTCTCCACTCTCACTCAGTTTCCTATTTGTGATTTGTTTCAGGATTAGGCTCAGCCCCCTTATACATTTTTGAATGGAAGTACTTACATTCTTTTTAGTCTTGACTTTGATTCTGTTGGTTTCTGCCATAAATTTCTATTTTTCTTTGTGTGACTGGGTTCTAGCAGACTCCAGATTCCCTGTCAGAGCTCTATGCTTGGCTACTCAAGACTACTACCCTTCCTTCTTTTCCCAGGTTTTCCCAGTCACCATTGTCTATTCTCTCAACTCTAGATTTTGATCAGGATGCCATCTTTAGAGGCCTTTATGATTAGAATGCTGACATGATGTACTGCATTTTTTAAGGTTTTTGGAATCCTTATTCTTTCTTGAGTTTTATTGATAAAAGGATACAGATCATTTTGATGGATTTGGACCAACTATATATTTCTAATAAGCGTAGCCCCCCAATTTTGTTATACTGTTTTAAAAATTTTGCTAAGAATATCATAATTCCTGTAAATATTCTCTGCATTTTTGTTCATGACACTCCTTTAATCTGGAATGTCCTCTCCTTATAAAAATTCTATATGTCCTTGTATTTCTCAGGGCTCAGTTCAACTGACATTTTTCATGAATAAACCATGTACATGTCAGTTGTGAATTTCCAGAGCACTCAGTATTGGAATGCTAGTTTATCTTATATTTTATTTACCATTATTTATATATTTCCCCCATCTTTAAATCCTCCATAATTCTTAACAAATAATATGTACTCAAATATTTGTTGGTTGAATACTTGCCCTATCTTCCGGAAGTTATACAATTGAGCTGTTCTGCATGTATCACACACGAAAATTGCCACTGGGTCCAGGGATCTAGTGTTTCACCCTTCTTCACTATGGAGTAATGCTCTGGTTTCATAAATATATCCAAATGAATTAATAATTCAATCCTGGGGAAATATAACTATCTACAAATATAGTCAGACTCTCTGGCAACTCATTGACTCTTTATATTCTCCACCCTGGTGTTAAGGAGAAATTATTTATAGTTTAGGAAGTGACTCAAGTTTAAAAGTCTCTTCAAAATAGGAGAGTAGTAGAAAGGTACTCAATATACAAAATCAATCAGATGTGGGATAGTTATTTCTTCTTTTAAATGTTTTAAAAATTAAAATTTCTCTCTCCAACCAACTCCATTAAAAAATATAAAAGATAAAACCCTTGAAACTTTTATGCATAGTTAAGCAAAACAAATTCCTGCACTATATCCAAAATTATATATCTTGAGATTATATATATATATATATATATATATATATATATATATATATATATCAAGTTCATCTCTATTTCAGAAGTTGAGTAGAATGCTTCAACAATGGTCCTCTACAATTGTGATTGGTCACTGTATTGATTAAGAGTTCTTAAGCTTTACATAGCTGTTTGCCTTTACAATGTTGGGTGGTGGTGGTGATTTTTTTAACATTTTTTTTTTTTTTTTTGCTTCATTACCTCACTACCTTGAGAACTTCACAACCACAGGAGTTTGTACCTTTGCATGTGTGTGTCTGGTAGATTCCTTTGGCAATCCAATGAAGCTTATGGACTTATCAGAGGAAAGGTAGAAAGGAAGGAGGGAAAGAAAAAGGAAATAAAGGAAAAAATGAAGGATGAAAGAAGGAAACAAACTTCTGTTGCCACTAGTTGCAAATTCATCTCAGAGTCTAAACATATTCTAATTGAGGAAACAAAAAAAACTATGTATAAACAAGATATATACAGAATAAACTGGAGAAAATCAAAAGAGGTGAGGCACTAGCATTAAGGGATATTAGCCAGTGGGAAAGGCTGATGGTAAATCATGATAGGAATTCAACCATAGAGGAAAAGGGCCAGATTTCTCTTACCTAGAATGCAAAGCACCTTAAATTCCTGCTGCCACAGGAGGGGGAGGTCCAAGGGCTCAGCTAAGATTTTCTATGTCATACCAAAATGACAAATCCTTCAGAGGGAAACCAGTGCACATTATATAGGTCCCTATAGGTGAGAGGTTCCTTAAAGAACCTGTGAACTGGAATGAAAAAAAAAATAGTATTTTTTCCCCCACTAACCTTTAACTGAAATTTACCATTTCCTTCAATTTAAAAACATCCTTTGGAGAATGTTTTACTGAACTGTCAAAGAATATATATCGTAAAAAATATTAAGAATTCCAGCTATGGAAAAGATAATGATGAATGTTGTAGGGGATGTGGGAAAACTGGGACACTAATACATTGTTAGTGGAGTGATCCAACCATTCTGGAGAGCAATTTGGAACTTTGCCCAAAGGGTTATCAAACTGCGCATATCCTTTGACCTAAAAATGTTTCTACTGGGTTTATATCCCAAAGAGATTTTAAAGAAGGGAAACGGATCAACATGTGCAAAAATGTTCATGGCAGCCCTTTTTGTGGAGGTAAGAAATTGGAAACTAAGTGGATGACCATCAGTTGGAGAATAGCTGAATAAATTGTGGTATATAAATGTTCTGGAATATTATTGTTCTATAAGAAATAATCAGCAGGAGGATTTCAGAGAAATCTGGAGAGATTTACATGAACTAATGCTAAGTGAAATGATCAGAACCCGGAAATCATTGTACAGAGCAACAATGAGATTATACGATGATCAATTTTGATGGATGTGGCTCTTTTCAACAACAAGATGATTGTGCTCAGTTCCAATGATCTTGTGACGAACAGAGTTATCTATACCCAGAGAGGACTGTGAGAACTGAGTGTGGATCACAACATAACATTTTTGTTGTTGTTTTCTTACATTTTCTTTTTTTTTCCTTTTTGATTTGATTTTTCTTGTGCAGCAGATAATTGTATAAATTACATATGCATATATTGGATCTAACATGTATTTTTAACATATATTGGATTACTTGCCAACTAGAGGAAGGGGTGGTGAGAAGAGGGGAAAAAAATTGGAACACAAGGTTTTGCAAGGGTTTATGTTGAAAAATTACCCATGCATGTGTTTTGAAAATTAAAAAGCTTTAATTTTTAAAAAGATAAAAAAAGAAGAAAAAAAAAGAATCTCTGCTATTAGTCCATTCTACTGTGGGATGTCTTCCAATTCAATCCTCAACACGTGAAATAGATTTGGAAAAATGAAATGTGTCAAATGCTAACCTAAAGATACAATTATTAATAGATATAACTAAACTATATTAGGCAAGAGTTGAGTGTGGAACAGGTAAGCATCTGAAAATTACAACAGTTATATAAATTAGTTGTTTATATTTTTTAATAATAGCTATAAGTAAATATCACCTATTTTTATTATTTTTTCCAGGATTAAATGAAATATCTGTAAACCACTTTGCATAGTGCCTAGCACATAGTAGGTGCTTAATAAACTTTTCCTTACTTTTGAATTTGTATAGTTCCAGACAAGATCTACTTGATTCCTTCACAAAATAAGTAAGTGATCCTACATTCTTAGAACCTGCGCCATACCATGCCAGCTAAGTGCAGTATGGAAAATAGTATGGATGGTTGCTAAATATGTTTATGGTCTGAGAATAAGCCTAGGTTAATCACTCTAGTTAGCATATACTTAGTGTGATATAATGATATAATCATATTGAGATATTTCAGGGCTGAGAGGACTGGAACTGAGAACTCAGACCCAGACTCAGACTCAGACACAGACACAGAGGAAACATAGAGGAGGACTCAAAGACACATAGGAGACACAAGATAGAGACAGAAATAGAGATCCTCCTCATGGCTCTCCTGCCTTCATCTTTCGTCCACTTAAAATGAAGGCTTGTCCAGAGATCCTTCAGAGAGCTAGTCCAGACATTACATTATGGTGCCTGAACATGTACTTCTTATGCCCCACAAGAATTACAAGCCATTCTACAGGTCTGAATTAGACCTCTAGCAGCCACTGGCAGGCGACTCCCATATCACAACATATGCAGAATTGGGATGGCTAGTATTAAAGGTAAACCAGTTATCCCTCTTTAGGTAGGTCCTCAATCTTCCAAATGTAGACAGTACCTTTTTCCCATTTCTTCTTTAGTTGGTTTAGGGGCCATGATTTTTCCTTAGTCCAGGGGTCGTCAAACTTTTTAAATAGGGGGCCAGTTCACTGTCCCTCAGACTGTTGGAGGGCCTGACTATAGTAAAAAACAAAACCTTTGTTTTGTGGGCCTTTAAATAAAGAAACTTTATAACCCGGGGTGAGGGGGATAATCGTCCTCAGCTGCTGCATCTGGCCCGGGGCCGTAGTTTGAGGACCCCTATTACATCTCTCACTCTGGAATGGGCAAGGTCCTCTGAACTCAATGAAAGAGCCTACTAGCTACTGAGGAAAACATAGATTAATCACTTCCCTGGTTCTCTTCCTGACTGCTTCCTCTCAGTTAACTTCACTGAATTTTTATTCATTATTAACTGTGGGTATTGCCCCAGGGCTCTGTCCTGAGTCATTTTCTCCTTTTTCCCCATAGTAATCTCATCAGCTCTCATGGGCAAGTAGATGATTCTCATGTCATTTCTCTGATCAGTCCATATCTTACTCCTTATCTATTCTTATATTTCTTGATTGCCTATTAAACATCTTGAACTGGATGTCCCAGAGAGATCTTAAACTCAATACATCTCAAACTGAATTAATCTTATTTTCCCAAATCTTCCTATCTTTTGATCTGTTACTGTCAAGTGTATCATCATTTTTACAGTCACCCTAGCTAGAATCAAAGGTGTCATTCTTGACTCCTCATCCTCCCTTATTTTCCACATTCTGTTTCTAAATCCTGCTGAACCTAACCCAACTTCTCTCATATACCTTCTTTTCTTTTGTCTCCTGCCACTGCTCTCACTACTTCACAACTAGATTATTGCAAGACCCTTCTAGTTGGTCTTACTACCTGAAGTCTCTCCTCAATCTAGTCCATCTTCCATTTTAAAAAGGTCAAGATGATTTTTCTAAAGAACAAATCTGATTAGCCCCCTAATAAATTCGTAGTTTCCTTTTACTTTCTGGATGAAATGTAAAATCTTGCTGCTCCTGACACACAACACTCCCATCTTCCACATTTCCCTAGTATTCCTCAGGCCCCTTCTCTCCTCATTTCTGTCCTTTTACCTCCCTTCAGGTCCCACCTAAAATCTCTTTTATGAGAAGCCTTTCCCAAAGTCCCTTAATAAAATGTCTTTCTTCTGTGATTATCTCTGATTCATCCTCTATATAAATTCTTTGTACATAATTGTTTGCATGTTGTCTCCTCCATTAGTCCGTGTCTATTCCAAAAGTCCCTTTGCCTTTCTTGTATCTCCAGCGCTTAGCCCGATGCCAGGCACAAATGAAATCTAAATAAACGCGTTAATCATTAATTCATTTGTCAGCTGCAGCTAACCGTCCCATTCCTACTGCTCTTCGTGGAGGCAGCTGCAGCATTTGGGCTTCAGGCAGCATCTCTATCACAGTTGCTGCCCCTTGATGTCCATCTTCGCGGATTCTACACTAGCCCTGCAAAATGCCGGCTGGAGCGCCTTTCTTTCTCGACTTTCACAGAAATCTCTTTTTTGGTGTCTGTCTCGAGAGAGAAGCTCTCTCTAAAACCTAGAACAATCCGCATTCTTTCTCTCAAATTAGGCGCAGCCAGCAGAACCTCCCAGGGCAAGTGGCCCCGGCTTCGCCCCATCCAGAGCTTGAAATACACCAGTCTCTCTTCTAGAGGGGAGAAACATCTAAGGACTACATTTCCCAGAAGTCCCCGTAGCTAGAACTACATTTCCCAGAAGTCCCCGCAGCTAGTCGCATTTTAGAGGTTTCATCCAAAGCCTAAGGGCTACAAACTAGCACTTTACTCTTGACCCTGCAATTACGGTAGTATTCCTGCATTTCACTGGGGAGGAGCCAGGAGCTTCAGAATAGTGACGGATCACACAAGTGATCAACTGTCAACACCATGATTTGAACCTGGATGTCAGTCCACTGCTCTTGCCACTACATTGATCATGCCGGGAGAATCAAGCCTGGCGGCCGAGTAGGGTCTAACCCCCATTTCCCGGGAACCCAGGGCCTATAAAGGAGGACGAGCGGTAACGAAATGCTGGGCTGGCCTGGGTTGTTTCAACTGTCTAAGGACCGAGAATTCCCTGGTAGGTTCCCGGAAGGGCGCAGGAACGACGTGGAAAGCCTAAGCACGAACGCCCCCTGCTGCCACCAATAGGCCTTTATGTCGGACTCTTGTCTACCTGACGCTCCGCTTCCAAGTGCCTGTACAACTTCCGGTCCTCGAAGGTCCCTATTCCGGAAAGGGTCCTCGAGATTAGAAGGTGGTTAAGGTTAACGCCTGAAGACCGCGTGACCCTGGGGTGAAGGTAGTCGTCTTCCCTTGCGCCTGCTTACGGCGGAGGAAGCCGGGAAAGGACGCTGACCATCTCTCTGGGTCTAGCCAAGGGAAGGCATAACGCGGGAGGCTCGGGAGGAGGTCTTGGTCCCTTAGGATCAGGCACGAACCGGGGCAGCTTCATTTGCGGAAGTGCTGAGGCTGGGTCGGAGGACCGTCGAGGAAGCGGCGGCCGCTGGGTCGAGTCGGGGGCAGGATCTGTTGCTGCCGCTGCCGCCACACCACTACCACCACCTCTGCCGTTCTTATCGCGCCTCACCGGACCTGACCTGGTCGCGGCAAGATGCCCTTGTTCACGCCCAATCCTTTTGAGCAGGATGTTGGTGAGTCACGGGGGCAGGCCCTGGGCTATGGGAGCTATTCTCCTGGAGACGGGGCCGGGGTGAGAAGGGGCGGCGGCGGCGATGCTTGATGGAGTCTGGGGAGTCCGGGGAAAGGACCCAGCGGCGGAGTCTCTTTGGGCACTGGCCCCTCTTCCATCCTGCTGCCGCTTCTTTGTGCCCGGGGGACGCTGTGGGGCGAATACCCTGCCCCAGACTTCCCCTCTCTCCCGTCCCCCACCGGGGCTCCTTGTCCCAGCGCGGAAGGGCTCCGCAAGAAGCGACTGAAGCGGAGATGAGAGTAATATTAACTCTCCCGGAGTCCCTGAGGGGGCGCTGCCCTTCCCTCCCTCCCTCTCCCCCCGCGCCCACCCTTCTTCAGACCCTTCAGGCGCATGATGCAGCAGTTTGAGGCGTGCCCCCGAGGGGACTCTTGGCCTTCTCCGACAGAGCCTCCCCCCACTCCCCCCCCGACGTGGAATGGAAGTTTCTCTGACTTTTCCCCCGGTTCCTGACGGTAGAACCTTAGCTCATCTGCCTGTCAACTCTCCTCATTATTGTACCACCCAAAGGAGGAGTGAGAGCTGCCTTCTGATCGCTGGCATGTTGTAGAATGACAAAAGAAATGGGTCCCCTGGTTGTCATTAGGGTAGGGGAGACTTGGGTGCCTCATTCGGGTCGTGAGACCTTTAGTCGCCCCAGTATTACGGGTTTTAATAGAATGATAGATAGGACTAGAACTGGATTGTTTTAAAGTATTCATGGATCAGCCAAAAAAAAAGTACTCAGGAACCTCTAAAAATACATTTTTACCCAAGACACATCATCTCCTAAGTCTGGGCATTTCCACTGGTTATCCCCTGATGACAGGGATCTTCTCTTCATCTCTGTCCCTTGTCCTCCTTCAAGATCCTTCCATAAACTCCTCTAATACAATGAGGTCTTTCCTGGGTCTCCTAAGTATCAGTGTCTTAAATATCTGTATAATGTGTCTTGTTTGTATATAGTCTGCATGTTGTCCCTTCTCCCCAGCCCCTCTCTCCACTTTTAGATTTTCAATTCTTTAAAGGCAGAGACTGGTTTTTTTTTTGTTTTGTTTTGTTTTTAACTTTCTTTGGCTTCTAGCACAGTGGCACAAAGTAGGAGCTTAATAAATGCTGGTTGGCTTGTTGACTAAAAACTTCTTAAAAGATAAAGTTTGTGGTAAGAAAGATGTTCCCTACCTTGCCTGAGCCATGTAGAATTTGGTAGTTATGTACTTGTTTTAGTAATTCAGATTTTCTCATTTGAAAGCCAAGTAAATGTTCATAGTCTGTGAGAGTCAAGCTTTTCAGTTTATTTTTCACTTGTTTCAAGTTTTCTCAGTCATTGCAGCAACCCTGTGACATATAGGATATTTACAAATGAGTAACACTGGTGTGTAGAGGTTGTGACTCACCCAGTGTCATCCAACTGGTTTATGGTAAAGCCACGACTGTAACAGAGCTTCTAACCCAAGTCAACAATATTAAGTCCCTTTTTTACATGTAATGAAAGGACTGCCAGATTTAATAAAAGAATCTCAAATATTGGTTTTTGATACTTAGCACTCTATGACTTTGGGCAGGTCATTCTTTTTGAGCCTCTGGGGAAGTTACATATTTCTGAACTTCAGTTTTTTCAGCTGGGAAATGGGAGGTTGGTCTCTTCCAGTTCTGATCGTTGATACTATGGGCAAAGCACTGTCCCAATGCTTGTGACAACAGAAGTGGAAAAATAATATATTTCCTGTCCTGTCCCCAAGACAACAGGGGATGTCCCCCTTTCATGAGGGGATAAAGTTTGGCCGCCATTAGAATCTGTGAAGCTAAGTAGAATGAGATAATATCAGAATTTTCCATGGTGTCTACCCGTCTATATGATTGTAGACATGGTCTCTGGACCTTGTTTTCCTCATCAAAAAATTTATGGAATTAGGCCTTTTAAGATCCCTCTTGAGTAAAAGAATGTTATAAAACTGGAAAGATAAGGGAGAATCATTTCAAGAAAAGGGACAGTTGAAAAATACTACACAATCAGTAGGGTTTCTTGATGTTTTAGTAGAGAATTATTTCTGTAGAATATTAATGATATGTTTTGAGTTAATAGGTTATAAAGAAGTTCTGGCAATGAAAGCACAGCCAGGTAGTGATTGCTATAGGACTTAGTTTGAGGAAGTGGTGTCTAGTGAATGGTTGATTGTTTCAGTGAACATTTACTAAGTAGATGGGCTAAATGCTAGGTATATAAAACCAAAAAAGTTTGCCTTCTAGGAACTTGCAGCCCTGTGAGGGAAAACTGCACACACATACACACACACACACACAAAATTGAAAAGAAGGGGGAGAGGAGAGAAAAGTATTCAATTCTGGGGATATATTGGAAAAGTCAGAGAAGTCCCACACTAGAGTAGGGAGATGAGAAATGAGGTGGTTTGATTTGAGCTCCCTCCTTAAATGGAGGTCTGGAGTTCATGGTCCCATCCTTCACAAAGAGAGGCTGAGATCCATGAAGTAGAGTACCAAAATTAAAGCCCAGTTGTTTTACTTCAAAAAAGGGGGAAATACGTATATTGTTTCATATCTAAAACTCTTTGAAAATGTTAAAATTACAAAGGTAAACTAGTATTATTGGGGAATGGAGATGGAGACGTAAAGCTGCTCTCCATGGATGGCATCAGTCTTCTCAGTAAAACAGAAAATAGGCAGTGTTATATGCTTAGAACCCTATACTTCTGTATCTGGTGAATGGGATATTTGTTTGTTTTTTTTTCCTCAATAGTATTTTATTTTTCCAAATACTCATATAGTTTCCAACATTAATTTTTTGTAAGATTTTGTTCCAAATTTTTCTCCATCCCCAAGACAACAGGCAATCAGATTAGATATTTAATAATTAAGTGCCTGAAGTTCTCTGTGTACTTAATAGAAAAAGATTTGGTTTTGTGGCTATCTTTATCCCTATATTTTTATTAGTACTTAATTTTATTTTTATATTCCACTTCATCTTAATTTAAAATAGAGCAAAGCAATTGAATTTATCTGGCTTTAAGATTTTTTTTTTAAGTCAGTTTTCTTCGATTCAATCCCATAATCTTATTTTCTCCTTTGTTTTTTCATGCCTGTGTATAATACCTATATGGTTAGCTACCATCATACAAATTGTTGCTTTTTTCCTTGAAGTTTATTTTCAAATCTTCCCTCAGAAAATCTTCCCACGTTAATATATGATAATTTGGTGAGTTGTGTGTCCAGAATACCTTTTGTTGTAATACCTGCTTATTTTTTTTTTATTTAACAGTAAATGTTAAAGAAATCCCAATTTTACAAAGAAGTAATGTTAAAGTGCTTTGTAAACATTAAAGCATTATAAAATGTCAGTGTTCCAGGATTCTATATTTTAAGGATTCTGTGTTCCTTTGGGGGGGGGGGGGGAACTTTGTCAGAATTAAAATTTCCTAGGAGTCCTTTTTTCCTTTATTCTACCCCCTCAATACAGCATACCTTATTTTCTCTTCCATTTGCTCTCATTGAGTTTTGTTTCTTTTTGCTCTCCCACTACCATTCCCCTTTCTTTTCTCCATTCACATCACTTTAATAAATTTGTTATTCCTTGCATAAATATCACCTTCTGCTATTGCAAAACTTTTGATAGTTGTATATTTCTCCTCTCCTAAGGAATTTAGTACATTATCCGTTTGTACTTCAAAAATCTTCTGCCCAAATAATTGGAGGTTTTATAAACCTGATCAGAACATTTCAAAGGGAAAGGAGGTGCTAGATATAGGATTTGTAAGATATAACTTTTGACTATTGCTCATATCTTTTTTGTTGGTAAATATGTTGATGTTCTGAATGGTTCTTGTTTAATTTCAAGTGCCTGAAATAGTACTTTATCAGGTTGGTTTATAACTAGTATATGCTGAAAATGATAGTTTTATGTCTCCCCTTTATCAAAGAAACTAAACATATACAATCTTTCTCAGACACCCTAGAAACCAGCATACTGATACCCTCAAATTCTTTAATGGCTCCCTTGAGACATTTAATTCATCTTACTTGCTTAGAATGTCATGGAATACAAATAATAGTTATTCTAGTTTTGAAAGTAAAGGTAAGAAATAATTTTTTTTCTAAATGTGAAGTACCTTTTCTTTAACATTAGAGTTTTTAAAATCAACAGGAAAAAAGTGCTTCTTTGGTTTAGGTTTGGGATTAGCAAGACTGGCACTAAATATGTTTTACCAATTAATAGAAGATCATACCATCCTCAGTACTTAGATGGACGAAATTTCAGAACTTTCCTGTTATGGCCAAACAAGTTGAGAAAGCATCCTAGATAATAAAATAAACTCAGTTAAAGATGTGATAATCATTATGCTTTTTATTGTATAAGCCAGCAAACTGCATTACTTAGTGATTGTTATTCCTAATCTTTTTTGTAATGTTGATCTCAAAATATTGCACATGTATAAATGATACCATCCTTCCTCTTTGAGAGTCGGTTCACTCAAGACCTATTTGGAATCATTCATGTGCTAGGCCACCTGTAAGTAGGATGATGAGGGAATACAATAGGGCAAGTGTAGTATTGGTGGTTGGTAGTTGGATGGCTCAGGGTAGTAGTAAAAGGAGGGCAATTTCAAGATCCACTAGGAAGAATTAAATGGCAACTAGGAAGAATTTTATTGAGAATGGGAGTTGGGCGGAACCTAAGGGGTCAAATCCGCATTCATAAGGGCTAGATTTTTCTAGATTTATAGCTTCAACCAGTTTTGGATTTTCATTCAGTTTGTTTTCTTCCCTACTTCTCTCAAGTGGTTATGGTGTTTGTTTATACAAATCACTTTTAGGTGTTTAGTAATACCATTTGAATTTCTTTTTTTCCTGCTTCCAAATATTCACTATTGACTAGCCTGCTATACGGAAAGTCTTACTGTGGTTCTGAGACAGTCTGGCATTAGCCACACAGATTCTTTGTTCTTTAGCCTCCTTTTGCATGTAGTTTGACCTTGTCCATCTAGACTTTTCATAATCTTCTTTAGGGTACTTAGCAATCTTTTTTAAAGTATACTAACTTGATGTTTTGTGGAATACTTTGAAAGGATAATTGGATTTTTTTTTTTTTTACAATATTTTTCTGAAAAAACTTCCATAATTCGATTTTTCTTTACTATTGCAGTATGTCTTTTAGCTAGTCATGCTGAAAGGGCCATTGAGATAGTTCTAAGTTTCATGTACTCTGAAATAGTCCATTGTAGCATCTAAGTGACAATGAGAGATAGGTACCATACATTCAAGTCCTTAAAGAAATGGTAAAAACAGAATCTGTTAGAAAGTGATGAAATATATTTTATAAAATAAAATTGGAAGAAGTTCTTGCTAGAAAAGTCTGTCAGGTGATTTAAAATTCTCTAATATGCTTTTTGAGGAACTATTCTTAATATGGCAGTTTGAGTTAAACTTTTAAATATGTTTTTTTAAAAAAAAACTTTACAAAAGTCTTTAAAAAGTTTATAGCACTAAAGCTTTGAGTAATTGTTTTGTTTGAAACAATTCACTTTGCTCATATACCACAAGATGAGAAACACAAAACTGGGTAACATTTTTTATTCTTATTTGCATTTTAATTGTTTCTATCTGGCTTAAAGAAGGATTTGATCATTTACAATATTTTGCTTTCTTACAAGTACTATAAAAATCCAAATTTTTTGTATGGCATTGGCCATATTAGGAGTGTTTAAATTATATTGAATAAAATTGTCTTTAAAATAGATATTTAACTTGAGGTTAAAGTAGTTGATATTGATAGTCATAGATAAAAGGGAAGCCTTCATTATCCCTAGAAAATGTTGCCTACTTAGAAGTGGTCATCCACTGTTGCTGGGCAACACAAAAGTCTTCTCTTGCTCAGCAAATAAAACCTACTTACTCTTTGCTCACACTACTTTTGAATGGCTTCATGGCAGAGGCTACTTGTGTGTGCAGATATCCAGGTGGTCTAACCATTATTTTATTGGTTATTTCAATTTTCTTGCTGATTCCTTGTTCTTACTATAGTTTTTTGGTTTTTATATCTGGGAGTTTAGAAGAGGGCAATTTTTCCCGCTCTATCCTACATTGAATTCTTCCTCACAGCAGAGATAAATATGCACAATTACTTAAAACAATGACAGCATCTCACAATGTATAAAATATTCCCTTCTATGATGAGGAAGGAGGTATATTTAATTAAATATTTTTGAGATCATTATTGTTTTTTTTTTTCAGTTATTCAGAGTCTCACTTCCTTTTAAGTATTCTTTCATTTACATTATTGTACTCATATGTGTTCTTTTCATTCTTCTTATTGCTTATTTCGCTCTGTGTCTCTTCAGAGAAGTCCTTCTATGTGCTTCCAAATATTTCATACTTGTAATTTATTTTTACACAATAATACTCCCTTGCATTCTAATACAGTAGTTTTTTCTCAGACACTTCATAGTCATTAGGCATCCACTGAATTTCCAGTTTTTTGCTTCCACAGTAAGTGCTGCTGTAAATGTTTTGCTCTTAGATCTTTAGTTCTCTCTTATGACTTTCCTGAGCATGTGTTCTCAGTAATAGGATTGATCCACCAAAAGGGGTGTTAGTGATTTAGGCACTTTTCTTGAATAGTTCCAATTTGCTGACCAGAATAGTTAAAACAATTTACAACTCCTTAAGAATAGAATATACCTTTGCACATTGTGTGAGTACTTTCCAAACTTTTTTTTTTTTTTTGGCTGGGGAGGGGACGGGGTAGGAGGTGAAAGCATTAAGGATTCTCTGTTTTCATCTGTCTGGGGGAGTCGTGTCAGAGCCATGATTTGAATTCAGGTCATCCTAAGATTTAAAGCCCTTGTATTTGTACTACTCCATGATGCTTCTCATGATAACAGTAAATGGCGTGATAAAAAATAAGTTTTTTTTTTTCTCTTTACCAGTTTTGATCAGAGTAATCTTCAGGAATAACATTTGTTATACTATATACAAATACTGGTGCTCTGATTTATAAAACTGTTTATTCTTTTTAATAGCCCCAGGCTGCTCTGCTTTTTAAAATTTTGCATCTTAAAAAAAAATAAAGTTTTTCTCTATCCTTTCATTCAGCTTTCACTTCCAAATCTCTTCCCCACCTGACCTCTGAATACTTTTCATTTAGCATATTGTATAAAATAAGAGCAAATTAGGCCTAAGTGGTTACTTACAGGCAAAGTAAATAACTTTGGAAATCTCTTTTGTTTATGAATCTTTCTGCTTCCAACCCTGGAGAACAGCTAGTCTTGGTTCTTAGCAGGGTCTATATATTTTGGTAACTGCATTTTAATGTTTTGGTTTACTTTGTAATTTTATGTATTTTATTCTATGCATATAAAAACATTCTTTTGAGAAGGAATTCATGAAGCTTCACTAGACTGCCGAAGGGATCCATGGCAAAAAAAAATGTTGAAAACCCCAAGATTACCCCAACTTTCTTATTTTGTAGAAGAGGAATGTGAGATTAAGAGGTTACAGTAGATTTCACTAAATTCAGTCATTAAGTAGAAGAGCCAGAATTTCAATTTGTCTTTCTTTGCACTCCATTATGTTTCAGTTTTCAGTATTAAGAGACTTTTAAGTTAATCATTTTCTTCAAAAACAGGCATTCTTATTGTTTAATAGAATTTTAATAATTTTACAATTCAAATTTATGTACTAAAACACGCATATATTGCAACTTTAGGAGACACTTCCTGTATACTTGTTAAAACAGTAGTTTATTTTTTTTTTTAATTCCACATAGTAAACTAATTTGAAACTGTTAGAAAGCTGACTGAATTGCAAATTTTACTTAGTAAGTTATACTTGAAACTGAAGCAGGTGTCTACTTATTTGTTGGAAGAGGGAAAGTGGCTGGTTTGATAGATTATTTTGAAATATTTCTAATTTATTAGATTACTTGAAGCATTAAATATTTAAAATAATTAATGTAATAAAGATAGAGCAGTGTTTTAGATGTAACCCTTGAATAACTGAGTAATTGTTTTTTTTTTTTTTTAACATACTCTATATCTTCCATTTTTTAACTTTTAAACAAAAATTAGACTGTTTCCATCAGGTCAGTATGACAAACTTAAAATATTTTGTTATATAAAACTCTGTTTTTTTACCTTTTGTTGTATTCTGTTTCTTACCTTTTGTTGTATTCTCATATAATCTTTACTATGTTTTTACTTCCCAAATGATTTCTCACTTTTCAATGAATTTGTCAGAAGCAAGAAATATTTCTTTTTATACGTGCATCAGAAGTTCCTCATTGCTACTTGATAAAATAGCTTTTACAAACAATTCTCCAAATAATAAATAGAATTTCAGGCATGGAAAGAATGTCTGAGATGTCATAGAATTATAGGACTTTGGAACTGAAAATGAGATCATACGTAATCTTACCAGGATGATACAGTAGAAAGAATGCTGGATTTGGAATTGAGTCATAGATTCAAATCCCAATTTTGTCACTAATTATGTCTACTTCTGTGAATCTCAGTTGTGTCATCTTCACAAAGAGTTGAATTTGATGGATGACTTGAGGTTCTTTCTGGCCCCAAATCTATTATCCCCATGAAGTCAAAGTGAAGTAGTAGTCTTCTTAACATCATTAACAGCGTTTGAAGATTCCTAGTTGTAGGGAACTTGTTGCCTCAGCAAGCAGCCCACAGAAAATTTTTCTTCATATTTATCTGGATAGCCTGTTAGCGTATTTCATAGTTTTTTTCCACAGAATCAAATAGAAATCTAATCTTTCTTCAGTATATTTATAAATAGATAACATGTTCTTCCTAAGTCTTTTCACTCTACTAAACAGTCTAATCTCCTTGAACTGATCTGGCCCAGTTTCAAATAACTTACCATTTCATGCTTCTGGACAGCTTATTGAATTTTTTATTTTTTATTTTTAATTGAATTAAATACAAAATAAGAAAAGAATAATGGAAAAAGACAGAAAAGGGAAAATAAAACAAAAGAAAACATTGTCATGTGCCTGGCAGAACATGAGAGAGGATTTAAAATATTTAACAATAAATTTCCATTTCGAGAAAGCATATAATAATAGAAGAGGTTATATTCATGACCATCCATTTTTTCTTTGCTTCTTTATAGGTTATTTTGTCCTCTGCTGTGCACTACCTCTACCAAACAAGCTATAATTTAATTAAGCACAGATATGTTTACATATACACATATATCTATATATGTATATTCACATTCATTCACAGACCCATATCTCTACATTACCTGTAGATTACTTATTTTTATTATTATTTATTTATTGATATTATTAATGCCAATATAATCTAACTAAGGAAAAGTGCTAAGGATTTTTGACCTCAGTTATTCTAGATCGTTTGTTATCATTTAGTCATGTCTGATTTTTCTTAACCTCATGGATCCCTTTTGTCTTTAATTATCTCTGGAAGTCTGTTTATCATGTTCATTGCTTCTATGACACTATCCATCTCATTTTCTTGTTATTTTCTTTTTCTTTTGCCTTCAGTCTTGCCTAACATCGGGGTTTTGTTTTGTTTTCTTCCCCTCTGTGTCCTGTCTTTTAATTATGTGGCCAAAGTACTTAATATTTGACCTTCCAGTGAATCGATTGAATTGGGGGTTTCAATCTCAGTCATTCTGGAAGGTATCTTTCTGCAGTAGCCTCAATCAAATTAAACTTTTTGGTTGCCATGTCAAACTGCTGACTCACAGTAATTGTGCAGTAAACTAGAATCCTTAGACCAAACACAAATTATTGTCTTAGCCACATGTCCCTTGTCCTGTATTTAAAATTAAGTCCCCTTCATTTTATTAGATTTAGTCTTTCTTTCTAGTCTTATTAGAAACAATGGATTCTGGTTCTTTCAACTATGTACTAAGAATCCTCTCAGCTTTGTGCATTTTGCAAACTTGAGAAGTATGTCTACTTTAGTCTGGTTAATAATAAAAATATTGATCAACACAGAACTAAGAACAGAAGCCCATAGCATTAGGTTAAGATCTTAAAGATTTATGTTGAATGATTTCTTTATTACTCTTTGGGTTTGGTCACTTAATTAATCCTAAAGTCTTGCAATTATTATCTTGCTTATAAACCTTTATCTTTTCCACTGCAGCAGATTTTGTCAAACTAGATATTTATTGTTCTGCCAGCCTAATGGTTTTTTTTAATGAAACAAAATTGGAATGATATGATTTATTCTCTTTGTGCATATTTATTTTATACATTTTACTTTGACACAACAGATGCTTCTCAACAGAAACAGACAGCCTCCCAAATTTAATCCCTCAAAACAGTTAAGTAAATCTACCTAATAATATGGTTAGGGCAGATAGTACACATCACTTTTATGGTTTACCAATTATTAACAAAAAGGAAATATGTTTTAACTTGTAAACGTTGTCTGTTGTATTTGACCTGAGTTTTATTTATATAACCTGTTTATGCTGGTCTAAATTTTATAACTATAGCAAATATTACTGATGGTACTCAATTTTAATGAGAAAATGAAAGAATACTGGTTGTAGACTATATCTGGCATAAATCTTTGACTCTCTACAAACGATGGAATCACAGTCCTCCCTTCCTCTGCACTCCACCCCTCAACCCCAAAACTGAAATCTGAAGGTTTTTGAGCTGAACAGTTAACTGTGCATTTGGAAGTATTTTAAACTTAAGTGGGAATGTAAATATAAAAAATTATTCTTTTCTATCATGTCACAATACCTGATATTAGAACCACTATTCACTGTTTATAGGAAGACCATGCATCACTATTCTGAAAGATAATTCCTTAATATTTCAGAAGTTCTTGCCAGGAATGGAAGTTAGTGACCACAGATATATTAAGGAATCTTAGCTTTCCCTTTTTGCAAATTTGCAAAAAAGGCACATCCAGGCCTGAAGTGTACTTTGTTTTGCCACAGTTTTGTAGCTCAGCAAGATGTTTGAGTTCTTCATCCCCAGAATATAGTTTAGATGGGGTTGCTAAGTAAATGCTTTGACTTTACTCAATTAACTTGATTATAAATTCTTTGTGAACCATTTTTGTCCTTTATTTCTAAGAAACATCATTCTTCTTTGGCAGAGAAAAAATATCAAATATGAGTTGAACAACTCAACCTTTCCTCCATCATTGGCTATTGCTACCTCCCTCTACTCCACTACTCTTCTTTGACCTTTCTCTTAAGAAAAACTAAAAATATTCTTTTTGTTACTTTTAATATTCCTTTCATTTCCCAATTAATTCTGAGTTCCTGTATACCTAATATTGTTAAAGAATTGTAACTTTTGTGTTCATGTTGTTATTTGCTCATTAATTCCATGTTTTGTACATATCTTTACAGATCTGAATTGGTTCTTTGAGTTTCCTATTTGGTTTGCCCATAAGAGTATTTTTGTATTCAGGGAGTCCCAAAAATTCTTAGTTCAGTTAAAGCTTAAAATTTCATTAAGACTTTGAGACACTATATTGTATAAGTGAAATTAGCTAATTTGAATCTTCATTGAACCAGAATTTGGTTTTGCTAGTTCAACCCTTAAGGGAAAAACAAAAGATACAAAGTTAAATGAAGGAAAATAAGATTTGTTGAGAAATTTATTTTAAAATAAATATTCTTGAGAATCATTACCTCTACCTCTAGTTTTAATCAGAAAGAGCTACGTCTATACTAATTTTCTTCTAATATTTTTCCCTTCTACATATGTAATATTGTACAGTGATATATATCATTTATTCAGTCATGCATTTACTATGTCATAGATTTTGAACTAGAGGAAAACTTGGAGATCATAGCCTCCAATGTCCTCATTCTAAATCTTAGTTGTCAATCATATACCAAGCACATGGAAGAGACTGGCTTTCATTCTAAAATCATGGATAATGACACATTCTAAGATCTTTGGGTATATAAGAATGGGTTATGTTCAAGGAGGTTGCTGTCAGCAGGTTACTCTAAGGCATTTTTTTTTTAAAGTTTAAAGCAGCAAATAGAGTCCTTTTCATTTTTAAATGTGTTAGAAAAATCAGGTAAATTGAGCACTCTATTCCCCCAGCCTTCTAGCTAATTCAATTTGTATAGTTCTAATTTCAGAATTCTATTTGAATCATAATATCTTTGAGCCATAAGATATATTAAATATAAAAATAAATATATAACAAATACATGTAGTTAAAATTAATAAACAGACATATTACATATAATAATTTTGTGAATTTTTTTTACAAAAAGGATTATTAAGTATAAAAGCCTAGCTGTGTGAATTTATATATATAGATATACACATGTGTATTAGAATGCATCTTAAGATCTGTGGTTAAAGTGGTCTAGGTACTTCTGTCACTATCGGAGATTGCAACATCCTAGCAAGTTCTTGAGATCCTGTGGTCAAAAAGAGTCATCCTTTGATGAATAGTTAAGTTTTTCATAACTTAGTTAGGCTAGCCTTTAGATAATAGATATATCAGATTTTTTTTTTTAAAAGGCAATAACAAACTTAATCACTAAGAAAATCAAGTAATTGAATCATATTATAAAAACTCTTACCAAAACAATCTTTTTAGTCATGGTGAAACATTAGTGACATAATATTCAAAGATTAAGAGCAACAACATTTATAGCATTTTAAGCAGTTTTAGTGGAGATGGAATTTTAAAATTAGTTTTTGTTAATTTTTAAAGCTAGAGTTTGTTATCCTAGAAAGAGGAAGGAATTTTATTTGGAACCATGTTAGACCAACTCCAGATTTCATTGTGAATTATGATGTAAGATAATTTGTTTCAAAGGCTGTTAAAAATTCATTTTGAAATCCAATCAGAGAAAGCTATAGAAAATACCTAACATAGTCTGTTCTCAGAATTGGTTTTCTTTACAGTTGATAGAATATATTTTTACCAGTGTTTTAACAGATGGTTTCAGATTCTTATTAAATCTGTATTTAAAAATATAATGGGTTTTGGAGGGAGCTTTTTTGTGTCTCCTGGATATTGACAGAGTGTTTCTTTATAATGTTTTAATTTTTAAAAGTGTCTCACTGCTTGTTCAAGGTTTTCTATATTCAATAATAAAAAGGTAGTAAGGAAATGTTATGATTTACATCTACCAAACTCCTGGAAATTTAAAGTTTAAGCCCTCAGGAGGTCTCTAAATACTGTCTCCCTCGGTGCATGTGAGACCAGATAATAGGAGATGTATGTGGTAAATGGCCCTATCACCAGGCAATTTGACATGCTCTAAAATAATTTCTTAATTATAATATTTAAATTTTCTCGAGTTTAAAATGGGCAATAGCTGCTCAGTTAACTAACACATGAGCTTTCCTTTTGGTAAGCCTTTGTAAAGTCTTCAGATTTTATAGAATCAATTTGGGTTTTTTTGAGTAATTATTCTGATGTTTGTGGATAGTCAAACATTTATTCCAGATATATTGTGCAAATCAATGTTCTTTAATTTTTTCCCCCAAAATTGTGAATTATGAGTAACGTTTGCTGTAATATATATTTACCTGTATTAATCCTCTGGGCTAATGGCATTCATTAAATTATGGTATTATTCAGTACACACAACCTACATTATTTATCTAGAAGCTTCAAAGGTATCATTCTATGATATTATCAAAATAGCTGAACCTAGTCTTTAAGCAAAGTAAACTGTATATATAGAATCCTTAAAACTTTTCAAAGATAGTCTTTAAATCAGATTAACACATTTAGGGATCTGGTATATTTTTCTTATTCCATATTCACTTAGAGTATCATAGTTTTTAGTGATGAAGGGTAGCTATAAATTGTTACTTGCTTTTTTACAAATAGACTGCTTTTTTCTCATCTTTTATCATATATTGTAATTATCTTCATTTTGCTTTATTTGATACAAAAATTAGTGCTGCTGATATAATTTTTGTATTTATCATGTATTAATACTTAGAAAAAGCAGTGTATTTTTTGTGTGTGTGTGTGATGTTGAAATTTTGTGAAAACTATAGTAGTAATACTATATCCTTTCATGCTTTAGAACCTTGGTTATTTTCTAAGGTTCTCTCCCCTCCTCCCCTACTCACCCTTACTAATGTTTGGTAGGAAGTGTTTGATAGGATTGTGTGTATTATGTTACATGTATAGTTTCAATTTATTCAGATTAACAGTATTGTACTTTATCTTTCTGTATTTCTAATAGTGTTTTGACATTTAAAATTAGGATGAATAGAAATTAGTCAATATTAATGGAATTTCTCAATGCTGTTTTTGTCTTTAAATGGGTGAGAAATAGGACTTTTCTTAAACTGTTGCTTCTTTATATATACTTTGGTGTTCTATAAAGTGTTTTCTCTTTTCTTGCAGAAAAAGCTACAAATGAATATAACACCAGTGAAGACTGGGGACTTATTATGGATATATGTGATAAAGTTGGGAGTACTCCTAATGGGTAAGATGATTGGTCATAATTGGGTATGTCTGAATCTTTTCCTTTTGGTGTCTAGTATATCTCTTGCAACCTGTTACAAATAAATGTAAGAAAAAGAGAGCTTACTGGAGGCTGGGAAATGAGAGACAGCAGAGACAAAAATAAAGTGCTGACAGGGATGAGGTGCTTTGTTTGGAGCTTAGAGCAAGTGGGAAAAAGCTGAATCTGCAGGTTTAATCCTTTAGCTATGCTTTTGAAGGGTGAAGGAAACTTGGAGTCAATTAAAAATTCATTATCTAAATATGGAACAATCTTGAAAGATATAACTCATTATTTGGGGAATGTCTACTTAAGCTAGGCATTACTGTTAGCCTTCCAACAGATTAATTAGATTATAGCAAGTAAATTTTAGACATGATGTCACTGACCAGTCACTGAGTAGATCATACTCACTACTTGAATAAAGTTTTGGTTATACATGATTTTCCATCTCAAAATCAACTGTTCTGGGGGAGAGAAAAAACAACTACCAGATAATGTTTTCATCTTAAATTCCTTATGTTTCTCTGTTTTGACTAGATCTCATCATCTACCCACAAGTGTTCTACTTCCTTGATCAAAAACTGACAGTTCTCTCTGACTAAAACTTCCTCTTTCTATGCCTCAGCTCTCCTTATTCGTTTTTTGTTTTTTGTTTTTTTTCCCTTTCAGTTTTAGAAAGAAATTTGTTAGGACATTTAATAGGGAGAGAGCTGGAAAGAAGATATAATTTCCTCTAGGAGACTTTGTGAGGTTTCATTACATACAGTTCAAACAAAGACTTAAGGGCATTTGCCTTGTGAGCAGTAGGGAGAAGGGTGATTTGAGATCTATGTCAACACATAAATCAGTTTTCTTTGGGTGGACCCAAAACAAGCACTGGATGAGATCAAAATATTCCTTACAACCCTCTGGCTTTCTTTGGAGTATCTTTAAAGTCAGCCTGATCTCTGTAGTCAGCTTTGGGGTTAAATTTTTTTCTATCCATTTAAAGTGCTAGATTCAGTGATGGTAATAAAGAAATAATGTTTTTTCCACAATTGGGCTTAAATTCCAATATTCTTATACTAGTGAAAACAATTACAAAAGTAAAAAGTTACGATTTCAAAGAGAGTTTATTAAAATAATCTGACTTTCTTCCTCCTTACTATATATATTTTTTAGAGCTGATAGAATTCCTCTGAGTAGGAACAGTGACTGAACTAATGACAATGTTTCATAGTCAACCGAGTTAGTCTGAGTCTCAGCGATTGTGAGTTAGAGGACTTAAACTTAGGAAACGAGTACCTTATGGCCATAAGCATGTTTCTTTTAGTGTCATAAAAAGTTGAAGAGTTAAGCAGCCATATTTTTATATGTCCTTTAAGGAGACAAACCTCATTGGACAGACTACAGGTAAATGAAAGTTACATATTAAACTACATTTAGAAGGTTCACCAAGGACTGTGAGGGGAGATTTACATATCACCAAACTAACCAAGAAACCTAGGGTTGGGGAGATCTTCTCTTACACATCTAGGAGAAATTAAATTATTTTGGGAAGTTCATACTTTCCTTTGGCTTCAATCTGAGGAATGTTAAATAGTTAACATTTTCCAGAAATTGAGTTTTGGTCAGGTGAGAGCACACCTTCTTTACCCTTATCATGACTGTGTTACTCCTGTTCTCATTTCACTTTCCCCTTTCTTTCCCAGTCTCTATCAAGTTCAACTTTACATTTTCTTCTACTCTCAAATCCTTCATTGCCGTATTCTTTTGCCACTTATTACTATCCAAACCTTTGCCCTAGATTAATCCTCTCCTTATTCCTTCCACTTTTACTTTTATGAACATGCTGTTGAAAGGAGGTAGAGGTAGTCACACAACTTTTCTGACTAGATCCACCATAAATTATTTAACTTCAACGAAGCCTTCCTTGCAGCAAGACAATCCTTTTATTCAAGCCTAATTAACTCTACTCACTTCCCAAGGTAGTATTCCTTAACGTTATTTTTTTCACCTCAAGTTTCCTATTTCTTACTCTTTCCTGCTCTCTCAGCTATGGTATTTGTCTTTTTTACTGAGAAAATTGAAGCCATTAACATTGAATTTCTTCTTCCTTTGAATTAATCTCAAAACCTTTTGACATTATTCCTCACTCTCTCCTCTTCTCTAGTCTTTGATAAAGAAGTGGCTGTTTTCCATCTTCATGAACCAATAATGTCATCTTCTCCCCTTTTGTCTCTAACAGATTGCCCCTCAGTCACCTTTCATTTCTTTCTCTGATCTTGAAATTCCTATTGTCTTTCTCATCTTCAGCTTTTCTCAGTCAGCTGGTTTGTTCCCTATACTCATCTCCCCTATCCTTAAAAAACTTTATTATATCCTGCTTTCCCCTTCAGTAAGATATGGTCCCTTTCTCAGTCATACTCCAAGAAAAAACTGCTTGTAATCATTTCTTTTCCTCTTGTTCTCCAGAATCCTACAGTTTAACTCCTGATTTCATAACTCAACTGCAACTGTTTTTACCAAAGTTCTCATGATCCTAGATGGCATTTCCACATTCTTTTCTCAGTCTTCATCCTTCTCGATTTCTCTACTGCTTGTGACACTATTAGTCATCTGTCTTTGAGGTTTCTTCCTTCAAGGTTTTTTTTTTTTTTTGACATTGCTTTTTCCTTTTTAATTTAATTTTTTGTCTTGTGAATCATACTGTATCTCCTTTTTAATTTTTTGTCTCGTGAATCATGCTGTATCTCCTAAATATGGGTGTTCTCCAAGACTCAATTTTGAGTGCTTTCTCTCTTTTTTTCTTTTGGTAAGCTCATCAACATGTGTGAATTTAATTTATCACCTCTACGTAGGTGACTTTACATGTGTATATTCAGCTTTATTCTCTTTCCTGAGTTCTACTCCCATGGCACCAATTACATAACCTATTGGACATTTCGACCTATATACTCTGGTGACTTCACAAATGTATCATATTCAAAACAGAACTCATTATCTTTTCCTCCCAAATATCTTGGTCTTTCAGATGTCTCTTTTTCTAGTAAGGACATCATCAGACTTATAAGACCCAGTTTTCAAACCCTGGCATTCCTTTTAATTTTTTTACTTCTAACCCATATATCCAATAAATTCCTGACTCTTCCTGTTTCTGTCTTTATTACATCTCTCGTATCTGACCCTTTGCTCATACAGCTACTATCTTAAATCTGGTGCTTATCAGCTTTTACCTAAAATATTGCAGTGGCACTCCTAGAAAGTAGCCTTTCTAACTCCAATCTCTCCATTTTTAAGTCCAATCTTAGTCTCTCTCCACTTTAGTATACTCTGCCAAAGTGATTTTTCTTAAGTGTATGACAGAATGGGTTATTCCCTAATCAGTAGTTTTATTGATTAGGAATTTTAGAGTCTTTGCACTCTAACCTCAATCCATCTTTCCAACCTCATTATATATTATTCCCTTTCCAGTACTCTGTAGTTGAGCCAAATTGACATGCCTCACATGTGGCACTTTATCTCTTGTCCTTGGGCCTTATACTTCCCAACCTCCATACCTTTAGTGAGATTTCCCTTAACTTCTATTTCATATAGAATTCTTCTTATGCTTCAAATCTCAGTTCAAACACTACCTTCTACCAAAATGTTTCCCTATCCCTCCAGTTGGTTGTACAGTGAATAGAGTGCTGGGCCTGGGGTCAAGAAGACCTGAGTTCAAATTTGGCCTCTGCCATTTACTAGCTGTGTGACCCTGAGCAAATCACTTAACCTTTGCCTCAGTTTCCTTATCTGTAAAATGGGCATCATAATAGCACTTACATCCCAAGGTTGTTGTTAGACTCAAATGAGCTAATAATTAAATATTATTTATAATTCAATAATTATAAAGTATTTATTTAATGCAGTTTTTGGCACATAGTAAGTGCTGTATAAATTTTAGCTATTTGCATTACATAGTTTGTACATGTGTGTATTAGATATACATATTACATATAACATGTATAGTAGATTGTAAAGTCCTTGAGAGAAAATAGTGTCAGGTAATGTAGTAAGAACCAAATGTCTGTTGATTAATTTGTTGTCTAGCTCTGTCAAAGATAATGGTTCTTCAGCATAGGAATGGGTATCCTGGATCATGCTTACAATTATCAATATTAATAGCCAAACTTTTTTCAGTATTACTGACATAAGAAAGATTAAATAAAGAATTAACATACGAGGTGCTTCATTTATAAGCTAGTAATTAACTAAAATTGTTTTTAAGCTTGAGTTAAATTCATAATTCTGTTTGAACTGATAGGAT
This sequence comes from Sarcophilus harrisii, assembly GCF_902635505.1. Lineage (NCBI taxonomy): Eukaryota > Metazoa > Chordata > Mammalia > Dasyuromorphia > Dasyuridae > Sarcophilus > Sarcophilus harrisii. Next base: position 424,639,368 of record NC_045428.1, read on the forward strand.
TATGGGAAAAGATATGCACATATGTATACTAGTGTATTTTTACAGAAATACTGAATTTAAATTGATTAAATTTTCTCTAGAGCAAGAGACTGTCTGAAAGCCATAATGAAAAGGGTAAATCATAAAGTTCCTCATGTCGCTCTTCAAGCACTGACTGTAAGTTAAAATTGATCATTATTTAATGTTTATATTAAGAGTATATTTCTTTAAATTTTAGAAATTAAAATTTTAATTTTAAAATTATATTTTGAAAATTATATTTCTTTTTAACAGCTTCTTGGAGCCTGTGTATCAAATTGTGGAAAGATATTTCATTTAGAAGTGTGTTCTCGTGATTTTGCAACTGAAGTACGTGGAGTGATAAAAAATAAGGTAATTTTTGAACAAACAGGATTTTTAAGATCAACCCTTTCCTTCCCCAAAATATTTAAATGCCATAATTTCTGCACATTTGGTAAATACCATTATTGAGATGATTTTCCTGTGACATGGAGATTCAGCTCTTTAACATTTAGGTATCATCATGAATTATTTTGCTGAGAAATTTAATATCTGTGTCAAAGACTTTGTCTCACAATTTATTTGCATCAGAAAACTCTTTTAATAGTTCAGTTTAGCAAACATTAATTAAGCATCTACTATTTGCAAAACACTGGCTAGATATACTGATTACAAAGACAAAAAACTTCACAGTCCCTGTTCTGAAGAAAGTCATTGTATAATTGGAAGATGAAGCAGATGCAACATATACATGAATGAATATGGTAAAATGTGATGAGGTGAAAGGAAAGCATAAACAAAGCTCTAATAGCATTTGCCAAAGGGAGAGATCACTTTCATCTTGTGGTATCAGGAAATGCTTTGAAGAGGAAAGATTAATAAATTGGTAAAAAATGAAGAGGAAATGTATTTTCAAGACAAATTCTTGTCTGGTAAGATATGAAGAAGTCTTGCACATATATGCCAACCTGGAAATACCAGTAAGAGAGTCCTTGTTTTAATATTACCTCTCCCAATCTAATGGTGCAGAGAAATTGTTCCATGATTATTTTTGACAAATGCCAAAAAATTTCCACTCTAGTTAGTGTGACACAGTCTAGCAGTATATATCTTAAGTATTTTTCTTGGGAATATGAATTTAAATGCAATTACTCATTGAGTTACTTAAAAGATATATATTTCTTGTGATGAAACTTCAGAATCCATGTAATTTTGGAAGACACCATAGCTCTTCTTTTGACTTAATTGATATTTATCAATGCTACCTCAGAGAGACTCTGGACTTAGTCACATTTAATATAAAAGATGAGTTTTAAATGGCTACATGTGGTATGCAGTCTCGTTTATATATGTGTGTGTGCATTTATACATGTATACATACAAATATATATGATCCATTGTCATTTGTAATTTAAGTACACATTTAGAAGACTACACAAGTCTTTTTTTCTTTGTTCTCCTATCATATAAAAGGCTCACCCAAAAGTATGTGAAAAGCTGAAATCTCTAATGGTGGAGTGGTCAGAAGAATTCCAGAAAGATCCACAGTTTAGCCTGATATCTGCAACTATTAAATCCATGAAAGAAGAAGGAATTACTTTTCCTTCAACAGGATTACAGGTAAATCCAAAATTTACTAATGATTTGTAGAATCTGATGTAAAAGCATAAAAACTTTTTAGAAAAATTGGGGAAAAATTTTTTTTTAAACAAAAACACCTTCCCTCCAAGCCATTATTAAGGAATGCCTGTTATGTGCCAAGTACTACATATAATAGAAAGAATTAGGTAACCCCTACCTTTATGAAGTTTATGATCTAATTGACAGGATATAGATATATGAAAGATAACTAATAATATAAATCATTATAAATCAATATATTAGTAAATGATGAATTAGTTCCATAGATAATTGAGTTCTCAGAGGTATCAAAATTATATGGGTGGTCATGAAATCTAAGCTATGACAATTTTTGTTTATGGAGTATATCTGTAGATCTCGGAATTTAAAAGGTTGATAAACTGGAAGCTTGGGCAGATAGATGACACCTGAGTTCAAAGGTACTCTTAGCCATTTACTAAGTATGTGACTCTGGGTAGCTCACTTAATCCTACTTGCCTCAGTTTCCTCATCTGTAAAATGAACCAGAGAAGAAAATAACAAAGCACTCCAGCATTTTTGCCAGAAAATCCCAAATGGCATTATAAAGAGTATAACATGACTGAAAATTATCAATTATGCTTTAAAATTATATGGTCAAATATATAAAATGTATAGGACTGCTTTCCATCTGGGGGAGGGGGTGGAAGGAGGGAGGAGAAAAGTCGGAACAGAAGTGAGTGCAAGGGATAATGTTGTAAAAAATTACCCAGGCATGGGCTTATTTTTTAATTAAATTAAAATTAATTTAAATTTTAATTGTTTAAATAATTAATTACTCAATTATTTTAAAAAATTATATGGTCAAGAACTTCATTTGTATTGGAAAAATGATTATGAATGGTAGATCTGAAAAAAAATCAATATATGCAAATAATTTATGTATCTATAATTTTCATTTTAAAAGTAACTTTATTTTGCTCTTGTCTTTATAGACACTTTCAAATGCTGCTAAGAATGGTACATCATCCAACAAAAGCAAAGAAGATGAAGATATAGCTAAAGGTAAATTTAAAAATGTGATTGTTTATTAAAATTATTGTATTTACTGTTTTTAAATGCCTGTTCAGGTATTTTCTTTAGAGACAGCATGAGTTAGTCAGGAAGAGCTGGGTTCAAATCCTACCTCAGACACATGATAGCTTTGTTACCCTGAGCAAGTGACTTCACTAAACCTAAGTTTTCTTATCTGTAAAAAGAAAGAATTGGACTTAGTGTCTTCTAAGATCCTCCTCAGGTCTACAAATCTATAAAATGGTAATTATTATAAAGCTGCATATGGACTAAAAAGCAAAAAGAACTCTGAAATTGCAAAAAGAAATGACTTGGATAAAAAATTAGCTCTAACTTATATGAACTGATGTTAAGTGAAATGAGCAGAATCAGGAGATCATTGTACATGACAACAACAAGATTATATGATGATCAGTTCTGATGGACATGGCCCTCTTCAACAATGAGATCAATTCCAATGATCTTGTGATGAAGAGAGCCATCTACACCCAGAGAGAGGACTGGGAATTGAGTGTGAACCACAACATAGTATATTCACTTTGTTTGCTTGCACTTTATTTTCTTTCTCAATTTTTTCCCCCCTGTTTGATTTGATTTTTCTTGTGCAGCAAGGTAATTGTATAAATATATATGCATATATTGGATTTAACATATTTTTTTTTACCATGTTTAACATATATTGGACTACTTGCCATTTAGGGGAAGTAGTGGGGGAAGAGGGGAATTGGAGCACAAGGTTTTGCAAGGGTTAATGTTGAAAAATTATCTATGCATTTGTTTTTAAAATAAAAAGCTTTAATTTAAAAAAAAAGTGAGAATGGAAAAAAAAATAAAAAGGAAAAAATTAGTTTTGTTATACTCATCAACAATGTTGAATTTCATTACTTGGTGCAGTACCTTCAAATGACTTTTATATTCCAGTATACATTTTATGTTAACACCATCTTCCTGATTTCAGTACCACCAACACTTTATTTCTGATAAAAGTGGAGTACAATCTTTACTACATGAATTGTTCATAGATTTGTATTGTATGGAAAATTGTCCAGACTCTCAGTAACAAAATCCATGTTGTATTTTTAAAGATCTGGACCTCACTTGTTACAATACAAGCTGATAATCATCAGAAAGTTTATTTTCAAAGGAATTTTCTAGCAATTCTTCTGTGTGAACATTAGCATTATGCTAATGCTCACATTAGCATGAAGTTTAACTAAACCCACCATTACAGCGTGACTCCTGTTGAATATTAAAAAGTACGTGAAACCATTTAGTTTTTATTTTTAGACTTCTATTGCAAATTAATTAGAGAATGTTAATTATTGGTTTTTATTTTAAAATTTTCCAAACTTAGCTATTGAATTATCTTTGCAAGAACAGAAGCAACAGCACACAGAAACGAAATCCTTATATCCATCTGCAGAAATTCAGTTGAATAATCATAAGATTTCCAAAAAAGTCAGAGCCTTGTATGATTTTGAAGCAGTTGAGGACAATGAACTCACCTTTAAAAGTGGTGAAATTATTATTGTCTTGGATGACAGGTATGTTTTAAAACCTTTTTGTTTGTGAATTCTTTGGAAATTTTTGTAAGACAGGAAACTTAGTTTTTCAGTTTTCTGCATTTTGAGGTAACCTTTTTAACAAGTTCAAATTGTCTTTCAGTTACCATATAGGGGTAAGAATGAATTTTTAAGTTTCTCCTTTAAAAACATTCTTCTTAAACCTTGTTAGTTGTGAGTAAAAAAAAAAAAAAATAATGTAAATATGAAGTATTTGTGGCATAAGCATAAAGATATTTATTGGTCCATCTTTGTCTACAGTGGGAATTATCATCCAAAATTACTTGACAGAAAACTTCAGAAAGGAAGTTTAGATAGAATTTGAATTTCTCTGTTGATTAATTTTGCTTTTTGATGACTAATTTTAGTAGTAACAAGATTTTGTCACATGACATTAAATAGTGAAAATAAGTTACATTTTTACTAATTATTAGCTGAGTTGGTTAATTAGCTGGATAGATTTTTAAATGCGTAGATATAAAAATCTATAATGGGTTAAGTATTTAATATCTAGAGTTTATGTTAGACACTGGCTGATATAATTATTAAATCTTGCTTCAAGGCAGAACACTGAATTTGGAGTCAGATCTAGGTTTTGCTAGTTAACTATCAGTGTGACCTTGTGCAAGGTACTTTGCCTTGTCCCTTCTGACCCTCAAATTTTTTATGTCAAATGAAGGAGATGTAGTCCGTGACCTGTAACTTTCCTTCTACCCCAAAATATATCATCCTATGAGTAAGCACACACTCATAATAACTATAAGGGAAAACATGGGTTATTACTGTTAAGAGAAATATAAATTAAGTGATGTTGGGACTCTAAAATCTGCACAGTAATATTTGGGGTAAGTAGCAGGGAAAATTAGTGAAAGACAGTTCTTGATGTACTTTTAAGAATGGGTTGAATTTTGGCAGAATAAAAAAAAGCACATTAGAGACAGGAAATAGGGAGTAGGCTAGTTTGATTAAATGGGAAAGATCTATATAGGTTAGGTGAATGGAGAGACAAGATTGGAAGGTGTCCTAGGGGTTTGAAGGCTCTAAATACCACAGTAAGGAATTTAGATTTGATTTGTTGTTAGTAGCTTTGATAACATTAAGTGAGCTGTTCTTGAATTTAAAGTTTTCCTTCATAATTCTACTTTTTAATCGCTTGTTTTATATTCTCTTATCTAGCTTAGAAGGTTATACCAAATAAATACTGTATTTTGACATCCATGATTATTGTTTTCAGCTGAATCTTGAAAATAAAAATTGAATAACTTCTTGTCTGCCTGACTATTCTGAAAAAAATAACACTTAAATGCTGCTTAACTCATATTAATTTCAAAAATCAGTAAGACTAGAAAAAAAGGGCAAAAAACATAGGACAGAGTTATAGAATGTGGAATATTATATAGGGGTAGTATATATATATATTTTTTAATTTGGATTTTGTTCAGATTTTCCTGTTTTAAAGGAGGATCCATTTGGGGGAAGGAGTAGTATTTTAATGATTTTGTTTGGCAAAATCCTCTTTCAATACATCAAAAGTTGATGCATCTTTAACAGTGTCCATTAAATTTAATAACATAGTATGTGAACCAGTATTCCCAATAGATTTTTTATACCAATATTATTTCAGTTCTATTTAATATTACTATGAATAAAGTTAGGATAAGCATTAGTAACGTGGTTTATTTTTACTTTCTTATCTTCAGTGATGCCAATTGGTGGAAAGGAGAAAATCATAGGGGAGTAGGACTTTTTCCATCAAATTTTGTATCACCTAATTTAAGCATAGAGTCTGAAATAGGTAAGTTAAATATTATTTAAAAATTAGACTCAATGTTTTTATTTATATTATAATTGTACACTATAGTTTTGATTATGAAGTAAATATTTGAGATCTTTAAAATCTTACATTTCAGACATTAAACTTTGATGTAATTATTATCCGGGAATTGCTACTCTCCTAGCTCATTTTTAACAATAGTGTCTTTAAAATAATTCTTAAAAGTAAAGTTTAGTTTGAAAATTGGGCTTATACTATGTGGATCATCCATTTAAATAAGTTGGTCATGGAAAGTTCTAATTATCTGAGGCAAGTTAATTTATTTTAAAAAATAAAACAATTGTTAATTTTATTTATTTATTTCTTACTCCTCTGTGGTTGAGAAGAAGAAAGAGAGGTTGGTAAACTTAGGGTATTTGTATTAGATGGGACAATATTGTAGATGAAACTAAAACAGTGTGTGTGTGTGTGTGTGTGTGTGTGTGTGTGTGTGTGTGTGTAATTGCTATTTCATTTCCTTCAAACAATAGTACAGACATTCCTTCCCTGGTTCTCCCCCCTAGTAACCTCTGCCAGTCATTCTGCAAATGTATGGGTGGCCAAACAAGAAAATATGGATAAATAATCTATCACTGGTATTGGGAAAAACAACTCAGGTTACATGTTGCATTTTTGTAATGGACAGATAGCCCATTAAGTGTTGATGAGTCAGGAGCTACTACCAGAAATCTGTACTTTCCTTTAAGAAAAAGAGAAATGGGTGCTTCTCTGAGTTTTCTTTATCCTTAAAATTCTTTCCCTTTTCCATGCTCCCATTATAGCTTTGACAGTAAAAAATGGAATTGGGAAAAGTAACTCATCAAAACTGGTAGATTACATAGTAGGCCTCTTTTAAACAAACCACTCTTCCCTGGGATTAAGATGAAAGAGAGACATTGTTGTATTCTGAAACGTAATGCTATCTGGGGCCTATGCATGCAATAGATGTAATAAATAGACCTCTAAATTCTTCTCTATAGAGTATATTATGTTTCAATGAACTCACAGAAAACTATTGTAGTTTTTAAAATTGTATTAGAATTTTATTGGGACATTAACTTTTAAAAATATATGTGTCGGGAATTGAAAATTATACAGAATTTTTCATTGTGAAGGCATTTCTTTTGAAATTTAGTTGTACAGTAGAGTACATTATATAAGACTGATATGTGTGTGTGTGTGTGTGTGTGTGTGTGTGTGTGTACACATATATATATATAGTATATATACATACATGTATATGTAAAATTTAGTAATGGTTGTATTTCAGACCTTTTCTAGAAGTGAACAGATTTGGGCAACTAGGTGCCACAGTTGAATAGAGCACCAGGTCTGGAATTAGTAGGACCCGAGTTCAAATGTGGCCTCAAACACTTGGCACTTGCTAGCTCTGTGACTTGGACAAGTCACTTAACTCCAGTTGCCTCATTCCCCCCCCCCCCCTTCCTCCCAAGTAGTCAGATATAAACCTTAAATAAGCAGATTATTATTATTGAAACAATTTATTTATTGTGAATAAACTAAGTTTTTTGTCTTAGATAATTTGAGTTTTTTTTTTTAATTTTTGTCTAGCTATGCTTTATATATTAAATAGAATTGTGGATATTAAAAAGTTTTAATTGTACCCCATTCTTTTGAATCTTCAATCTTTCACTATAAACAAGCTGCTTCTCTGATGCTTTCAAAATACTCCCAGTTTTTCTCCAAGTGTAAAAAATCTTTACCAGACTCTCCTTTTCCCTCAAATAATTTTTCTTTAAGTGTGAACCAGATGATCATGCGATTCCAGTGACTTCCCATTTGCTTTCAGATGAAATAGAAACTCCTCTGTTCAGCATTCAAGTTCCTATATAGGCTGACTCCACTTTCCAGCCTCAATCTCATCTTTTCTCTTCCATCTAGACAAACTAGACAAACTCAGTATCCCCCTGTCTTTTTACCATGCTTGTAATTCACTCGTTCTGCTTCACAGAGGGATTTTCTTTTAAGGAGTAGTCCAGGTACCATCTGCTGCATAAAGCCTTTCCTGCTCCTCCAACTGCTCGTTTTCTCCCTCCCTAACTACAATTTGATACAATTTAATATTGTATTTAATTACTTTGTGAGTATGTGTTTATTAACTTTGAATACATTTTTTATATGTACTTGTTTTCCCCCCCCAAAAGAATGCAAGCTCATTGAGAGAAGGGATTGTTGTATTCTTTATTTTTAAATCCTAAGGATGTAGGACAGTGCTTGGCAACATAGGTGTATAATATGCACTTATATCGTGGGAATATATATAGAAGAATTGGACATGTTTAACATATATCATTATAGATCTCCTGTCTGGGGGAGGGGGCGAGGGAAAAAGAAGGAGAAAAAAGTTGGGACACAAGGTTTTGCCAAGGGTGAATGTTGATAACTATCTTTGCATATATTTTGAAAATTAAAAAAAGCTTAATTTTTTTAAAATTCACTAATATATTGTCAGTAAGCATTTGTTAGTTTTTTATTATGTGCCAGGCAGTGGCTAAATTCTGAGGATGCAAAGAAAAAGATAATCCTTATCTGCAAGGAATTCATAATCTGATGGTAGAGACAACAAACAAACACAGACCAAGCTGTATACAAGATAAATAGGAAATAATAGAAGGAAGACACTAGAAGACAGATAGGCTAAATATGAAAACATTCCCAATTTTAGAAGAGGAATTCAATTAATTCCCTATATTAAAGTGTACATTAAGCAGTATTGTTTGGGAAATATATTTGGGTTTCCACTTTTAGAAATACAGTTTTTTTTATGTTAATTAACTACTGAATATAATGCCGAAATTAATGTTGAGGAAATTAAAATTTGATTCATTTTCTTGTAGCAGCTGTGGACAGAACAAATGTAATTGATGAAGCTGCAGAAGAAATTAGAAAATCAGAGCCTGAGCCAGTTCATATAGATGAGGTAGAGTCCTTTTATCATCTCTCTTTATATGTCTTTTCTATTGCTTGACTTTGTAGGGAGAGAGGTATTTTTCTATTCCCTAAGATAAAAATTCTCTTGACTCTTTTAAAGTATCATCTTTCTGTTTTTAAGGATAAGATGGATAAAGCACTACAAATACTTCAGAGTATAGATCCTACAGATTCAAATCCAGATTCCCAAGATCTGCTGGACCTGGAAGGTATTTAATGAATATTAGAAAAAAGTTTAGCTTAAGAAAATGTGCATAGCTATTATTTGAGTGTTCTGGTTTCTTGTTTTTTCTGCTTGTGTGTATTAGAGAAAGGAGTTAACTTTTCAACGATAAGGGTGGACATGATAGAGTAATATATATCAGTTTCACTCTAAAATTAACAATGTATTTGTTGGTACTAAAGCGTGCTCAAGAAGAAGGACTAATTTATACTTGCTCTCTGACTTTCTAGTAAAAATGCTGGGAAAATTTAAGGTATAAAAATGTAGAGAAAGAATTGACTTAGTAACTGAGAGAGTCTTAAGAAATTTTGGTTCTTTTGCAAGTTAGGAAGTTAAAGATCAAAGATCCATTTCAGAATTCTGTAATTTTCCCTGAAAAACTTTATTGTATACCTTAGTAAGCAATTTTACAGAACTTTGAGGATTAGAGGATAGTAAATGTGTAAATTACTTTTTATGGTTTTGGCATGTGATATTTTGTAGGTTTATTTTAATTTTCCCATAGGGAGAAATATAAATGGGTAGTTTGTTGTTTCAGTTAGTGAAGGCATGTGAAATAGTTTGATTAATCAGTGTAATTTGTAAATCTGAAAATAAAGGAATTTTGTAGTTCATGTGTACAAATTCACTTTCATGATTATGTATTTTTTGCAGTGTAGCTCAGGTTTCTTAATTTTATTTAGATAAAATATCTTCCAATATGACTCCAAATTTTACAATGTATAAATCCAGTTAGTAACTCCAATTAAATTACAAGGTGGTGACTTTTTAATTTTAATTCTTACCTGGCTTTTGTGTCATGTTAGAGATTGGAGGAGCATAAAAATTAATTAGGTTTTCTGTAATCCTTTCTTGCATATAAAAATGGGAAGACATTAAATCTGCATGTTTTGTGTGGTCTCTCATTTGACTTGGTCATATTTAAAGATTTATAAGTGGTCTTATATTTACAGATATCTGTCAACAGATGGGCCCTATGATAGATGAAAAACTTGAAGAGATTGATAGGTAAGCCACAATTACTTATTGGGATTTTTCCTGTCAAAATTAAAAAGCATAATTTTTTTAATGTTTCATTGCTATCTGGCTTGAATGTAAAGCGGAGGAGAATTTATTTTGAAAATCATCATTTTTCAGTTAGCCATGCTTTTGCAAGAGAATATAAATGTAGAATCCTTTCATTCTGTTCTTGTTTTTCAGAGATCGTTTATATTACAATTAGAATTATAGAATCTTTGTTATTTTTCAGGCTGATAATATAAGAACACAATTAGGATAACACACTGATCTTTGTATTCTTTCTGGTGCTGAGGTAGAAATGGGTAATGAATGAACAGTAAAGGATAAAGAAGAAAGTTAACCGAGAGCAGAAAAAGAAATATGAGAAATTAGGCAGTCACTGACTTGTTATATAATAGCTATTTAGTTACAGTTAGAATTTTCCTAATTTTGACCTGTTTTTATAGTAATGAGAATAAGAATTTTATAAAATCCAAGAAAGTTTAAAGTATTATCTCTTTATGGTCATTAGCTCTTTTCATTGATTCTTTTTCCCTATATTACCCTTTGTAGTCCTCCCTCTCATCTGTGTGTGTATGTGTGTGTGCGCGCACATGCATGCACACACACACATGTATGATAAGATTTTTTATTTGCCCAAATTTTGTATGGAAATTGACTATTCATCTAGGATTAATCAAACCATGAAAAACTGGGTTGGCAAATTCTGTTGCAAAAATTACATTAGAGTTTTTAAAAGCACACAAAGCGTCTTAAAAAGTTGATTATTTTAAAAACTGAAAAATTTTTGGACTGCTTAAGGTTATAGTAATATAAGGAAAATTACCTTTTACATTAAATGAATGTTCAAAAGGAACTATTTATATTTTCTCTAGACTAAGGAAAAATCTACCTCAAATAAGTTAATAAGAGTGGATTTGACTGTTTAGAATCAAAATTGTCCGCATTTAAGGATTTGAAAACAGTAAGATTTTTTTTGTATTCCCATTTCTCTCTCAAAAGAAAGGAAAAGGAGAAGCTAAGTGGCGCAGTAGATAGAGCACCAGCTCTGAAAAAAGTTCAAATCTGACCTCAGACATTTAACCCTTCCCTGGGCAAGTTACTTAATCCCAATTGCCTCAGCCAAAAAAAAAAAAAAAAAAAAAAGTCTTACTATCCATTAATAACAAGGAACAGTTAATAAATTTGTTTAATTTTTACCTGCATTTAATCCCTAATTAGATGTGTGTTCATTTCAGATGTATTTCATTTCATACTAAGGATCAAAGTTTATTCTGCCCTACACTGAGATCTGTAATCAAGATCAGTAGATCTTTATTAAATTATCAAATCATTTTTGTCACCTCTTATATATAACAGCTAATATTTGTGATACCAAAAGGATGAATTGATCACTGTCTTTTAGAAGTTTGCCACGAAATTGTTAAATCATCTCTCTTTAAATTTGTTATGATAGACTACAATTTTTAAGGCACAGAATGTTCTCAAGAATTAGGTATTTTAAGAATGGCAAATTGTAGATGAGTTATTTTTTCTCCATATTTCTTTACTGACTCTTCAGACTTTTTTAACTATGCGGTTTTAAAAATAAATTGTCTAACAGATGAAATAAGATTCATCAAGCACCTTTTGTCTTTTTTTTTTTTCCTAAAACAGGAAACATTCAGAATTGTCTGAATTGAATGTAAAAGTTCTAGAAGCTTTAGAACTATACAACAAGTTGGTGAATGAAGCACCTGTGTATTCTGTCTACTCAAAGCTCCATCCTCCATCACATTATCCACCTACATCAGCTGGTGTCCCAGTACAAGTGAGTATATACCTTGGGAGGAGGGCACTTAGTTATTTGTTGTATTTTGTTTTGGTTTTAAAGACAAGGCAAGTATTAAGACTTTTTAGTGCCTTGTTAAATTGTACTAACTGCATGCAACTTTTAAATTTATAATTAGATAATTAAGATTTTGTTATTGCATATTAGTTTTCTAACTTAAAAAAATGTCCTCAAATATAGGTGATAGATTCCTTTGATTTATTAAATGTAATTCTTACACAGAGTTTGGTGTATTTGTGAATTATATTGATGAAGCAGGGTAACAGTCAGCTTTTCTTCATCTGTAAATAAAGACTTGAAATAATAAAGTTTTAAAATCATTAAACTTTTTTACATAATGTTGAGTAAAAAAATAAGTTGTGTGAATATTAAGTAATGAGACCAATTCTACATTCACATAAAATAACTAATCCCCTTTTAAAGCCTTTTCAAACAAATAAATTTAGTAATTGCATTCTAAGTGAGCTTAGATGGACAAAATACCTATGGGTTTAAAAAAAAAAACAACTTATTTGTGTTACTTTTTAAGTTCCAAGCTGTTTGCCTTCCTCCTTCTTGCACTAGATATGGCTACCATATGACACAGAAATAGAAATATGTGAAACCATTCTAGACAGGCTTTTCTTTGTTGTTGTTGCTGTTTTTCCAGGGATAGAGAACATCTTCCTTCATAGATCCTTTGTGGTTTATTTGAATATTTATAATACTTAGAATAGCTAAGTTCACAATAATTTTTCAAATAGTATTGGTGGTACTGTATCCAACACTTTTCTTGTTTCTGCTCATTTTATTCTTCATTATTTCTTGCAAGTCTTTCCATGGTTTTCTAAAATCGGCCTGCTCATCATTTCCTTTTTTCTCAATAATGTTTTTTATTTTTCCAAAAACACATAGATTTTCCAACATTCATTTCCAACATTTTATAAGATTTTGTATTCCAAATTTTTCTCCTTTCCTCCCTTAGTTCTTCCCTCCCCAAGACAGCAAGCAATCTGATAGAAATTAAATATGTATAATCCTTTTAAACATATTTCCATATTTGTCATTGTTGTACAAGAAGAATTACACCAAAAGGGAAAGGACTATGAAAAAGAAAAAGCAAACAAATCCCCCAAAAGGTGAAAATGCTATGCTTCGATCCATATTCAGTCTCCATAATTCCTTCTCCCCAGATGTGGATGGCATTTTCCATCCCAAGTCTATTGGATTTGTCTTAAATTACTGCATTGCTGAGAAGAGCCAAGATCATCATAGTTGATCATCACAAAATCTTGTGCTTTTGGATCTACTCACTTCACTCAGCATCAGTTCATATAAGTCCAGGCTTTTCTGAAATCAGCTTGCTCATCATTTCTTGTAGAATAATAATATTCCACTACATTCATAAAGTATAATTTATTGAGCTGTTCCTTAATTGATGGGTACTCACTCAGTTTCCAACTTCTTGCCACTAGAAAAAGCTGCTTATCATTTCTTATAGCTCTGTGGCGTTCCATTGCAATCATACCACAATTTATTCAGCCATTCTCCAATTGTTGGGCATCACATCAATTTCCATTTGTTTGTCATCACAAAAAGAACCTACTCTAAATCATTTTGAACATATAGGTTACATGATATTTTACCAAAACAAAAAATGGAAATTTCCTTTAGACACTAAGGAGAAAAGGCAGAATGTGAGTATATGATTTGGGTGCATTTTACATGACTATTAATTGTTTAGTGAAAAAAGAATAGTTAGGGAAATTGCCACATCATAGAAGATGCATTTTTTTGAAGATGTTGGAAGATTACTACATTGGGGAGGTGAAAAAGAGTTCTAGGTGCAAAAGAATTTATTCAGTATCATAATTGTCTCTCAAAAATGATGCTAGCTGCTCCTAGAAAAATGGAACAAAATAGAGTTGTCTGTTATTGGATAAAACTTTTTGTAACCAGCAGTTCCTGAAAAGAAAAATGTGTACTTATACACATATTTACTCATTTCTGTATGAAAAGCAGCTGATATGACACCGTTTGTTATGTGTATGTATATGTTATATGTGTGTGATAGCACTGTGGAAGAAACCCTTTTTTCAGTTTCAGCTTGCTCTTCCTAATGAATGGTTGAATGATTTGTAGAAGTTATGTAATTGCACTTAAAGATATTCATTTTGTATAAAAATAGAATTTAACATTAGTTTTTAAAGATAAAAATATTTTGCAATTGTAATCCATTGTAACAAGAATAGACTAATTTAGGAAGGAACCCATTTAAACGAGGTTATTTATAGTAGCTCTTTTTGCAGTAGCAAAGAATTGTAATTCAATGCTGTTGTGCTGTAAGAAATGATAAGTAGACTTATTTCAGAAAAACTGCACAGGCATATATGAACTGATGCAAAGTGAAGTGAACAGAACCAGGAGATAGTTGTACACAATAGCAGCAATATTGTATAATGAATAGCTGTGAATGACTTAGCAATTTTTAGCAATACAATGATTCAAGACATTCCCAAAGAATTTATGATGAAAAATTTTATCCATCTACTGATTGATGTTGAGTGCAGATTGAAGCATATTTTTCATTTTCTCTCTCTTTTTTTTTTTTTTTGCTTGAGTTTTTTTGTCCATAAAATGGCTAATATCGAAATATATTTTACACAATTGTTCGTGTGCAACCTATATCAGATTGCTTGGCACCTCATGAGGGGAGAAGGGAACGAAGAAAGAGAATTTAGAACTGACAATAAAAAAAAATGCTAATTGTTTTTATATGTATTTGGAGAAAAATAAAATATTAAAAAATAGGCAAATGTGGAATTGAAAAGAGAATAGACCTTATTATTTGCTATTTATAAGGCACAGATAATGCGTGCTGAATGCTGTATGCAACAGATAATTTTTTCCCTCAGGGAGTTTTTCACTCTGAAATTGGATTTAAAAAATAAAATAAAACCAAAATATAAAGTAAAATCGTTTAGCCAAAACACTTCATGGCTTGATTATTGTTAATTTCTAGATTGGGTGTCTAATTAGTAAAATAAAAAAAAGGAAATAGAAACCATCTATATAGGTTTTCTTCCTATCTGTAACTGACACTTTTGTTAGTTTCTTCTTTGGAAAGGAGAGACTGATGGATGATATAGCAGGGGCATTCAGTTCTAGTGGTATGAAGACTGAAAAAATGGAATGGTGTTCTTTCTTCCCTCTAAGGAAGTGTACAGTTTTGTGTGTCTCTTTAGCTAAGTCTTCTTTCTGACAAGAGGCAACTTGGATGGTCTCCAGCAGAAAATATCTTCCAGCCCTCCACCTACAGAAAAACCAACAATAAACTAGGCATAGTCTTAGCACTAGGACTTGGAAGCTCTCCATTGAGGGAACTTACAAAATCAAATACCACAACTTCTTTGTATGTAGTTTGGTAGAAGAGACTTAAACAACCTACACTGCTATTGTATTTTTGTTTTTATTTATGTTTGGGGGGCTAAATCACAATCCCAGAATCCATTGAATGAAGTTTTTTGTTTGTTTTATAGGCTTATCCTGGTCAACACCATGGTGGAAACTACATGGTTCAGGGCATTCATCAAGTCACCATTCCCCAAGGATATAGTCTAGGACCAGATCACATTGGCCCTCTCAGATCTCTGCCTCCAAATATAAATTCCTCAGTAACAACACAGCCTGCTCATACTCCATATTTAAGGTGAGGTTTTAACAAGATTGCTATTATTTTCAAATGTATTTTAAATGTCAGAATTGAACTTTGTTGGCCCCTTTTTTTTATAATTATACAATTCAACTATTTGCGGGTTTTGTTTTACTTTCTTATACAAGGATTATTGATTTGTGTTCATTTAGCTATATTCTCTTTGTGAGATAGCTACTCTTGGTCAGTGTAGACCAGTGATTCTCAAATTTTTGTTTTCAGTATCTTTATCCTATTAAAAATTATTAAGGATCTCTCCAAAAAGTTTTTGTTTATCTGGATTATATTTATAGACATTTACCATATTGGAAATAAAAACTATTTTTGAATTTGTAGACCCTCTAAAAGGGTTTCAGAGATCCCTAGGATTCTCTGGACCATACTTTGAGAACCACTGGTGTAGACTATAATCCTGAAACAGGATAAAGTACAGTTTTCCTATGCATGTCAAGACCAAGACCACATTCTCTTCTTTAGCCATCCTGAGTAATCAAGTATAACATCTATAATGGTTATTAGAAACCAAATAATCAAAAAAGTAGTTAAATCACCTTTTCTTCTATTTGAATCTAAATTTGTTCATATTTTTTGGGCAAAATTTTGGATAGATAAATTTCCTTCTTTATATAATACCCTAAAAATCAATAAGTTTTGGTGTTTTTAAATTAGAGAATTAGCTAAAAGATTATCAAAATGTTAATTGTGTAAAATTATTTGTGTATATCTTAAGATTCCTTCTTTATTCTATAATACTTTGTCCCTGAGCTGATTATTTTTTTTTTTATTAATAGCTTTTTATTTACAAGATATATGCATGGGTAATTTTTCAGCATTGACAATTGTAAAACCTTTTTTCCAATTTTTCCCCTCCTTCCTCCCATCCCCTTCCCCAGATGGCAGGTAGACCAATATATGTTAAATATGTTACAATATATGTTAAATACAAAAATATATATACATATCCATACAGTAATTTTGCTGCACAAGAAGAATTGAACTTTGAAATAATGTACAATTAACCTGTGAAAGAAATAAAAAATGCAGGCAAACAAAAATAGAGGGATTGGGAATGCTATGTAGTGGTTCACATTCATTTCCCAGAGTTCTTTCGCTGGGTGTAGCTGGTTCTGCTCATTATTTAACATATGGAACTTATTTGCTTCATTTCATTGTTGAAGAGAGCCACATCCATCAGAATAGATCATCATATAATATTGTTGTTTAAGTATATAATGATCTCCTAGTCCTGCTCATTTCAGTCAGCATCAGTTCATGTAAGTCTCTCCAGGCCTTTCTGAAATCATCCTGCTGGTCATTTCTTACAGAACAATAATATTCCATAACATTCATATACCACAATTTATTCAGCCATTCTCCAATTGATGGGCATTTACTCAGTTTCCAGTTTTTGGCCACTAAAAAGGGCTGCCGCAAACATTCTTGCACATACAGGTCCCTTTCCCTTCTTTAAGATCTCTTTGGGATATAAACTCAGTAGTAATACTGTTGGATCAAAGGGTATGCACAGTTTGATAACTTTTTGAGCATAATTCCAAATCACTCTCCAGAATGGCTGGATGTATTCACAATTCCACCAACAGTGTTTCAGTGTCCCAGTTTTCCCACATCCTCTTCAACATTCATGAGCTAATTATTTTAAATGAATTTTTGGTTTTACTTGAAATAATCTAGTGCCTATTTGAAATTGAGTTTAAATTGAACTTTTATAATACTGGATGGGGCACTGGAAGCTTTCTGAAATTTAAAAAAAAAAGAAAAAGATGAGATAGAACCAGTACCCGAGAGAATTTTAAGTTTTTTTAATTCATCATGAGCATTCCCTGGTTTACACATTCAATCATAATCTTTCTACTGAGCCACAGTCCCAGCATTTGCCTACTGCACATTTCTTCTGGGATGGCTTCATAGGATCTAAAACTCAACATGTCCAAATTGGAACTGTTTATATTTTCTGCCAAACCCATCCTTTGTCCACACTTCCCTTGCTTTGGAAGAACCATTACTATCCAGTCATCCAGGTTTGCAACCTCAGACTCTTCAGCTCTTCACTATCCATCAGTTTTCTTATACAGAAAATCGTCATATCTCATTAGCATCTCTTGCATTTGTATTCCTCTCAGCTCATACAGCTTCTACTCTTTTATAATACCCTCTTCTGTTTCTAATCTTTCATCTTTGCAGTCTATCTTTGCACACAGATATCAAATTAAAATGATCCAGAGATCTGATATTTCTGAATCTCTTTCCAATTTAAAAAGCTAGATTGACTCCCAATTGTCTCTGAAATTTAAAAAAAAAAAAAAAAAAGTCATTTTGATATATAAAAGTCTCTACAATTTGATTCCTATCTTGTTTCATATAATTTTTTATTATATCAGATTGGTTTTTTTAGCTGTTATTCTTAAGCACAATGTTCTTTTCCTATATTTGTGCCTTTGCATACGTGGATCACCATGCACCTCTCAGAGTTCTAACGAATTTCAAAACACAGTTCAGGCATCATACCTTTCATGACACTGTTGTGATTTCCCTCTTTTTCCTCCCTTCCCCCATATTGATATTCTCTCCCTCTGGGAGAATTTACTAAAGTTTCTATTGTATCCCCTTCTTTGTGCCCCCTCTCCAGGAGGATATAAGCTACTTGAAGACAGGATCATTTTGTTTTTTATCTTTGTCTCCTTAGGGCCTTATATAATCCTTGCTTATAAAAGGTCCTTAATAACTGCCTTTGTTGAAGTGAATTGTTGATTTTTTTTAAAACTTAATTTGTTAAATTAGTACTATATCCATAGTATTGTGGTAGGAGCTGTTAGGATAGGTAGCTTTTCTACATACTGATCTCCCTCAAGGAGTTTACATTTGGGAGATTTAACTTGTACCTGTTATAACAACAAGACATAATTTGGCAAAGCACTTTTCACTTTTTGGAGTTTACTTTCATCTATGACATGACAAGAATTGGAATAGATCTCTGAAGTCCTAGTTTTTAATAGGAGTGGTTCTATGAAATGTGTCATAGTAAGTATGAGAATAAGTCCATGTTCTAGTTTTAGGGGTGGCTTTTTTTTTTTTTTTTTTAATAAAATTTGCTTTTTTTGTATTCTATGGTCATTGTATAATATAATCTGCTGGTCTTGGCTATTCCTAGAAGATTGTAAAACTTTGTCCTCTCCTAAATAATTTGATGTTGAGAACAGATCTTAACATCTTTACCTCTGAACACATTTATATGCCAGAGTAGTAGAGACAAAATGTCCATAATGTTCATCTGGCACCTTCTGTGCTGTAATGGGATAGGTATGCAAAAGGCTCTTTATGAGCTAATTGTGTTTAAGATCTTAACGGTTGGGGTTTTTTTGTTTTGTTTTTAAAAGAATTAGCAGGCTAGCCATCTCCTCTCCTGAATCTAAAATTAGAGTCAATAGAATGATGGTTTGCTTTCTAAGTTATTAAGATCATTGGAGAAAGAAAATTAAGTATGTATTTTTTTGCCTTTTCCCAATTCTATCCTTTTTTCTATTTGAAGATTAAAATTTGTTTTTTTAATAGCTGATATCCAGAATAAAGGAATCCATTGTTTTCATATAAGAATAATTAGCTTTTTTTCGCCTGAGGCAAATTGGGGTTAACTTGTTCAGGGTCACACAGCTAGGAAGTGTTAAGTGTCTGAAGTCAGATTTGAGCTTGGATCCTCCTGACTTCAGGACTGGTGCTCTATCCACTGCACCACCTAGCCTGTCTCAAATAATTAATTTTTAAAACAAAATGCTTGGTAAATTTTGAAAGCTAAATTATTGAAAAGTAATAATGAATGCTAAAATAGAAAAAACTTGAGAAGTCTTTGGAAGGTATCTCTAGTCTAACCCTCATTCTAGATGTGAAAACTGAGGAGGTCCCAAAGAAAGAAGGGATTTGCCCAAGATCCCACAGTTGATGGACACCTGAGCTGACAGTGGAAGAAGCCAGGTCTCCTGATACTGTCTTCTGCTCTTTCTATACCAGGCCGCAAAATAATAGTCCATTTTGACAGAATGAATGACCTTTCTGCCTGGAATTTTGTGTAATTTTGTGTAACTTGGTCTTAGTAAAATGATTAATTGTTGAAATGAGATTTTTTTTCTGCTTTGTTTTCAGCACTGGAGTAGATACAGTTTCCAATCCCACATATATGAACCAGAACTCTACCCTTCAATCAGCTACTCTTCCAGCTTCTTACACACAGCAGATGGGAATGTCTGTGGATATGTCATCTTATCAGAACACTACATCCAGTTTGCCTCAAGTAACAGGCTTTCCTGGGACAGTTCCAGCTCATTCAGTTGCACAACAGCAAACAAATTATCATCAGCAACCTCTCCTTTAAAAAACAGATCAGACATAGTCTTGAAAACATTCATAAGTATATTGCTCAGCCTTTGTGATTTGAGTCATCTAAGAATGATATAAAAATACAACCATTTTTCTCTCAACTCAGAAGGACCATGAGTAAAGCACAAAAATATCGCTTACCTCCCCATTCCCCTGACATGAAGCAATTTTTGAAGTAATTAGTTATGTTAGACTATTTTTTTCAGAGGTGGCTTAAAGATAATTTGAGTTAGTTTACTCTAACTTAAAGAGTTCTATATAGAATTTTTGGACAAGTACTAAGTAGCCTTTTGAATGTTAGTCTTTTTTTTTTTTTTTTTTTAAGCATTGTCAGACTTTGACAAGCTTTAAAAAAAAACAACAGCATTCTTTTCAAAATGTACTTGGGGGAGGGCACTTTCATCTGTTTAAATAATATTTTGTCTGTGTATTGTTTTCCATTTTCTACATTCTTGTTTCAAAATTTGAACATCTTTTCATTTGAAACATCTACCTTGCCAATAGATTCCTTTTTGATTAGCTAATTCGTAATTTTGTTTGGACTACTGATAATTTGGCTTTGATCATACTACAAGCATCATTATCTATTGAAGCAAATATGAATTGGTAGATGAAAATTGTTTCACAGTATAAGGACCATGGAAATAGAAAAATGTGAAAGAAACACTTAGTTCTAAAAAAAAGTCCTATCAACAGTACATTGAAGAGTGCCCCTAAATCTTGTTTCTCTTTGTTAGGGAAAAGAATTTCATTTCCTTCTGGGGTCCAAAGAGTGGAGAATTGTCATTAATGGCTCTTTTTTGCCCAATAAGGCCATTCCCTAATGGAGACCTGACCTAATTTTATGCCCTCTCTGCTATATGGATTTCTTTTGCATGTTAAGTGCCCATAACTCCTTAAAAGGAGCTTGACATGGATTAGAAACTTCTTAGAGAGAAAATCAGGCTCACTATTAATTTTCTCAGTGTCAAGGGACCCTAATCATTCGATGTGTTGTATGTTAAGCATGGCATGTGCCCTCTGTTTAATGTGTTTAACCTTTCAAAATGTGGTTTAAGTATCATTGTTGTATCACCCTATTTATAATACTTGACGTTACTTTTAATTCATCATTCTGAACATATGGAGTGATAGCATGCAATGGATTGACAAATAAACTACCAAGACAGTTTTCTGCAAACCTAAATTTTAGGTGGTTTTATAGTGTTCATAGTTCCTATAAGAGTTGGATAATATATTTCAAGAATGTGGGGTTTGTTGTCCCTTCTGAAAATTTGCACACTACTTCCTCATTTACCAGCTTCTTCACATGACAAAATAGAAAATACACATATGATTATGAATAACTGATGTTTACACTGGGGAAAAATAATGGTCATAACTAATAATAAAGATAGTTATATGCATGGAAGCAAGATTTCTACATGTGATTTTTACATACTTAATCCTTTCTACCAAAAAAATTATTTGGTGGTATTTGACCAAATTTTTTGTTAATTATTTATCTAGTTAAAGGAATCACTTAGTAATGTGCTCCTTTTTCAAAGTGACTATATCCTGGAACAAAAGAGATCAATACTTGGTTTACATTCAGAGGAGGGAAAAAAATGCAAACTAGTATTTGAAAGCCTACTCCAAATCATTGTCTTATTTTAGGTACACATAACTGGAAAGAAATGTTTAGTGTTTGTTGCCCCATATTCTGATTTTTGTTTCATATTTTCTGTCCATGAGAAATTAAATATACGTGTGTAAGCATACACATGTATCCAAAATGGCACCTTAACTTTTTGTTAATATTTTTTGTTTAAAAAAATAAACAATTTATTTGAAAAGCTGCTGTTCTTAATAGTTGCTATTTGAAAACATGGAAGAACTTACACTTTCCAAACAATATTTAATAAAAGTTATTTTAATGTTTATAGGTAAGTTCTTCATGTATGATTGTGATTTGGAATATCTGAATAAAGCTAAATTAAATATAGTCTTTGAGCCAGTATAAATACTACCCTGTCCATTAAATTTGGATCATTCAAGTAAGAGTTAAACTAATGCAGTTTTGGACTAATTTAGTTCTTTATAACATGTGAAATGTATATAAATATTGTATATGGGCATTTGTCTGTGGGATTTTATACATGTGCAGATGTATTTACTTCCTCTTAAATTAAAAATAACAATTTTATATTTGGCATATCATTTCCTTTCTTATAATGTGTATTGTGTAATCCACTTATTCAGATTGTAGATAGTGTAAAAAAAAAAAAGGTTATTAAATCTATGTCTTTACATGCTTTTTTGGTGTTTATAGGAGTTACAGGGATTTTTCCCCTTCACAATCTTATGTATTGTATTTATTTTAAATCCTGTTCATAATTAAATGTTTGCTGCCAAAGGAATTGTCTAACTTCTACATTAAGTACATACCTACTGTTTTATATCAGGAGTAAATAAATCGCTTCTGCTTTTTCATATGCAACCTTGTTACATTAGAAAGAATTCCTGAAACTTTATAATAAAATTAATTTTATTATTAATGTATATAATTTGTTCCTGGGTGTTAAAATAATTAAAATTGAGCTTGTGTTCTTCCAGTTTGGATAATTTCAAATCTAAAAATTTTAACTTGGCAGTTTATGAAATAACCTAAACATCTGTGATATTCACGTTTTTGAACCTAAAGTAATGTTTTAGGTCAGTTTATATGACCACTTGGATTATATATATTCAGCATAGAAATTCTGGTATTCAAGTTTTTCTTAAGGGCACTTGATTGGAAAAGTTCATTTAAAAGGTGTGTAATTTTTCCTTTTTGCTTCATAATATGGGATATACATTTTCAAAGCTTCTGACAACCAGGAGAGTAATTCTTGACAATGTCATAATAATGGGAAAACTTATTTTTACCAATAATAAATACTAATTTGCCATCATGTGCTTTT
Organism: Sarcophilus harrisii; assembly: GCF_902635505.1. Classification (NCBI taxonomy): domain Eukaryota; kingdom Metazoa; phylum Chordata; class Mammalia; order Dasyuromorphia; family Dasyuridae; genus Sarcophilus; species Sarcophilus harrisii. The sequence goes on from NC_045428.1 coordinate 424,662,464, forward strand.
GACAGAAGGGCTTTTCCCTGATGTTTCCTTGCACTGAAGCATTAGTAGTTGTTGTGAGCCTGGGATAGTGGCAATGGAGTGTGTTTTGTATTACTTTTTTTTGTTGTTGTTATATATGGATTTTTTTTTCATATTTCCATGAGTTAATTTGGGAGAAAAAAAATCAAAACAAAAAGAAAAAAACATAAAGAAAGTTTTTAAAAGAGAAGAAAGGTGAAAATAGTGTGCATTGATCCAGTTTGTTCATTGTTTTTGATTAAAACTATTCCATTACTTTATATACAACAATTTATTCATCAGTTCTGCAATTGATGAGCATCTATTCATTTTCCAATTCTTTGCAATTACAAAAAGCTGCTCTGTATTACATTTTCAACTAAGAATTAAGTTTATATGAATCTAGGTAAGCTAAACTTGAATTTGAAAATTATCAGGCTTGAAGATTTAGAAAAAGATGACATTGCTGATACTGTGTAGCATCTTTTTAAAGGACCTTGTTCCAGGTACCTTCATACCATCTATTTCTTTAAAATTATTTCACATTGTTACAGCAAGAAGTTTTCTTTTTTTAAGTTACTACTCAGACTACTGTTGAAGCAATAAACAACTTAATCTGTTATTTTTGCTAACGGGAAAAAGTATTCAATTTAGCATTCATTTATTGATAATAATTGAATAGGTACTGCACGTTGAAAAAAGTAGAAAATGAAATAGCCTCCCCCCTCAAAAGAGTTTACAAACATTGCTTGGGAAAAACAGCGTGTACAGGGAAAAGTAAAAATATATACTGAAAAACTTTAATTTTTAGGGAGAGGAGAAAACAAAACATTAAGACCCAAAAAGTGTTCCCTTAGTAGGTGACAAACTGTTCTTTACTTTTGGCACAGTGAATAGAGAGAAGGGCCTGGTGTCAGGAAAACCCGAGTTTAAATCTAGCTAAAGACACATTTGTTGTGTGATCCTAGACAAATTATTTCGGGGGAACTGTAAAATGGAGCACTTTACAGGTTTGTGAGGATCAAATTATATCTACTTTAGCACAATACCTGGCACATAATAGGCATTAATAGATGCTTATTCCCCTGACCTTACCTCTCCACCAAACCCCAATGAGAAGAGAAAATTATAACTAAAGCAGAACAAATTTCTGTATTGGAGCATATTACTAGATACAAAAGACATTGGTGAGTTATTTTTAAGTGAAAAAATAAAAAGGTGGAAACTACCCACCAGGTTGTTTCCTCTGCACAGTGATATCTGTGTTCCTATTTCACATAGTATGTTATTCAAACCAAGAAAGTGAATAGATTTTCCTATAGTCTACAGCAATTTAGTGTCAGCTTGTCTAGAATTTTCTCTACCAAGCCTTGCTTCTTTTGATAGAGTGTAGTCTCAGGCTACAGAGCTTCATTAAAGCCAGAAATATACCACCTGCCCTAATCTATTCTAGAAGAAATGCCTCCTTGCACTAAATAAAAATTAGGAGGGGGAGTGAGGACTGGAGAAAGGAGTTGGTAGTACAGTGGATAGAGTGCTGGGATTGAAGTCAGGGAGCCCCCTTAGTTCAAATGTAAACTCAGACACTATCTGTTATGCTACAGTTCTCTTTAACTGTTCTGACTTGGTTTCCCCTGAACTAGTTTCTTTTGTCTCAGTTTCCTTAGCTGTTCTGTTAAATCCCCTTAGTCGTAAAAACCCACTCTAGTCCATTAAGACTGGGGACCGTTTACTCTAAGGTTATATATTGCTAGCAAGATAAACAAGAGAGAAGAGATTCCAAACATGGTCGCCATGTGAGGACCCTCTGTCCAGTGCCCTCTTTATCTCTGCCTTCACCTATCTCCTACTTCTAAACTCAAATAACAAACCTCTTTTATTAATCTAGCTCTCTGGGCTAATAAATGCTTTTATTGGGAAAAAAAAAAAAAAAAAAAAAAAAGATAAACAAGAGAGCAGAACTCCTGACCCTCCCCTGTCCTCAAGAATTTACAATATCCCTCTAAAATATTCCAAGATACCTCACTGACATCTTTATCTCTGGGTATTCAGACATCCTGTCTCTGGGCTTTTAGGAGTTATGGTCTCCCCCCAACCTGACAGAAGCCTTCCCGCTTTTTGGGGGGGAGGTCTTTGTCTCTAGGGTTATTTAAAGGAAGAGGCCGCTCTTATTCGGGGCTGTTTCATTCTTTGAGATGACAGCCCTGGGACCAACATGGATTCCTTGGTCCCAGTATATCTTTATCTCTGTCTGACTGGATAATTTGAGACGAGAGTCCTGTCCAGTCAATTATACTCTCCAATTAATAAACTATTGAAAACTCTAATCTCTCTCCTGCCTCAGTTTCTCTGGCATTACATATCCAGCTGTGTGACTGTGGGTAAATCACTTAATCTGCCTCAGTTTTCTCAATTGTAAAGTGGGGATAATAATAGCATCTACCTCTCAAGGTTGTGATAAGAAAATATTTGTAAAACACTTATTAGCAAAGTGTATGGTACAAAGTTCCTTCCTTCCAAGAACTAGTCACCACAGATCTTACTCCAGGCAACTAAATTTTCTGGAGAAAATTTTGAATGTTCTTCCTCTCTCTCCAAGTTATGGAGAGAAAAATGTATCTCTCATGTATGCAATTCATACCCTTTTTATCTTCTTGGATCCTCTTAGTCGTCCATGTTCTGCTGAAAATATTTTCTCATCATCTGCTGGTAAGTAATGTCTGCCTCCCAGGTTTACCTTGTATTGTACATACAATATGTATTCTGCACATGCCTCTATCTCTCTCAATAAATTTGTAAAGTCCTTGGGGTGGGGTATTGTTTTTATTTTGTCTATATTTCTTGTGCTTAGCATAATGCTTGATCATAGAAAGCACTTAATAAATGTGTATTAATGGATTTATTAATTGCAATATTTTCAACCTAATTCTGCATGGATATTATCTGTGCTTTCTATAAATCCTTCATATTGATACTATCAAACTGCAACAAAGATTTTTCTCTGATTTGTTTTTGTGTGTTTCCATACTTGCACTGCTGAGTTTTTCTTGACTTTTGCTATATTACAATGTGTATCTGTGGCAGGGGTGAAGGGAAGGGAGGAGTGAAACATTTTGAGCTGTGGAAAAGTCTGGCAATAGATCTTGATGTGAGGATGATAGCTAGTGAAAAATTTAAAAATTCTGAATTTGGAATTAAGAGGACCCAATTTTAAATTCTGATTGTCACTAACTACCTATGATACCTTGGGGGTGTTAACTTAATTTCTCTGGACCTCAGTTTCCTTATCTTTAAAATAAGAAGGTTGGATTAGGTGACTTTTAAAGTTGCTTCCCCTTGTTGATCTATGACCTATAAAAATAAGTATTGACACATCATTAAAAATGTTAGCTTGTAAAGTGTTAAACTCAAATTCTATCATTTAAAAACTAAAATTATCTCAGCTAAAAGAGAATGAATAAAACAAACCAGCTACCATCTATATGCCATTGAAAAAGTGTATACCTGTAATTTAATTTTAATGCTAAATTTCATCACAATATGTATTATTAATTTTTTTTATTTGCATGATTATCTGGGTCACTTGTGCCCTTTAAAATTGTACTTAAGTTGGGGCACCTAATTGGTGTAGTGGATAGAGCACCAGCCCTCAAGTCAGGAGGACCTGAGTTCAAATTTGATCTGAGATATTTAATACTTCTTGGGCAAGTATTAGGAAATTGTATTTAACTTGATGTATTGATTAATTTTGCTGCATTCATTTACAAAATATTTTCTTTTTTATTTTTCTGTTACAAGGAATAACTGAGTAGAAAGTAGGAGAGAGATATATTTAAAAAGTAAGATGTTATGAAAACAAAAAAATAGTAAAATGTTAAAATGTACATACCTTTCTAAATATGGATTTTACAAGTGGCTAAATTCTTTAGGGTTAAAAAAGTAAACATGTCAACTAATTTTTTCATTTTTTTTTTTTTTTATTGATAGTCTAGGTTTACAGCCTTGTGAGTATTCTAATACAGAGTAGTCATTTAATTGCCAGTATAACATTTTGTTAGGTATGTGTAAAAATACTAGAGTTGCTCGATTGTTATTGTGACTTGTTACTCTTATTTTAAAAGGGCTTTACTCCTAGGCAATTGGTCTCCTTCACACAATGGTGTGATAAGAAATTTGGTTATATAAATTCTGTTGCAAAAATTCAATTTGAAAACATTTATTAAGTGCTTTCTTTGGCCCAGGCACTATGCCAATAGCTGGGGATCTAAAAACAAAAAAGAATATCTTCCCTTATGGAGAATATTATTTTAATGAGATACAACATGTACTCAACTAAATTTGTATAATGCAAGGTAGATTGTGACAGAAGGAATGAGGAAAGATCTAGATAAAAAAAAAAATTCTTACATGCTGAATAGCAGGTGAGCCAGAATGGCTGGGCAGTAAATGAGGGAAATGATATATTAGATTACAAAGATAGGAAGAGCTTTAAATACCAGAGAAGATTATAGTGGTCTGAGAAGTAATATGGCACCACTGGAGTGTACTAAATAGATGGATGACAAGCATTTTAGGAAAATCAATTAGGCAAACTGTTCGGAGAATAGATTGGAATGGGGGGAGATTTGAGGTAGGAAAGATCAATTAGGAAGTTATTGCAATATTTGAGGTTAGAAGTGATGAGAGCCTGAATCAGAGTGGTACTCTGCAAGTAAAAGAAAATGAATAATCTAAAAGATATAGAAAAATAAGCAAGTTTTTGACAATTGTTCGAATATGTAGAGAGTTGGTGAAAGTGAGAGGTTGAGAATCAATTAATACTCAAAGCCAGTTACTATGTACAAGGCATTATGCTAAAAGGGGGGAGAGTGGGGAGAGGAGGGAGAGATACAAAAAAGAGGCAAAAGATAATCCCTGTCCTTAGGGAGTTTACAATCTAATAGGGAGATAAAATGCAAACAAATATATACAAAGCAATGTGTATATAGAATAAATAGGAGAATTAACTGAGAGAAGGCTCTGAAATTAAGAGGTGTTGGAGAAACTTCCTGAGACTTAAAGGAAGAGATCAATAATCAGAGTGGAAAAGGGAGAATGTTCCAGGTCTGAGGAACTGCCAGAGAAATGCCCGGAGCTGAGAAATGGTTTGCCAATTAGCCAAGAGTCTAGTGTCAATGAATATACATATTAGGAAATAAGGTGAAAGAATATTGGAAAGGTAGGAAGGATTTATAAAGGACTTTGAATACCAAATAGAGCATTTTGCATTTGTTCCTGGAGGCAATAGGAACCTGATTGGACCTGCATTTCTAGAAGTTTAATGTCTGAATGAAAGCTAGATTGGGGTGGGAAGATTTGGGGGAGGCAAAGTTGCTAGCAGTCTATTGCAATAATCCAGGTGTGATGTGATGAGAGTCTACAGATGGTGCAGTCAGAGGAGGGAAGGGGACATATTCAAGAAATGTCACAAAGTTGAAATTGACAAGTCATTGGCAATAGATTGAATATTGATGTGGGGGTGACAGCTAATGAAAAATTCAAGATTACTCCTAGGTTGAGAGCCTGAGGGACTAATAGAATGATCTTGCCCTCCACAATAACTGGGAAGGTGGGAAAGGGAAGGGTTTAAGGGAAAAGAAATGTGTTCCATTTTGGACACATTGAGTTTAAGATGTCTGCTGGATAGCCAGTTCAAGATGTGTGAAAGAAAGTTGAAGGTTCAAATTTGGAGGTCAGCAAAGACTTTGGAACTGGATAGATAAGAGAACCATTAGTATAGAGATGGGAATTAAATCCATGGTAGCTGATGAGAACACCAACTAAAGTAGTCTAGAGGATGAAAAGATGAGAGTCCATGAGAGAATGCTGAGGGACCCATTAAAGAGCATCTTCTAGAAAAGAATTCAGCAAAGTAGACAGAGGAGTGGCCAAAGGGGAAAGAGAACCAAGAGAAAGTGGTGTCCTCAAAATTTAGAGAGACAAGAGTATGAAGGAGGAGTGAAAGGCTGCAGAGAAGTCGAGGAGAATGAGAAATGAGCAAAATCTGTGACACCGAGTTGGCAAGCCTAAGTGACTGAAAGGATGACTGTGCTCATAGCCTTGATAGGGAAGTTTGCAGCAGGGGTAAGTTTTAGGTAGGAAACATAATGAGTTCTATTTTAGATATGTTGTGCTTAAGATGCCAAGTCCACCATAGCTGATCATCACATAATTTTATTGTGGCTGTGTACAATGTCTCTTGGTTCCACTCATTTCACTTAGCATCAATTCATGAAAGTCTTCCTAAGTTTTTCTGAAATCAGCCTGCTTTAAACAACATATAATTTACCTTTAAAAAGTACTGCTATGAACCAGGAGATCATTATACCCTTCAACAACAATATTGTATGAGGATATATTCTGATGGAAGTGGATTTCTTCGACAAAGAGAAGATCTAATTCAGTTCCAATTGATCAATGATGGACAGAATCAACTACACCCAGAGAAGGAACACTGGGAAATGAATGCATACTGTTTGCATTTTTGTTTTTGTTTTTCTTTTTACCTTCTGAATCCAATTCTTCTTGTGTAACAAGAGAACTGTTCGGTTCTGCACACATATATTGTATCTAGAATATACTTTAACATGTTTAACATGCATAAGACTGCCTGCTATCTAGGGGAGAGGGTGGAGGGAGGGAAAGGAAAAGTTGGAACAGAAGTGAGTGCAAGGGATAGTGTTGTAAAAAAAATTACCCATGCATATGTTCTGTCAGTAAAAAGCCATAATTAAAAAAAATACTGCTACTTCAGAATTAATTTTGATGATGTTCAAAAAAACTCCACAGAAACATATATCAAGGCCATCTTGATCTTTATCAGAAAGAACCCTGATAAAAATTTTGATAAAATAAGTCTCTTTTGAAAATGACATTTTGAAGGAAGCTAATTTCCTTATTAATAGCATTAATGCAGTTCTAATGGTAGAGAATTGAGGTGTAAGAATCCCCTCTGGTCAGCGCACAGGTCCATCATGAAAGAATTCACAAACCCGAAAAGTCTGAATGGCAAAAAAGATTTTTATTGGCATTGAGAAGCTAGCTTTGCTAGGAAGACATTTCTTAGTGGCAAGAAGTCCTGTCAGAGAAAATAGCAAAGGTTAACACTGAGAAGAGGATATCTTCATAGCGGTTAAGAGTCCTGGAAGGCAAGAGTCCTGGCAGGCAGCTGTGCTTGGCAAAGCATAATCCTATTTCAGACTTATGCAGAGATTTGGAATTCAAAATTGTCTTTTTATAAGAAGTCTGAGGCTGGGGCTTCTATTCAATGCTCTCAGGCCTAGATTTCCGGTTGAAAAGAGAGTACTTATCTTGGAGTTTCAAGCCACTCAATAGGAATATTAGGTCCAAATCTCTAACTAAATGAGACCACTTAAGTTGGAGCTACTGGGAGTGGTACTGGGCTAATCTTCAACTCAATAGAAGGTACAGCAGTTCTTCTCAAAGTATGGTCTAGTGAATCCTGGGGATCTCTGAAATCCTTTTAGAGGGCCTACAAATTCAAAAATAGTTTTTATTTCCAATATAGTAAATGTCTATAAATGTAATCCAGATAAACAAAAACGATTTGGAGATATCCTCAACAATTTTTAATAGGATAAAGATACTGAAAACCAAAGTTTGAGAACTACCAGGATACAACTACTCAACAGAGGGTGCAGCTAGTCCCTGCCAAGATTTCCAACAGAATGAAACCACTTAACTGCCCTGAATGGTGGGTCTCTGTCAGAGGAGAGTTTCAAAGTTCATCCCATTGCTTTCCCCCAAAAGTCAAGGGGAGCAGTTTCAGGGTTCACCCCATCAGCATTTTGTTAATCATGTGAATAACTGTTCTTATTCTCTAAAGCAACTCTTTTTCAAGTCAATAACCTTGGCTAAATAATTTAACTTGTCTCAGAACCCATTTTCTTCTCTGTATAGGTATTAATAGGACCTTCCCTGTTGACCCCATAGGGCATGGTGAGGATCAAATGAGATAAGGAATATAAAAGCGTGTAAGGAAAAAAAAAAGTCATTGCCCTTTAAATTTTGTGTGCTAACGATAACTAATATTTATATGGCATTTTAAAGTTTGCATAGTGCTTAATAATACATTATATTTTTGGTGCTTCACAAAAACTCTTAGAGTTAGGTAGAGTAGATAGTGTCATTCTATTTTATGGTTGAAGAAACTGAGCAACTTATCCAGGATCAGAGTCCTATTTCTGAGATAAGATTCAAATCCACACTGCCACAGCCAGCAATACAGACAATGTTAGAGTTTGGAGGAGTTTGGGACATAAATTGGTAGAGTCCCCTCATTATACAAATGAAATCTGAGAGATAGGTTGGACAAAACACAATTTGGAGTCAGATGAACTGGATTTGGATCCTTATCACCTGTAACTTTAGTTTCTTTATGTGACATGGCAACTTAAATGATCTAAAACTATAGTCTTATACTATGAGGATCAGAGAAGGGACTTTGCCAGAGGTCACATAATTTGTAAATGTCCACAGAGCTGGAAGGAACCTAGAGGTCATCTAGTCCAACCCTTTCATTCTATAGGTAAGAGAAGTGAGGTTTGGGGAAGTTCAGTGATTTGCCTAAGATCACATAATATTGTGCTAGAGGTAGAATTTGAACTCAGATTCTGCAATTCCTGAAAGACACCATGGAGTAATGATTAATGAATGCTAGAATCTAGTGAATTAGTGAATCCTACATCCTGAAAGAGCTAGGATCAATTTCTACCCCTGAAATATACTGATTGTATTATTGTAGTCAAGTCACAATCTCTCAGTATCTCTGGGTAACATTGAAGATTTAAGTGGCCTTCACTGGTAAAGGTAAGTTCTTTACAACAAATGAAATTATAGGTCCAGTTCTATTAAAAGAGAATGATATTTTTCACTTTACTTCTTGTGACTTTTAAGTCTAGTCCTCTTTCCACCCTACCGAATCCAAATTTCTTATCCTGGCAATCTAGAATTCCTCCTACTGTCTTTCCTCTACCTAATCTTCAATTTGGTCTGTTCTTCATCATTGCCTCACTGATTTTTATAACCTTTGAACACTTGCACTGCTTGCTTAGTGGTTGCCACTGATACACATCCTATCTCTTTAACTAGTCTGTCAGCTCCAGAAATCAGAGACAAGGCCCCATGATATTGTTTACCCAGGATTTAGAAGAGATGTTCACTCAACAAGCATTTAAGTGTCTACTAAAGTGCCAGGCACAGATGTTGGTAATACAAATATAAAAATTGAAACAATCTTTCTCAAAAGGAACTTCTGCATCCAACCATTCTGGAGAATGATTTGGAACTGTGCTCAAAAAGTTATCAAACTGTGCATACCCTTTGATCCAGCAGTATTTCTACTGGGCTTATATCCCAAAGAGATACTAAAGAAGGAAAAGTATGTGCACGAATGTTTGTGGCAGCCTTGTTTGTAGTGGCCAGAAACTGGAAACTGAGCGGATGCCCCTCAATTGGAGAATGGCTGAATAAGTTGTGGTATATGAATGTTATGGAATAATAATGTTCTCTAAGAAATGACCAACAGGATGATTTCAGAAAGGCCTGGAGAGACTTACATGAACTGATGCTGAGTGAAATGAGCAGGACCAGGAGATCATTATATACTTCAACAACAATACTATATGATGATCAATTCTGATGGACATGGCCCTCTTCAACAGTGAGATGAAACAAATCAGTTCCAATAGTTCAATAATGAAGAGAATCAGCTACATCCATTGAAAGAACTATGGGAAATGAGTGTGGACCACAACATAGCATTTCTACTCTTTCTGTTTTTTGTTTTCCTTCTCAGGTTATTTTTACCTTATTTCTAAATCAGATTTTTCTTGTGCAGCAAGATAACTGTATAAATATGTATACATATGTTGTATTTAACATATACTTTAACATATTTAACATGTATTGGTCTATCTGTCATCTAGGGGAGGGGATGGGGAGAAGGAGGGGATAAGTTGGAACAGAAGGTTTTGCAAGGGTCAGTGCTGAAAAATTACCCATGCATATGTCTTATAAATAAAAAGCTATAATAATAATAATAATAAAGGAACTTCTAATGAGGGACATGAATATATGTCTATATATATATATGTATTTATAGAACAAATATAAAGAGATAAAATGTTTAAATACAATATAGCATAGAAAGAAGGTACTAGGAGTAAGGGGGAGGATTAGGAAGTCTTCTTTGTAGAAGGTAACACTTGAAATGTGTTTTAAAGGAAAAGAAGGATTATTTGAGGTGAAGGTGAGAAAGGCATTTCAGGCAGGAGGAATGGCAATTGCAAAGGCACATAAATGATAAAGTATTGGCTATGGGGAACAGAGAAGTTCTGATTATATGTGATGTCAGGCAGAGGAAAAATGTTTAATAAGACTGGAAAGGTAGTTTGAGGTCAGGTTCTACATGGCTTTAAAAGCCAAGTAGGGGAGTTGATATTTGATAGTAAAAAACAATAGGGAGCCCCCAGAGGTGATTGAATAGGAGAGTGACAATGATTAGATTTATTCTAAAAGGAAAGTCACTTGGGCAGCTCTAAATCCTATCTATGATCAGTTCAATAGTCAGTCACATAATTCAAGAAATAGATACACACAATGCATATGCAGTTTGGAATAGTCATAAAGAATCTCACTAAGAGGAGGAAGATCTGTCTTTGATACATGTTATGTATACATGTTATGTGATCCCGTGTAAGTCATTTAACTTTCAGTAATGTAGGCAGCTCTCAAAAGATTTTGATATTCTTCTCACAAAGAAATTCCCATAAATTTAATTAATTTATGTATATTAATCACCATCTACATCTCAAATAATTTGTTGCTAAACTATGAATTATATTATTGTAATGGAGGTTTGGTACATGTCTAGGTAGTCATCAAGCCTCCATTACTCTATGTTTAATGAAATTGGGGGTCACTGAGTTGCTGTATAGTTAAGTGAATCAGCTGTGATCCAAAAAGAAAATATACTCTTTTTTTTTTTTAAAGGAACCTGGAGTCCTAGTTTCTAATTCTGGCTCTCCCATTAACTGGTTGTGTAATTTTGGATAAATCATTAAACTTCTGGGGCCTTACTTAATCTCATCTGTAACATGAAATAATCTTCTCCCTTCCCCCCACCCCCCAACTTCCCCTATCTTAGAATCAGCTAGATGGCAAAATGGATTGAGTAACATGCCTTCAGTCAGGAAGATTCATTTTCCTGAGTTCAAATCTGGCCTGGACAATTAGCTGTGTGTCTCTGGGCAACTGTTTGCCTCCGTTTCTTCATCTGTTAAATGATCTGGATAAGGAAATGACAAAACACTCTAATATCTTCCAAGAAAACCCTAAATGGAGTTATGAAGAGTTGGACATGACTGAAAGGTAGACAGACAACAAGGCCCTCTTCCACTTCTGATACTGTGTGGCTCAAACTTTGCAACTAGACTAGGGTAGAGGAAGATATAGGAATGGACAGATAATGTGTGTAATTTCATCCATCAACATGGCTACATAATTGTTTAAAAATGAAACAGTAATTCCATCAAGAAATCCCAGATGGCAAGGTGAACAGTGAGAACAAAGATGGAGTGGGTTAGTGATTTGAGCTACTATGTCTGTTTTAATGGATTTCCTATGTAATATTTATAGATTTGCAAGTCTATGAAGAAAACAGAGCTCTTAAAAAAATGTCTGGCTTCATGTTACTTTTTTCTTTTCTCTCCTCTTAGCATCCTTAGTTTATCTCCTTGCTTCCCACAGTTGCTAAGCATGTCCCCACCTCCAATGATTTATTTTAATTTTAAATACAATTCTTTGTGCTTTGGGGACTAATTCAAGAATCAGACACTTAAAGGTTGCATATGCATTTTAGATAATTCTACACATTAGAAAATGGCCATCCTTGCATGTAGTATGCATAAAGGCATATGGCCAAGGGTTGCTTCAGCTGGTTGAGCATGACCTTCAAATCTCCTAGGACAACATGGTCTCAGCAGGGTTGGCTTCCCCATACAGGCTTAGGTTGGCAGCTTGCTCCATTATTGCTTACTATTTGAGTGACTTTTGGCTAACAAGTGAGGCTTTGCGAAAACAAAACAAATCAGTCAGACAAAAAAAAAAAAAAAAAAAAAAAGAAAAAAAAAAAAACTCCAAACCCAAATCCATGCATCAGCAGAAAAGGCTGATGAGTGAAATCAGAGAAACCTTTTTCCTTTACCCTTTTATACTTTTTATACAGTAGACCACACACACACACACACACACACACACACACACACACACACACACAACCCTCATATACCTTTGCTCTCTCAGCTGTATGCTACACTGCACCAGTCTCTATCTCTAAGTCCCTGATTCATGAACTGTGCCTCCTTTGTCTCTCATGTAAAATTGTGCAGTATTTTTATCTCTCCCCCCCCCCCATCTTCTGGAAAGCTCGTGTGTGTGTATGTGTATGTGTGTGTGTGTGTGTGTGTGTGTGTGTGTGTGTGGAGGGGGGAGGTCTGAACCTCTTTTTCCTATAGCATCAGGCCAGCAAAATCCCCGATAGAAGCCCCTTTCCCTTCTCCCTCTTCCCAATACATTGCACCTTGAGTTTGTGCCACTCACACCCGAGCCCAACTGTCTCGGAGGGAGAAAGTGCTTCTGCAGCTTTAAGGTGCTGCCCGTGCAAAAGTACCACTGGAGGCGGGAGCCACAGCCAGCCATCCGCCCCGCGGGCAGGCAGGCAGGCAGGCAGGCAGGCTGGCAGGCTGGCAGCAGTGGCTGCTCTGGCTGCTGCCACCGCCGCTGTGCCCAGGAGCCCAGGGAGCGAGGGAAGTCGCTGTCCTCTCCTTCAGTCCTGGCCCCTGTCAAGCCCGCTGGCCCGAGTGAGGAGTAGGCAGGCAGCCCATGCCGCTTTAAACCATGTCCCAGCTCTCCTCTTCGTCGTCGTCCTCCTACACTAAGAACGGGATTGCAGACGGGCCGCACTCCCCCGGCTCGCAGGTACCTCCTCCTTCGCAAGCTTTCGGAACCACCTCCATCTGCCTCTTGGCGTGCAGTACCCCCAGTTCTGCGAAGCAGCAGCGGCAGCCTCCGCTTCCTACCTCCTCTTTTGTCTCCTCCTCCTTTCCTCTTTCTCCTCCCTCTCTTCTCCCCTTCCTCCCTCCTCCTCCTCCTCTTCTCCTCCTCCTCCTTTTCCTTCTCTCAGTCTCTTGCTCCCGCTAGAGAAGCCGGCTGGCTTCCCCCTGTCCGATGCTAGGAGCTCCTGAACAAGCTCCTTCGAATCGTTGTTAATGGATGTGGTGGGTGTCTGGGGCTTCTTTTTTTCCGCGTGTGTGTGTGTGTGTGTGTGTGTTTGGGGGCTATTTGGACTCAAGGGCTTGGACCCGGGGCTGCCTGGGGCTCATTCAGACTGGATTAACGGTCAGGTCAGCCCTCTCAATCTCTTGGCCGGTGACCCTGCTGCTTAGCCGCAGGTTCCTTTCCTTCCCCAAGCCCTCACCCTCTTTTCTTATCTTGTCGAGTTCAGGTGGCCAGAGGCACCACGACCCGGAGGAGCAGATTGAAACGATCCGATGGCAGTACCACTTCGACCAGTTTCATCCTTAGACAGGTAGGAAGGAGCGGGAAGGAGGGAGAGGAGGAAGAGAAAAAAAGAGGAGAAAGAGAAAAAGAAGGGGGACGAGGAAGAAGTGGAAGAGGAGGAGGAGAAATGGGGAGGGGAGAGAGAGAGAGGAAGGTAGAAGGGAAGAAAGAGGGAGCAGAGTCCCTAGCCCAGGCAAGCCGGGCTCCCCAAGCGGGCGGGGGTGGGCTCTGAAGTAGAAACCTTGCAGCCGCCTCCACGTGTAGGAAGGTGACTGTCGGTTCTTACCGCCCCCCCAAGCAGACAACACAAACACACGCCCTCCTGGAGCTAAGGCTAGTTGGTTCTTTTTGGCTTTGCTTTTGAAACTTCTCTTTCTCTTTTCCTTCTGTGACTCGTTATTCCCCCCTCCTCACTCCTCTCCCCAGTCCAATTCTAGTCTCTTATTGTTTCGGGGGAAGAATGTCTCTAATCCGGGAAGTCTATTTGGTCCACACTAGGGTTGTGTGCGGAGAAGCAAAGAGCTCAAAGGCTCAGGAAGGAAGGAAGTTGAATTTGATTTGGGGACTGGGAGCCCCAGAATTGGAACTTTGTGTTTTCTTCTCGGGGTTGGAAAAAGCATCTTCGGAAGGAGTGGCCTCCCTTGTCATACAGAAAACAGTTGCGAACTGGGACCTCTTTTGATTTGGGTCACAGACAGTTATCTGGGATGCTCAGGGTGGAATGGGGTGGGGGAGGGTGTCGTCTTTCATTTAGACCACTTAACTAGGATCTTGAGGAAAAACTAGAAAAGATAATTTTCTTAAAAGTTTTCTCTCAGTTAAGGAAAGCTTCGTTGCTTCCCTTCACTTAAAAAAAAGGGGGGGGGGAGGTTCAGGTCTTAATAAAATTGTAGTAAGAGAAATCTGATGGACATTTATCTTATTGATTAGGGTTTCTATTAGTACTTCTTGAATTTTGAAATTTAAGTACGGAGTGTATTGATTATATGTGTTATTGTCAGGAATAATGAGTGTTTAAAGGATTTAATTTAGGTGAACTATCAATCTGTATTTATTTTTGTTATAATTGTGTGGCAAATGAAACACTCCAGAGATGCCACATTTTTGAAGAGACCATGAAAAGGTGAGTCACCTTGACTCCAGTACAGCAGCTTTCATGGTGTGTGCACTGGGGTTACTGCAGGGATCTGGTCATTAGAAATAGGAGGCTCTTTATAAACCCTGCTCTGCTGTGGATTGCTCGTGTGACCTTGGGAAGTTATATTTCCCCTAGGTCACTCATTTGCTTGTGGATGTATTTTTAACACGATTGTTAGTCAATTTTATTTTTTTAAATTAGCCTCAAATTGAAAACAACTAATCAACATTGCATGGATACAAGATTTTAAAAAGTTAAATGGACACTTTATCCTAAAGGTCATATTTGAAGCTTATTTACAGATTACTTAATATGTAATCTTCAGCTTTCTCAGAAACAGAGGTTTTATCACTTCACTATTCTTTAAGTATTTAGAGTCCCCAATAGGTAAATACATTTTGCATTCAATTATATATTTTCCCATTTTCACCTTTTATTTATAAAACACAAATTTTCACCTTTCAAAAGGATTTGAGTATTAAAAATATTTTGGTGTTTTCTGTTATTTATTTTGTAGAAGACTATTTTTAGAAGTGTTTTATTGATGCAAACTGTTGGAAGCTCTAATTATACAAAGGTGATACTTCTTTTCATATTACCATGGCATCCCATGAACAATTTGGCTCAAAGTTTTCTTATCTGTATCTTGACTTCCTTCACCCATTATTTTTCTATTGAAAGCTGCTTTATAGTACAAAGATCAATATTCTTTCTCTGCTTGTGATTTTCTTCTCCAACTTATATATACATATGCAATATTATATATAGGTACAAATTCAAATTGCTGCATGTCAAATGATTTTCAGGCTAATTGTAATTGACATACATATTTTTCTATATCTATCAGAGATATTTCTGATATTGTTCCAGAAAAAGACTTGTTTAATAAAATGAAAGCTTTTAAATCTAGAAGATATTTATGTTAGTTCAGAAAGTCAAGAAAAAATAAAAAACTTGGCTCTCAAAAGAGATTATTTATACATTTTTCCTATTTATTTTCTGCACAGCATAGCTGTGCCTACCAAAATGGCTGCAAGAGAAAGCTGAGAAATTTCATATTTCTTCAGAAGAAACCAAAAATGGTAACATAGATTTGCCTTGACCTTTTGAAATGAAATTGAGCAGTGACCCTAGCAAACAACAAATATCTTATTTGAAGACCCTGCACCTGTTCCCGGGAGTTATTCGTCACTTTTAATACATTTGTTGAATGATTGAATTCCTAATAATTTAATTCTTGATATACTGACAGTAATGAGATTTCTTGTGGAAATTCTATGAACTTTGTGTTATCTGCACAGAAAGGACTGTGTTAAGGCTGAAAATAATACTGCTTTTTCCTGTCTTGGATTCTTTTGGCTTATGAAGTAATTTTCCTCTGAAGAGCTCAGGGTGCTTTGGTGTGTTCAAGACTCAATAAAAATCAAAAGGTTCAATGTAGTTTTGTACTTCCATTTAGAGATCTTTTCAGTTTTGTCTCCTTTAGTTTTGCTCCAGTTCATAGCTGAAAGGATGGGGTTGGCAGTAAGGAATGGAGAATAACCTTTTGGGAATGAAGTTGAGATTACTTGTTGGGAAGCCCTCATCAAATCTGAAATTTCTTTTCTTATTCTGTTGTAAAAACTAAGTGTGTGAGTATATATGTGTATGTCAATTAAATCATGACAATGAATATCTTTTAGTTTTGGGAGGGTCTCATGAATGTAGCTTCCTAAATTCCCTCAGATAATATTAACCTTGTTTGCTGTTTTGTTAGAGCACTAGGAGTCAATTCTGAGTTCTGGAATTTTGGGAGTAGTTTTCTTTCTAGAGTCTTGCAGAGATACAAAAGAAAGCATCAAAAGGATTTCTTTCAGCAAATATCAGGAGGATTAGTTCTTATGGGAGAGAACTCTGAAAAGGTTACTTAATATGATGATCTTCAATTATGCTTTAATACTGTGAAATGATCAGATTACAGAAGGATGGATTAAAATAATTTTTAATAAGGTGGGGTTTTCTGACAAGTGGTTTGCCAGATATTAACAGGATAAACAGTGGGTTTCTATGGTGTAGAATTTTCCTGGAAATCCTTTGGAACAGATTATGTATTTTTACCTAAATATAGAGCATTGAGTTTGTTAACTCAAGAATTCTTCCAGTATTCTGATTCTGTGATCTAAATATGACAGGAAATGTCATAGGAGTTGGACTTGGAAGGGACATTTGAGAGCATCAAGCTTTACTGCCTTTTTTTTTTAAGGTGAGGAAAATGTGATAGTCAATCCAAGGAGTTTTTAAGCACTTACTGTGTTCTAAACAATTAATAAACATTTACTAAGTACCTACTATATACCAGGTACTATGCTAAATGCTGAGGAAACAAAAACAAACAAACAAAAAAATGAAATAATTCATCCTCTCAAAGAGAGACTTTTTTGAAGGAGTTACATATGTGAGAAAGATAGAGAAGACCAAACTGACTGGACTTTTGAATGGGAGAGGGGGAAGAGATTAATGTATAATGAGGCCAATTGATGAAATTGCTGGGTTTTTGTTGGTCCACTCATATTGCTGTGGAATTACTAGGTAGCTAACAGTCCTCCCACTCAAAGTGGAAGCTATCACATAAAGTTTATTCCATGACCTAAAAACTCCCACAATTTGGAGTGAAATGACTTGACTTAAATTATTTAGGTAGAAAGTAGTAGATTCTAAAATCAAATTCAGGTTTTCTTATTCCAAATTGTCTCTCTTTTAGGTCATGTTGTCAAGGGATAAACTTTAATAGTGTCTGATTTTTTAAAAACCTATTTTCTCTTTTTCTCTATGAGGCTAGCCAGCAAGTAATTGCATAGTAATATGGGTTGACAAATAAAAACCCAGCAGTGAAATTAGAAAGCTTACTAATTGACTAAGAGTTAGACTGGGATTTTATAATGGACCAATAAATCCAATTTTGAGCACTAATTCTGACTAGTTGGGCAATCCCAAATTCGAAGGCTAGAAGACAATATGTTCCCTGGGTTCTTAAGGGAGTCAGATTGTTGTCTTGGGGCTCCTGACCTGGTGAGAATCTTAGACCAAGTTAGGCTAGAAGAAATGCAGTTAATTGAATAGGAAGTTTTCAGTGTCACCTTATCTAGGGCTAAGGTTTTTTTTTTAAACTTCTAATTATCTTACACTGGTATAATGCTCCTGAATATGCATGATCTCTTATTCCTTATAAATAAATCTTGGTAAGACCACTCTTGTGATCTGAAGCATGTGATGAACAAGGGTAAGAATAGAAAGGAGTGGATGGCAGCCAGATCCAAATGCCCATTTGCATTTGCAGATGGGATTGAGTGCAGTAGATATCTGAAATCAAGATGTCAAACACACTCAAGGGTCAGGAGATTTTAGGAGATATGCGGCCTTGAAAGTTTAGGCTGTAGTGAAAGATAAATGTCATTAGATTGTGAACTCCTCCTTCAGGGCAGCAACTGTCTTTTGCTTCTTTTTATATCCTCATCACTTAGCACAGTGCCTGGCACATAGTAGGCATTTAATGAATGTTTATTGAATCGAATAGAGTCTTCTCTAATGACTTCCAAGGGAAGAGAGATGGATTTCCTGGGAAGCTGATTCAGTTTAGAAAGGCCTAAGGATAACCAATTAGCTATAAACACTTGGTTTGCTGAATAGAGTACAGTATAGCTTCTTATTCTGTTAGAATATAGTGGAACTGAATGAGCCCATCTCTTCTGGTCAGTAGATTTCATGTTTAGGTCAATTCCTAATATACTATTAAGGTACTGGTTTTGATTCAGTATTTTAGACAAATTTCTTAGATAAAATAAAAGAATCCAATGTATGTGTGCTTATGTTTCTCAGAACAACAAAAGTTAATCTACAAAATTTGAATCATAGAGTTGGAAAGAATGACAGAGATCATTTACTTTAAACTCAAATAAGGGAACTGAGTTCTAGAGATATGGAGTGATTTGCTTAGGATCTCATGATATATTTGATCATTCAAGATATGGTAAGGAAAAGGCCCTGGGTCTTTTAATCCTTAGTGCCCCCACACTATTTAAATTCTTCTTAAATAATCACACACTCACATTTTAAGCAAAAGAAAATAGAAAAGAGGAATGGAGCTTATTAAAGTCAGGCCTTAGGAATATACTAATTTGGTTGTTCTAGAGGACACAACCTCATTCAACCTATGATTCATTTGGGCAAGTCATTTAGCTTCTCATTTCAGAAGTTCATATATGGATATATGTATTTTTAAAATTTCTTTGACAGTCATTTAAATATTGTAAATCAGTGGAATATTTTAATGATTCATTTCCATTAGCAGGGTAGGAAGTTTTTACTCTATCTATAAATATAACTTCAATGTGACTTTTGAATTCCCTTCTCCTAAAGTGGTACATTCTAGTGAATGAACTTCTAGGAGAGGTTTATGCCAGTTTTCTCTTCAAATTCTCTATAGCACCTTTCTTCCCAAACTGAGCCTTGACGGTGTAAGAAAGCACTCTGTCTCCTTTAGCAAGATATATTTGTAGTCCTATTAGATGTGAATAGAATTAGCTGAAAGTAGGAACTTATGATTCAGAAACCCAATTACTGGCAGGCAGTAATTTTAACCTAACTCTGAGCCTAATTTTCTTGTCCTTCTGAGTTTAGTAAACCCTATTGATTTGTAGGAGACAAGTGAGTGAAAAACCTGACTTCCAGCATTCCAATGTAGAACATTACATCTCCCTCCTATCTTCTTAGCATTCTTCTTTTGGTATTTATATATGTAAGACCAATTCTGACATAAGTTTACATTGTTTCATATAAATTATAAGGAATAGCTTTCAAATTAAAAGATGAATTTACCTTGAGTTTTTCATAGGATCTTTCCTCTAAACAGCTCAAAAGTACTTTTACCATATCCTTGAGAAAGAAAAAAGGTACAGAAAAATAAAGAAACCTTGATTGCTGAAACCATTCAGTAGAACCAGTACTTGTGGTAATCCAATGTTTTGGACTTGAATAAAAGTAGCTCAGAATTTGCTGTTTTTTAGGCTATGGTGAGCAGAAAATGATAATTCAAAGAATCATCTGGGGGCTTGGCCATTTTCTGCTCCCATGCTAGAATGTCAGAGGTGAAACAAAGAATGGATTATATAGATTTGCCAATTCTCCTAGACTCTTAACAGATGCCTGGGGAGCATGGGGAATAGAATCTATTCTTCCCTGTCATACCTACACAATTATCTGGGACATGGTGGATCATTCTCCTGATGCTGATTAAAGAGAATAGGCTACTGTATCAGTGTGTAGAGGGTGGTGGCACATTTCCCACTCTCAGCATAAGAGCAGTGATTTTGTCCTTCTTTCTTGAATTCCCATTCCCCTCCTCCATGATATTTTATTTTTCCTCAAATGAGAATATACTAAATTGTTAAATCTAAATAGGAGCTAAGATACAATCCCCAGTCTCTTCCCACACAAACAAAAACTGATATATGCATCTGGGTTTTATGGGTTTTGCATATTCTTATGAATAGGGAAACTAGTGAGCCAAGAGGATTCTGCCATAACTTTGGAAATGTAACATAGCTTGTCTGTTCAGCTATGAGACTGGAAATACAATAAAGCTATGCCAATTGAACTAATCCCATACTAATCATGGGAAAGGTAAGTCTAAAGAAAGGAAAGATTGTATATTAAGATCCTTTTTTTTTTTTTTTTTGCTTTCAAGTACTTTGAGTGACAAAATGTTTGCAAGAAGTATATCTTGGAGATCTGCTGTAATGAATAAATAATAATAATGATATTTAATCACATCTGATGTACATGGTACTTCTAATATAAATGAAAAGTTTGTTCTAAATGGATTATTTATGAACTCTTGAAATCTTTTTAATACATTTATTGCACATAGAAAAATCAACTTCAGTCTAACATCTGTTCAAATTACAACAAATTGTGGGTTATTACAGTGTAAATCAATGAGATTTTTTGTATGAGTGCTTAAAGTAGAAACAATAATTAGGTATGAACCATGACAACTAACCAAGCTATTCAGGACTTTACCTGTGATTGAACCATGATAATTCTTCATGAAACACAATATTCTCTATCTTGTTTTCTTTTTCTTGGTTTAGTATTTTGCTCTCTTGGGTGATGGTATTATTTTCTAGTATTATAGAATAGAGTAGAAAGTAATTTTCAAATAGTTCTAGAGAGAATATGTATTTTTCTCAGACAATCCAAGAGTAGTAAGAAACAGTAAACTCTAATTTTCTCTTTGTTGATAATTATGGAAATCTCTTTTAAACCACTTTCAGAAATGCTTTTAAAAACATTTAAGTGCAAAGACAATAGAAATTCATGGAGGCTTATGAAGATGAGAAGAAATACATTTGCTTTGGAAGGCCAGAAACTTACATGCAAATTTCTTAAAAGTCATCAAGCAACTCTTTCATTTTGATAAGATGCATATACAAGTTTTGGTTAAGAAAAATGTAGCAAAAGGCAAAATGGGCAGGTCACAATGACTTTTGGTGGAAAGTGACTAAAACCTAGTTTCATAGCATTATGATGAATTTCATTTCATTTATTCAGGAGGTAAAAAACTTGGATTCAGATTCCCCTTTACTAGTTGTTTTGTCTTGGATGAATCTTATTTTTTAAAACCCTTTGTGTGGAATATCTTCCCTTTCCTATCTGACTATTGAATTCTTATTCATTCTCTAAAGTTCAACTTAAATGCTACCAACTCTTCCATGAAACTTTTTGTAATATGTCTCCCTAAGAGCCTATGTACAGCACTTTATTTTGCTTCTATAACGCACCTATAACATATTCATGTATATTCCTGTTTATCCACTAACTAGAACATAAGCTTTCTGAGGAAAAAGACTGAGACATAGATTTTGTATCATCCCTCCTAACATGGCATTCTGTACATAATAAGTTTGCTGAATGTCAGAGGACCATGGGCCTTCATTTCTTATTTGTAAAATGGCATTAATAAGGTTTTACTTAACTAGAAGGTGAGGCAATTTGCAGTAGACTGGATGATGAACAGTGGTTTAACAAGTAGGATAGAGGTGCAAATCTCTAGTTTAGGAAACAGTACAACTGAAGACATGGGGATGCAAAAAGTAGTTCAGGCACATGAGGACAGTAAGTAGTTGAATTTGGCTAAAATGCAGAATGCATGTAAGGATAGAAGGGAGCAGTATAGAGAATGTTGGAAGATAGGGAGGATTAGCTTATAGAGGACCTTATATGCAAGGCTGAGAATAAGAATCCTCTTCTGAACAGGGGTATAGCAAGAGAAATCTAAGTATAAGTGCAAAGTTTAGAGGAACACATGTTTTTAAAGAGATTACAGAGAGAAGAGCCAGCAAAGAAGAGAGGAAGAATGATGAGAAAGACAAGAGTTGAATCAGGAGAATGTGGCATCTCAGAAGCTGAAGGAGAGAATAGTTAATAACAATGCCAAATTTTCAGAGGTATTAGTGACCTTTGAGAGAACATTTTCAGTAGAATGGTGGGGATGGAGAACTGATTCTAATAACTGAAGAGGCTGGGAAGAAATGGAGATATCATGTTTAGACTACTTTCTTTTTTAATTTGGAGAATGGGGAGCATATGAGATGATAACTGAAAGAAGATAAAAGGGTTGAGGAAAAACTTTTTTTTTTTTTTAACATGGAGGAGAGACCAATATGTGGGAGTCTATGGAAGAGAAATTAAATATGTAGGAGAGAGGATGATAGCTAAAGAAAGAATCTAGAGATGGAAGAAAGGCATAGGTTCAAAAGAAGAAATTGCCACAATGAGAGTTTTCTTCCTCAGAGGCAAGAAGGAGGAGGAAGATAATAGGTGATGAAATGAAGAAGTTTTGAGAAATGTGGGGTGAATTAATGGATATATCATTAATAACTTCCATTTTCTTTGTGAAGTTAGAGGTCAGGTTTTCTTTTCTAGGTGGGTATATGGCAGAAAACTGGGACTGAGAGCTTGAGGAAAGAAAAAATTTGCAGCAGGCAACTATGAGGAATGAGAAGGGGAATTATCAAGAGATATCTATGCATAATTTTAAAACAAAATTTCGGTAGTGGGTGAAATGGTTGCTCATGAGCCAACTGATACTGTCCTATAAAAATAAAAAACATAGTTTTTCTCATTGATTTCTTCTGATGTGAAGGGTGAGAGAGAATGAAATGCAGGAAGACTGTACAGATGAAGGTTATTAAAAGTGACTTTTTCTTAAAGGCAGTCACATTTTTATGGGATTGAGGGACTTAGAAGAATTAATTAATCAACTAGCATTTATCAAGCATTTGCTGTCAGACATTAAACACTAGGGATATGAAGCAAAAGCAAAATTTGACCCTAACTTAAAGGACTTTATATTATAATGAGGGAGATATGTATAAATAGGTATAAACTAAAGACACACAGAGGAGATTGAATTAATTTTAAAGGGGCAAACACCAGCAACTCAAGAACCAGGAACTATATACTTTGTTTATATTTCTGCCAGAAACTTTTATTTCCCTTTTATCTGGTCTTTGTATATGGAGGGACTTATGTACAATTTATGCAGATTTGAACTGGGAATTAAAATAAATGGAACAGAACCCCCCAAAATAAAATCTATGAAAATTTTATCCCTCAAAAGTCTCACATGGTGAATCAGCAAGAATTGAAGCAGAATTGACATGTTTTTTTTTTAATGCTGAAAAATTGAATCAAGATGAAACACTTTCAGAATCAAATCTACACAATATTTTGTTCTACTGGAGTTTCTGGTTATAGTATATATTACATGGTGACTTTCATATAGAAGATGGTGCTGTTGACTTGTTTCCATAATGATTCTGTACTTTAAGATGTTTTTCCATAACTAAATACATCTTCTCCATAGCATTGGAGAAGTTTAAGCAGAAATGGATAGCCTTTTGTCAGACATGCAAAGAAATTATTCCTTTTCAAATATAGGTTGAACTAGTTGGCCTGGGAGATTCCTTTTCTGCTCTGAGTATAAATATCACAGAATTTCAGAATTTCCATCACTTGGACTCCATTTTGAATAAATACATCACCTAGACAACCTTAAGCAATGATGTTTAGGTTGTAGACTGCATATGAAACTAAGTTTTTATTCTCTGTATGCCGGGTTATCTGACCACTATAGGAATGAAACCTGTGATCTTAGCCTCATTAGCAGCATCATACTTAACTAGCTAAGCAAACTGATCCAGACAGTTGGAGAATGAAATTTATATAACCGACTTTGATCTTTGAGATTAAAATGTAACAAAGCAGATTGTTGTTGTTTTTTCCTTAATATTGTACAATGTAAGAGACCTAAAGGAGTACCTTTGGCTCTTTGATTGTTCCCTTGTGTAAATGTTATGGAAGGAGCAGTGCAAGAGTTGCAAAGAAAAAGAAGGCATGAATGATTGCAAAAGTGCACTGTTTGAGAGAATGCCCATTGAGGGGACATCACAGATAAAAGAGTTGAGAAAAAGGTTTTTAGAATGGGGGAAGGGCCAATTTGTAGGAGTCAATGGAAGAGTAATTGAATAGCTAGGAGAGAGGGTGGTAATTGAAGAAAAAATCTAGAGGAAGAAGGAAGGAATAGGCTCAAAAGAAAAGATTGTCAGGAAGAGAGAGATTTCTTCCTCAGAGGCAAGGAGGAGAAGGAGACAATGGGTGATGAAGTGAAGAACTTCTGAGGAAAGTGGGGAGAACTGCTGGACATGTCAATAGCTCCCATCTTTTTTGTGAAATAGAGGGGTTAGGTTTTCTAGAAGAATCAAAGATCATAGCATTACAGATCCAGGGTTAGAAGGGATGTTAGATTCCATCTGGTCTGTTGATGCTGGGTCCTTTTAGTTGTGTCTGACTCTTGATGACCCTATTTGAGGTTTTCTTGGCAAAAGATACTGGAGTGGTTTGCCATTCCTTTTCTGCCTCCTTTTCAGTTGAGGAAACTGAAGCAAATAGAGTTTAACTTACCCTAGTGTCATGTTGTTAGTAAGTAGGTAGGTAAGTAAATAAGTAGGTAAGATTTGAACTCAGAAGATGAATTTTCCTGATTCTAAGCTCTGGGACCATTCAGATGCCCTTAATTGGCCTAGTCCATCTAGTCTGATTTCCTCCATTTTTTCCAGGTGAGCAGGCTGAGGCTTATAGAGGTTGAGTTGCTCAAGGTTGGATGGATAGTAGAAATGATTTTGAGCAAGTCTTCTGTCTCCAAATCTAGTGTTCTTTCCACTGTACTACAACAGAAATGGACCTGCTTCAGACATATATAAATCAAAATGATTCATTTATTTGCCTTGAAACACCTGGATGTTTGTAATAATTTGTAAGGATAGAAATAGGGAATAATTTATGCCTTGAAGTAATTGATAATATTTCTCCTTTATGTAGTTCAGTTTAAGAGATACTAGAAGGTCTAGTGTTCAAAATAAGTACAATATTTATAGGGAAAATGATATATAAAATTGCATTTTTGTGTGGCAGGTGCTGCTCAACTATATTTGAGAGATTCCCTAGGGGATTAAAGTTAATTATCAACACACTAGTGTAGGGAAGGAAATAGGTCAGCTGAAAACATATGCTTCTAATTTCAGAGAGCTTTAAGAGTAATTCAGTTTGGGGACCAGTTTCATTTTGTAAAATGTCTTAAATGTTGTTTTATACTGCAGTCTACAATAACATTTTAATTTTCAATTCAGTTGTTGATTGCCATGTTAATTTAATTTAGTGAAATATTTATTTGTAGACACACATGAAATAGGTGAATGTAAAGTTACCCTGAAAAGAAACTTTTCTCAAAACATCATAGTTATAATATACACCATTAGGATCATTATTACTATTATTTTAAAATTAATATAACTGGCTTAATATTTTAAAAAGTTGCTGAGGACCTATTTCATTCTTCCATGTTAACAGTTTAAGTTAACAAATATACTTTTCCTTCCAAATGTCTCTATTTCTATCAAGGGTACCACCATGTTTCCAATAATCCAGATTTACAACCTACTTCTTGCTTTCACTAAGCCAATATATCCAGTTTATTTTTTCAAATCTTGTCATTCCCTTATAACATCTCTCATAAATGTCTACTTTTCTCCATTCATACAGTTACAAGCTCTGGGGTAATGTATCTCCTGGCCTCAAGTCTTATCCCATTCTAATCTATTTTCCATCCAGGTGCCAAAATGATTTTCCTAAAATGAAGGTTTGATCATGTAGTCTCTTTTTCAATAAACTAAGGTGACTTTTTTTTTTCTGAGGCAATCGGGGTTAAGTGACTTGCCCAGCGTTCAGTGGCTCTTATCTCTAGAATCAAGCACAAACTCCTACTCTGGTATATAAAGCCCTTTCCAACTTGGTTCCAACTTCCCTTTCAGTGCCATTATCATTATACCCTTGATTCACTCAATAAGCCTGCCTTCTTACTTTTCCTCATTCATGGCACTTCATTTCCTATCTCCATAACTTTGTTCAGGCTATATTCCGTGCCTATAATACACTCCTTCTTCAAACCTGCCTGTTAGAATAACTAATTTCTTTCAAGACTAAACTTGAAGGAGTCCTTGCTGATCCTCCCTAATGTTAGTACCTTCCCTTTGAGGGAATCCTGTAATTTATCCTGTTTTTATCTCATTTGACACAGTTGTTTGTATATAGTCTTCCCCTTTGGATTGCAAGCTTCTTGAGGACAGGGATGTCTTTTTACCTTTTTTGTATCTATAGAAGTAGACTGTGACTGGCACTTAAAAAATGCTTGTTGTCTTTGAGTAGGACCTTTGTTATGAAGCCTTTTATTGTTTTTTTATTCCTATAATTTAAAGCATCAGAGTAGGACTTTATGGAGGAAGATCTTATATATTAGTATCGAAAACATTCTGTAGTGTCTGGGAAAGGAGTTACAGGTTCAGAAGCAAAAACTTTGCTTAAATCCTGACTGTTTCTTAATACCATTGTGACTTTGTGAAAGTAACTTCAGCTGGGCATTGTGGCTCATACCTGTAATTGTTAAAAAAGATTTTACAGAGGCTGGTAGATATCTTGAGCTTTGGAGTTCTCAGCTGCATTGGGCTCTCCCAATCAAGTGTTCTTATTAAATTCAGCATTAGTATAGTGAATGGGGAAGGAAGGAAGTGTGAAGGACCAGTCACTAAAGGAGAGGTGAACTGGCTCATGTTGAAAAAAAAAAGTCAGGTCAAAACTTTGGTGCTGATCAGAGACTTATTCCTTTGTACCTCTTGATAGGGACACCCCCAAAAATCAATTTAGCTTACTACTCAGGGCCATTTGCAAAATAAGGAGAACCGAAATTTTTATTTATAAAGCAGAGGATTTATTATTAGGTTAGCCAAGATTATTGAGCAAGGAGATCTGAATTTGAATCCTGCTGATGATTTATATGAACCTAAAAAGAGTTATTGTGAATAAGTTTAAAAGGAGAAAATTAAGAATATGATGAACTTAAAGCTCCTTCAAACATATGCATACAACATGAAAGAATGTGCAAAATTGTGAGTGGGCTGGTGGGAATGAAGTATTTGTGAAATGTGGTGAGATTTTCGCAGATATACATCCTGGAAGCTATTAAGGGTGGAAATGTGTGGTGGTAGAGTATAACTGGTGTTCAATTACCATAAAGAGCAAATGACTAATGGTGCTTTAAATATATAGTAATGAATAACAAAAGTTGCCATCTTTTTAATTTTGCTTAAGGTGAACAGAATGGAGAGATTCTCATTATATGAAACTACTGCAATTAGGAACTTTCAATCCTGATTCTTTTCTAGTTTCTCAGGTGCATGTGATTCGACACATTTCTCAGTGTGGGTACCAAAGAGGATAATGAGGAAGTCGTGCTTTCAAAAGAAGGAAGTTCTCACTGTTAGTGATATTAGATAAAGCTCTGGTTTAGGTGGCAAATGGACCCTGAATGGAAAATGTTGTAAAAAGAGTGTTAATCTTTTCATGATTACTCAGTAATGTGTTGTGGATTAAAAAGAAATTCTAATTGTTCCCTCATATTTTATTCTCACTCCTTACTCCCAGATCTTGGGATTAGTTTCTATTCCGTTGTGTTCCTTCTCTTTGTGTTCTTTTTGTGTGTCCTCTACTCTATTGCTGGTATGAACACCTTTGAGGAGAGTAACTCACTGGATTCATATGAAGAGCATTTTTTTGTAATTTATTTTGTACTGTACTGTACTGTATAGGACTATGTATTATTTTGCTATGCTCCATAAGTTCATGCTTTGAACTATGTATATTGTGGCTGTTCTGTAAAGAGAAGTGTAGTAATTGGAGTTCATGAAGAGGGGTTTATATTCTCTTACTGGAGGTCAACAGTAAAGTTCAGAGGAGTTATCCTAAGGTAGGAAGGAACCTAGATAGGGCAAGTGAGAGATTCAGAATTTAGAGAGAGCAGCCAACAGGGATTGCTAGTCTAAACTAGAGGACTGGAGAACAAAGGGTGAGGGACTGAGGTAGGATATAAGGCAACATGAAATTAGGAGATTGGTCCTAAGACTTGAGTTGGCAGGAATTCAGGATATAACAAAGGCTTGTCTTGATTTCCTCATCTGCAAATTGGGGATAATAATAGCATTATTATTGTGGTTTTGGGTTGTTGTGAGTTTCTAATGAAATAATATTTATAAATCCCTTAACACAGTACTTGAAAGGCATTATATAAATGTTAGCTATGATGATGATGATGATAACAATTAGTAGGTTGGAATGGTCAGCTGCAAAAATGAATCTTGATATTGAACCAAGAGGTTGATTTTGTGAGCCAAAACTTCTTATATAGATGTAATGTAAGCTCTTTGAGGCCTGAGTCTATTTTATTTTTGTCTTATTATTCCTAGCACCTAGCACAGTGCCTGGAATGTAGTAGGCACTTAATTTATGCTCTGTTGAGTAATTTAATTGGTATCTTTTCTGCTCAGAGAAAGGTTTCAAGCTGTGGACTTTGAGCATTCAGAGGGAATCGAATGTACATTTTTCACACATGGCTACAATGTGGATTGATGAAATTGGAACAATCAATTTAACAAGAATTTATTATGTGCCTACTGTGTGCTGAGCAATAGGGATATAAAACCAAAAATGAACAGATGAAAATCTGAGACAATTTCTACCTTCAATGAATTTATATTCCAGTAAGGCATATACTTAAAAATTTTTTGGCATCTGGTAAAGACTTTTAAGAAAAAATGTTTTTGAATGCATAAAATAAATCAGAATACAAAGGAAATCAGCTATATTGAAAAAATTATCAGATTTTTTTTTTAATTCATGGATCCCAGA
The DNA here is from genome assembly GCF_902635505.1 of Sarcophilus harrisii. Taxonomy (NCBI): domain Eukaryota; kingdom Metazoa; phylum Chordata; class Mammalia; order Dasyuromorphia; family Dasyuridae; genus Sarcophilus; species Sarcophilus harrisii. The sequence goes on from NC_045428.1 coordinate 424,691,553, forward strand.
TTAAGATCCCTTCTAACAAAGGGATATGACATACTAGGGAATGGTAGCCAGTCTTAGGGATCGAGAGTAGAACCATGGGGCAGCTGGAAGGCACAATAGATAGAACACTAACCCTGACGTCCTCCTGAGTTCGAATATGCCCTCATAAACTTAAACTTACTAGCTGTGTAACTCTGGGCAAGTCACTTAATCCCAACTTCCTCTCGAAAAAAATAAAAGAGTAGAACCATAAAGAGGCAGTAGATTGACATCCTTTTTCTAGGAAGAATGATAATGACTTGATTATTGCTCTCTGAGCAAAAGGCAAAAAGTAGGGACTGGGAATTGTGGAATGGGGAAGGAGTTTAATACTTGCTGTTTTTCTATATGGAATAATAAGTGTCCGAGGAGAGGATTAGGATTTGTGCTTGGACAGAAGCAGAGCAACTAAGATGAAAATTAACTCACTTACTAGCCCCTTTACTCTCCAAACTGAATGTATTAATTCTCTGCTAGAAGATTCCTTGTCCAAATTCTTTATTGTCTGGATTGATTGTTTGTGTTACTGACCATTTAGCTACCTGGAATTACTGACCATTTAGCTGCCTGGAATTACTAATTGTTCTATGTTGACCTCGCTATTCTCTCCCCACCCACTTCCTTTTGGTTTTTGTGGATTTCTTGATTTCTACTTTTGCCTTTATTTTATATCATTTCTGTATTTTCTTTTTCTTGATTGTCAGCCTTGCTTCTATCTCAGGTACCTGTCCTAGATTTCCATGCTTCCCAGTTAGCCATATATTTTCTTTAAATCCTACCCTTCTGCTCTCCCCCCAAGATAGCACCTGTTTTTCAGAGAAGACTCACAGCAGGTTTAAGGAAGGAAACTGGTCAAGATTTCCTTTCCGTATAGAACCCTGATTTGAAATAATCAACAAGCAATTATCAATTGCCCACTATGTGCTAGACATCGGGGATTTAAATGCAAAGAATGAAGCAATAGACTATTCTATGTAAGTACTCTCTGTGTTAATAGAGGAAACATATATATATATATATATGCATATACAGAATAAATATATGGAAAATATACAAAAATGTTAAATATAAGGTGGTTTGGGAGAGAAGACTCATATTTGAGAATCAGGGAAGACTTTCCCTATTCTTGTTGGATTCTGCAAGTTCATCCTCCATGACACTGCTGAACACCATTTGTTGGGCATGTGTGTCTGCCTGTTTTATGCCTCATTGGATAATCAGAAGAACATTTAAAAAAGTTATCTCAGTCATTTATCAAACAATGATAAATCTGTATGAATTTAACATATATATGACATTTTATTGGAGGAGAGCCATTAAGGTGATGCTTTTCTCTACTGAATCAGATGATTTAAAAAAATCAACTGAGAATAAACACAGCAGGATCTTTGCTTCTCTAATCTTTTCAATGAGTTGTGTGGAAAATGCACTGAAGCCAGAATTAAGCAGGGGGAAGAGAGTGCACAGATTGCATCTGGCTAGCTTTTTCTGTAGTCCCAAATTGTGGATGATTGGGTCACAATCTGTGCCAATGGAGGATGTTCTCAGATTGGTGGAATCAATAAAGCAGTTCAGTCAGTATCTAGTAACTTTAACTCATGCCAAAAAGAAAGAATAATATGCTAACTAAATTATAAGAGAAAGAGAGAGTGAAGTCTCTTTCAATGGATATTTCTAATCAAAGACTATATGGCTCTTCTAAATATATTGTAGGGAGTATTCTTATTCAAGTATAGGTTAGATTAAGTGGCCTCTAACTTTCCTTCAGTGTTGAATCTGAGATATTAAAAATTTGCATTCTCCTGAAAACCATTTTCCTAAGATTTTCTAAGATCTTTAATTTCACCTTTAACTTAATAGTCGCAATATAGGATTCATTTACTCACAGGAATCTCTGCTGTGACTGAAGAATAAATATGATAGACTTTTGTGGATGTGCATTTTTGTTTTATCTTGCAAAAAAACCCTTAAAAGTTATTTGTGCATGCATGTCTGTGTGTATGTGTGTATATTTGCAGGTATGTGTGTGCATGGCTAAAGTGTGATTCATTTTTACTTTAAATGATTACTCTTATGTTAGGGGGTTCAAATATTAGGCAGCAGGGGATCAAAAAAAGTAAAGAAAATTAATGTGAGTGCTAAGTTATTATTTCACACCTCAGTTGTTGAAGAGGAATTATTGTTTTGGCCATACTGCTTTTTGGATAGAAATTTAGTGACAGATTTATGGAGCAGTTACCACATTTGTAAAATTTTATGGAGAACAATGGTGGAAGATTATGAATGGAACTATCTTAAAGCAGTGAGTAACTGGAAGGAAAAACCATTTTTAAGGATGCCTGGTGAGAGACTTGGCCAAGCAAAGATATCCTGAGGGCATTTAAAGATGGGGCTGGAAAGAAAATAGCAAAATGAAAAAAATATTTATAATGAGCTTGTAATAAACTCATTATATTATAAAGAGTAGTAGAGTCACTACATTTGGACTTTATGGGAACATTTATTAATGTGATGTTGCACATTGATGACAATGTAAAAAAAGAAGAAAGATGGGGTAAGCAGTTAGGTCACATCAGTTTTACATGAAGGATAGTGGTATAAATCCTGACAAAATTTGAAGACATCGAAGGATTGATTCTAAAGGTGACTGAAGAAGATGAAGATACTAACATGTGGAAACAAAAGCCCTCAGATTTTGTTGTATTACTTTAAAAAAAATGGCGACCCTAATAACTAATGACCCACTAATCATGCCTACTATCTCTTCTACATAAAACATGTCTAAGAATTAGCTGCACATGTCATGAAGATACCTTTGACAGGGGTCTAGAAGAATCCAGAGAGGATTACATGATTTTTTTTTACTTTAAAATTGACTGAAAAATGTTAAAGATAAAAAATCCTGCTGTGCATATTGTTTGTTGACTATAGAAAACCACTTAATTTGATAGAACAAACTGCCACCTTAAAGGCTCTCTACCATCAAAGTATGTCTAGTATATATGTTGAAAATTATATAATTTCCTTGAAAGACTATACCTTTGTGAATACTTAATATCAGGGGAAGCATAAAATGGGAGGGGATTGAGGGTTAAGGGTTTATTATGCTTGTCAAAGTTATTTATCACTATCACAGAGTTGAAGTTGAAGAGATTTCCCTATGGATAGTGAAATCTTCCAGATACTTCTGTTTATGGATGATGAGCTGGATGCATCAAACTCAGAACATTAAGGAATCATTTGAATGAGATCCGTTGCTACTCAAAAGAGTTGAGCCTAAGCATCTATGGAAGAAAAAACCAAATAGGTGAACAATATCTATTATCTAAGCTATGAGATACAGTTTATGGACAGCCTATCAATCTTGTTTATCAGTATACAATTCTTGGATTGCAAATGTTTGGGGACCAGAATTGAATAATTGACTGTATTGTATCGTCTTTGGAAAATTACAAAATTATTTTAATAACTGCAATCTTCTCCTAGAAATAAAGACCCAATTAAAAAATATCACAAAAGTCCTGCAGGTGATGTATGGTTTCAATTCATAGAACTACTGTCTCTGTAGGACAGAAATTGAGGATTGTTCAAAGGATATTAATAGACTGCAACTCATTACAAAAAAGAACTTATAAAAATTGATTAAATGAATGTTACCAAAAAATGCATGATTGAAAGAGGAGTTAGGTTGCTTATTTGATACAAAATAGAGTCAACTCATGTATATTCTGCATATTCTTGATATCTTCACAATGTCAGGAATACTTGAAGAAGGCACATGTTATATTTGGTTGATGTTCTTTATTGAACTTATGGGAGATGATGGAGAAATGTATTACAAGATGAGCAGACATAATATCTTGTGACTTATATCACTGGAAAAAGTCCTGACCATGATGAGATCAAAAATCCATATGTTTGGATAATATGAAAAACAAAGAATTAATCTTTTCTGAACTATAAAATTAGATTTTCTTCAACAGTTGTGCAGTCAGGGCTACAATTTTAATTCAAACACCAGAGGCCTAACACAGAACAACTGGCATATTATTTTCTAAAAGAATGATTACTAACATTACAAATTAATATTTAATAATATTGGCTTATTACATAGTAATAACAAAATAATAATAGTCTCAAATTTGGCAATTAGTCATATTTTCAGCAGCTTTTGAAAAAAATTGTATTTTATGAAGTTACTTCTTATAGTAAGCTTTTAAAATTTCCACTTACAAAATTTACATCCTCTTCAGCAGATGGGGTGACCGGCTTACAGTTTCCATGGTAACAAGGTTTCAGATTTTTTTTTTCCTCTCTTTTTTAAAATAGCCTAAAGTCACAGAAGGGAACTCAGATATTAATAGCATGAGAAATTTCAGTGTGAACAACAATTATTAAACATGCAGTATTTGGTTACTCATTTCCAGATCCAAAATCGTTTATGTTACACACTAATTATGATTAAGCATATTCTTCTGATGTGACATGAATACAATTTTCACTCATGCAGATTACAATGAAGCACTGGTTTGATGGAATGATTAACTGTTGAATAACTCATTGGAAACATAGCTCTCCATCATGACCTGTACTTCCCAACATCATTATTATTGACAAAATCAGACTTTATTTTAAATTGAATTATGAGGTTCTAGCATAACAGTTGGACATGGGATAATTTTAAAACCTGGAAAAGGTTTTGTAATACAAAATCACAAAAATGCTTTAGCTGCCTTTGTCGCTGTGTAGTTTCTATGGACACCGATATTTGTGTCAAGCATAAGCTTAATGTTTATCTGTGCTGAATATAGAAGAAGCAGAGATTATTTTGTAGGACTTTAAATCCATATTGACTTGATTAGGTTCTAGTAATCTTTGATAGTCAAATTAGAATAAGAATTTCATCACCAGACCAAATTCATTAGTTATCTGAATACTTTTCTGAAGTAGTTGCCACTCTTTAAAGTATAAGCAAAAATACATAAGAAAAGGATGGTGTTTTCTTTTACAAATTTATTTAAAGGTTTATTTAACTCCTGCTTATTTTGATTTGTTTTGTTAAGGTGATTTTTTTTTTTTAGGAGTTCCCCCCACTTGACAGAGAACATTGATAAGAAACAAAAATTGAGTCCTATTTTTGAGTTTCCACTTCAGATAATCATTTTTGGGAACTTACTTCACATTCTAGTTTGTCTGCTGATAAATTTTGTGAACACAGGTACACATTGACATTGCTGTTAGGACCTCAAAAAATAGAGAGAAAAGCTAATGTCTCAGTTCATTAACAACTTTTTATGTAGTATCAAACACTTGCTCAGTTTATTTTTGGCATTCTTTATTATTGTCAGTTTAGAAAATTTCTTTTCTTGTTAACCTTTCTTCAAGCTCTGTTTACTATTTTTGTTGTTGTATTGCCATTTTCTTCTGGCATATATATCTATATCAACTCTCTGCTGTCAGATGAGCAGGCCATGCTTTAGAAGATTTGATGTATATGGGTCAAGTAGCATTTGGCCCTAGTGCGAAAACAAAAATAACAAAAGCTGTGTGACTCATGATTGTGGTTTTAGTGGGTTGGGTTTTTGACAGTTGCTTCTTTTATCTTGACTAGATGCAGATATATATTGAATTAAGAAGAAAGTAGAGATATTCTAAATACCACTTGCCTCTATCTTTAAAAAATGGAAATTTAGGGGAGGCTAGTTGGATGTAGTGGATAGAACATCAGCCCAGAAGTCAGAAGGACCTGAGTTCAAATCTAGTCTCAGGCCCTTAACAGTTCCTGGCTGTGTGACCCTGGGCAAGTCATTTAACTCCAATTGCCTCAATAACAACAACAAAAAAAGAAATTTTATTTCATCCCATTGTTTGGCTTAATGGATTAACATTTGTACTCACAAAATCTATTTCCATCTTACCCTTTCCTTTTTGAAAAAGATAATAGTGCTAAAATGGGGTGGATATAATAAGTAGAGTACAGAGGGGAGGTATGAGAAGTTAAGTGAGAAAAAGTAGCTTCTGTTTGTTATTTCCCCCATTCCTAGTGCTCTAGAGGCTCTCTGTTGTCTCTGGGATCAAGTACAAAGCTCTTAAAAACTTTAAGACACTTAAAACTTTATAGCTTGACATTTTCCTGCCTTTCCATTCTTCTTAAACTTTATTCCCTTTCATTCACTCTATGACTGAGTTATATTTGTCCATTTGATGGTTATATATATATATATATATATATATATATATATATCCTTTCCTATCTTCTTACTTTGGTCATGATGATATGTATCCTCCCTGTCTGAAGTGTTCTATCTCAACTCTGTGTCTTAGTTTTCTTGGCTTCCTTCAAGACTCAGCTCAATTCCCTCCTTTTCAAAATGTTCCCAAAGTAATTTCAGTTTACTTTCCATCTATCTGTAAATATCTAGTATGTATCTATTTATTTACATATCTCCCAATTAGAATGTAAACTCTTCAAAGGGTCAGACATCCCCACCAACTATTACACAATTGGGCTGGCAAACCAGCCTCTCTAAAATATCAGAGTGCCCTTTCAAAAGGAAGCATATGTCTAATAAGTCAGACCACCTTTACCATCTTGATCATCTCCCTCTAGGACCTTAATGGAGCTAGCTGAGAATTCTGAACTCAAGAATAGGAAAGTTTCCAACCCACTGTCCATAGCCATTATCCTTTGAAGCAAACACTGTGGAGATGTTCCTACTGGGTGCTGTCAGATGAGATGATGTTTGGAAAGTGCTTAGCATGTAGTAGGAGTTATATAAATGTTTATTCCCTTCTCTTTTCTTATAATCGTGTCTGTTGAAGTCCTAGAAAATAAAGTGCTTGTCATCAAAATTGTTGGTCCTGTAAAGTGATTTAGTAACAAAAACAGATATTATTTTCTCAGTGGAAATGAATTGAAGAAGAGACATTAATGTCTGTTTTGCTGCTATACCCTGAGAAGCATGTAATCTTTTCTGACTTAAGTCTGAAATCTTTTATGTATGTGGTTTCTCACATTAGAATATGGATTCCTGGAAAGCAGAGACTGATTTTTCTTAACTACTTTCTTAGCACACTATTTTGCACACAGTAAGGGCTTAATAAACGTTTTGTTCATTCATTTTTTGAGGGGAAAGACTATATATATATATTTGTAACCCTGGGTTTAGTGCTTGGCCTGGCATATAGTAAGTGCTTAGTTAGTGTTTGCTAAGTAGCTGCTAACTTTCTGTTAGCTTTCACTTAGAAATTCAACCCCTTTGTAGGAAATTGGTCAGGTAATAAAAAAGCTTGCTATTTTAGAAAATTTTAACGACAATGGCTCTCACAATTTGCCTATAGATTTAGTCCCATGTTTTAGATGCTTATTTAATTTCTAATTCAGAAATAGTTTAGTGGGTAGCAACTTAGCTTATTTAATACAATCAAATGTTGCCATTCTATTAATTTTCCTAGGGATAAAAGCAACTCAGCCATTTCAGTCAGCAGCAATTTTTTTCCTTTAGTGAAATCCCTGAAGGCCTGATCATAATAATTAATCACTGTTGCCTTTTCTTGAGCCACTCTTCTTTCTTTTCCTTGAACAAAGTCCATTTATTAACCTTCAGTTACTCTAAGACTTCAAAGTAGGTGCTGTTGTTGTTTTTCTTTTTTTCTTGAAGGGGATCATGACATTAGGAAGGTGATATCGTGACTTACAAATGAATTGGTTTTAAGTAAGGGAAGACTGTGCAAAATCATCAGCTTTACTTTCTTCTCTGGAGCCGTCTGGGTCCAGGGGCAAGACAGAGACCAGGATAACTAGAGATGGCCCCAGATGCAGGGAGACACTTTGGACTCTTTAAGCTAAGGTCTTTGCAAGATCTTAGTTTAACTGAGGCAATGCCCATTCAGTAAATAAGGCTAGGTAAGAAATGAGAGAAAGAATGGCCTCTTTTGTCTAGTCAAAAAAAAAATCAATCTGAGAGGGGAAATCCACTAGAATTTTTGGACAAAACAAGAACAGTTGCTATTTACATTCATTTTGAGTCATCAGGGCCCAGTGTCCAAGTGAGGCTTGGACTGGGAACTATTGTTGGTCAATCAATAGAGCCAGAATGATTTGAGGACCATAAAGTATGGTCCTTAAGAAAAAAAAAATCTAATCGTTAAATCCCAAGATATGTTGAGAGGTTTTAGTCATCAAATTTTATATTTTTTTGGGCAGAGTACAGCAGATAAAAGTATGATTCTCTCTCTCTTTCTCCCTTTTATATTTTATTTCTTCCAGTTATATGTAAAGCAATTTTTTTACATTTGTTTTTAAAACTTTAAGTTCTAGATTTTCTCCTTTCTTCCCTCCTCACTCCACCCCACCTCCATTGAGAAAGGCACATGTGAAGTTATGCAGCCATTTCTATAAAAGACATGCTGCAAAAGAAAACATAGGACTTCCCCTCTCCCCCCCCACCAAAAAAAGACCCCAAAAAACAAAAAAAAACCACTCAGTCTGTATTCAGACCCAATCCGTACTTTCTTTGGTTATATATAACATTTTTCATCATAAATACTTCAGAGCAATCTTGGATCATTGTATTGCTGAGACTAGCAAAGTATGCACAGCTGATCATTCCACAACATTGCTATTACTTTGTACATAGTACATTTCACTTTGCATGAGTTCATAGAGGATTTTCCAGGCTTTTCTGAGAGCATCCTGCTCATTATTTCTTATGGAATAGTATTTCATCACAATCACAACCCTCAGTTTATTCAGTCATTTCCCAATTGATGGGCATCCCCTCAATTTCCAATTCTTTACCCTTAGAAAAGAGCTGCTATAAATATTTTTGCATACATAGGTCCTTTTCTTTTTCCTTTAAAAAAAACTCTCTTGGGATACATGCTTTCTACTTGTATTGTTAGAATAAAGGATATGCATAATTTTATAGCACTTTGGGCATAGATTATATCTTTTCATCATTTTTCAATTAGAGAAGGGCTTTTTTAATGAGTTTGACTCAGTTCCCTTTATGTTTGAAAAATGAGGACTTTATCAGAAAAGATTCTTTCACAATTACTATCGTGAAAAATACTATTGTATTGTTACTATTGTTTCCTTCCATTTATTCTATTCTCTACTCTCCTTTCACTCTGTTCCTCCTCAAGTGTTTTGCTCCTGACCACACTTTCCTCCAAAATGCCCTCTCTTCTATTGCTCTCCCTCCTTTTCATATTCCCTTCTCCTCCTACTTTCTAGTCATATTGAGTCATCTTTGAGCCAATTCTGATGAGAGCAAGGTTTAGTCTTTCTTGTCTCCCACTCTTCCTCTTCACTGAAAAAGCTTTTTCTTATCTCCTTTTTGGCAGATAATTTACACTATTCTACCTCTCCCTTTCCCTTTCTTTCAGTATATTCTTCTTTCATCTCTTAATTTTTTTTAGGTATTCCTTCATATTCAATTCACACCTATTCCCTCTGTCTAAATATATTCTTTCTAATTGCCCTAATAATAAGAAAGTTCTCATGAGTTATAAGTATCATCTTCTCATGCAGGAATGTAAACAGGTCTATCAATGTTAAATCCCTTATGATTTTACTTTCTTGATTACTTCTTATGCTTCATCTGAATCTTCTATCTGAAAGTCAAATTTTCTTTTCAGCTATGATCTTTTCATCACAAATGTTTGAAAGTCCTCTATTTAATTGAATATCCATCTTTTCCTCTGAAGGGTTATACTCATTTTTTGCTGGGTAGCTGATTTTTTATTATAATCCTAGCTCCATTGCTCTCTAGAATATCTTTGATCCTTTAATGTAGAAGCTGCTAAATCTTGTATTATTCTGAATGTGACTTCACTATATTTGAATTGTTTCTTTCTGGATGCTTGCAATATTTTCTCCTTGACCCGGGAGTTTCAGAATTTGGTTATCATATTCCTGGGGGTTTTCACCTTGGGATTTCTTTCAGTGGAATCTTTCAATTTCTATTTTGTTCTCTAGTTCTAGAATATCAGGACAGTTTTCTTTGATAATATCTTGAAAGATGGGTCCTCAGTGGGCTAGCTCCTACTACTCATAGGTTCCTATAACCAGAAGCAACTCACCAGAGGGGAAATAATTATTGATGTTTGAGTGGCTTTTGTGTCATTTTGTTTGTACATATTTCTTTCTCTAAATTGGAAATGTAGAGATAACTTGGAGCAATATATAGAGTTGATCTTGAAGCCATTAAAACTTCAGTTCAAGTACCACTTCTGATACATACTTGCTGTGATGCTGAGCCTTTCAGTGCATTTCAGGGACAAAACACTTCAGTACCCCAAGTAACTCTCTAAGACACTGAGTTTTATTTGTAGAGAGAATTTCCTTACTTGGGACTTCCCTTTAACAAATGAATTGGCACAGTTAGTAAAGGGGATAAGAGTGCCAGGTCTAGAGTCATCTTTCTTAATTCAAATCTGGGCTCAGTCACCAACTTTGTGACTATGGGCAAATCACTTTACCCTATTTGTCTCAGTTTCCTCCTCTGTAAAATGAGCTAATGGAGGAAATGATAAAACACTACAGTGTCTTTGTCAAGACAACCCCAAATAGGGTCACAAAGAGTCATGAAAAACAACTAAAGTTAAATGAATGATTGTAGAAAGAGTGAATATGCGTGTAAATACAATAAATAAGTCATATTCTGATAACTCCTAGAGCAATTTTATCCATTATCCAATCTTTATAAAAGACAGTGCTGAGTGTTAAATGGTCTTTAAAGGAGCAAGTTTCTTGGGTTATCTAAACCTTCTTCTCAGATGCCTCTTTTTAAAAAATGTTTTTTGATGCTTAAAAAATAACTGTCACTTCCCAATAACCACTTCCCTTGGGGGGGAAAAAAGAAACAGATTAGCAAGACATTTGATGAGGTATTTTTTCTAGTGGATCCTGAAGACTGCTGGTATCCTGGGACCAGGATCACACACTAGGGTTTTGTATTAATAGGGCTCTTGAAATAGTTGTGGAGAGCTAAAAATGTCAGAAAAAGGCAGTGGAGGAAAGCCAGATGTCACCAAATAAAGCACACAGCACCTTTATTCTTCATTATGGCCATAGTACTGATTGCTTGGAAACTTTTAGAATAATTTCTTTTGTGGTCATCACAAGCTAGAATCTGGTATTTTCAGCATCTGATTGTTTTCAAGGGTGTTTTCTTAATTTTCCTGTTCCTCTCCATTATCTTTTTCTATTGTTTAAAAGAATGACCAGAATTGCAATTGCAGTGATTCCAGATATTGGTAACATCAAGCCATACTTTCTGGAAGCCAAATTGATTTTATCTTAAGGATATGTGGTTATGACTCAAAGGAGAACAATTCTCACCCTTTTAGGGACTGGGAGGAGAAAATTTTTTTTAAAAAACAGTCTGAGAAAACCAACAAATGATTTAAAGAGTTACCAAAAACGTTTATAGAAATGTCTATATATGTATCCACTGAACTGCTATCTCAGATATAGAGACATCAACAACGTTGTCCAAATTGACAGCATCTCAAGAATTTTTTTTTACCATCAGCATCTTTTTTTTTTTTTTATTATACGTTATTCCTTATGAGGGGCACAGAGTATCAGTGCTGTGGGGAATTATAAGAATTGTAAGTCAAGATAGTGGGGTTTAGGACTAGAGATGACATTCAAGGAACCTAGAAAAAACAGTGATTTAGATAAGTGACTAAAGAAATCTCTATAAACAGCCAAGACACAACAACTCAGCATTGGATAGGTATAGGAGACACAGTACTAGAACTGTGTATACAATTTTAATCTCTTTAAAATTACTTACTTCCCCTTAAAAATATATGTTAAAATATGAAGGAAGCAACTGATCCACAAAAAAGAGGTGGTAGAAATGGCAAGACTTTGTAAGTGATTGGATGAGGAAGGAATGAGAGTAAGGAGTGAAGGATGATAACCTAGGTTGGGTAACTGGAAAGATGGTCCCCACAACAGTCACAAGGAAGTCAGGAAGAAAAGACCATTTTGAGATAAGTTCAGTTGTAGTTATTTTGCTTTTATGATGTCTGAAGAATATCTGGTTTGAGATGTCCATTAGATAGAGGTATGAGAATAGAAGTCAGGAGATACATTAGGGCTAGACAGTTGGATCTGAGAATTATTTTCATAGAGATTAATTGGATCCATGGTAGATGATGAGATTTTCAAATGAGATAGTATAGAAGGAGAAGAAAAGATGGCCCAGGACAGAGCCTTGGGGAACACCTATGATTTATTAGGTATAAGCTAGATGAAGATCCAACAAGAGAGACTGAGAAGTGATTTGATAGATAGGAGCAAAATTAGGAGAGAGTAGTGTTACAAAAGCTTACAGAAAAGAGAAAATTAAGAGGTTGGTGATTAACAGTATCCAGTGCAATCCAAATGTTAATTTAAAAAGTCTCTTTATTTGGAGAAGTATTCTGCCCACAATGACTTGTTTTTTTTTCCTTTTCTTATCTCATACACTTACATTTTTTTTGGTAATAGTAGCTTTGAAGTTAGATTATTATTTCAATTAAGGAATATTAAGGGGAAATGCAGTACCTTCTATTTTAATAGCTTCCCTCCAAAAAAATACATGCAAAGATAGTTTTCAACATTCACTTTCACAAAGGCTTTTGTTTCAAATTTTTCTCCTGTCCTACCTCCCTATCCCTCCTCTAGATGGTAAGCAATCCAATATAGGTTAAACATGTGCAATTCTTCTAAACATGTTTCCACATTTATCATGTGGTGCAAGAAAAATCAGATCAAAAGGAGAAAAAACATGAGAAAGAAAAAGCAAGTAAGCAAGCAAACAAACAACAACAAAGGTGAAAATACTATGCTTTAATCTATAGTTAGTCTCCATAGTTCTCTTTCTGGATACAATCCATCACAAGTTATTAGAATTGCTTTGAATTACCTCATTGTTGAAAAGAGTCAAGTCATCAGAGCTGATCATCACATAATCTTGTTGCTCTGTACAATATTCTCTTAGTTCCACTCACATCTCTTAGCATCAATTCATATAAGTCTTTCCAGTCTTTTCTGAAACCAACCTGCTCATCATTTCCTATAGAACAATAATATCCCATTGCATTTATATACCATGACTTATCCAGCCATTCCCTAACTTATGGGCACCCACTCAATTTCCATTTCCTTGTCATTACAAAAAGGGCTGCTACAAACATTTTTGCACATGTGGATTCTTTTCCGTTTTTTATAATCTCTTTGGGTCACAGACCCAGTAGAGACAGTGCTGGATTAAATGGTATAGAAAATTTTATAGTCCTTTGGGCAGAGTTCTGAACTGCTCTTCAGAATAGTTGGATCAGTTCACAACTTCATCAACATGTATTAGTGCCTCAATTTTCCCACCTTCCCTCCAACATTTATCATTATCTTTTCCTGTCATTTTAGCCGATCTGAGAGGTATGAAGTGCTATCTTCTATTTTATTTTATTTTTGCTGAGGCAATTGGGATTAAGTGATTTGCCCAGGGTCATACAGCCAGGATGCTAAATGTCTGAGGCCAGATTTGAACTTAAGTCCTCCTGACTTCAGGGCTGGTATTCTATCTACTATACCAACTAGCTTCTCTGGTACCTTCTATTTTAAAACAAGGAAAAAAGCAAGTTAATATTTATTGTCTAGTAGCTAGGAAATACTTAATCACATGTTAAATCCTCTCAAACAAGGGTTTTGTTTTGGTCTGGACTTGCAATTCATCAGTATAGGGAACTCTTGCTATTTGTATGGATTCAGGGAATTGGATTGGGTAATCAAGAGACTGTATTCCGAAAGAATACAAACAAGCAAGGAAGGGTCTGTTCAAGAAAGAGGTAAGTGCAATTTGGTTAGAATAAGGGGTGTAGCTGAATAGTAATTATTTAGTATATCTACATATATATTGCTTTTAGTTCTTTTCTGCTCATCCATTCTAAACCCCTTCCATCATCCCTAACATTTGAGTGAAACTGCTTCCTCAAAGATTACAAAGATTATTTCCTGTTTTATTCTGGGCCTTTCAAATTGATTCAGTTATGCTTACTTACATTTTATTGTACCTTAATCATAAGATTTCAGCAGTGGAAGGGATGTTAGAGAGTATTTAATGCAAATCCCCTTTAACTGAGGACCTGTAAGATTATATGGCTTGTTCAAGGATCTATTTCTGCTTCTAACAGATGCTAGGATGGAGACTGAAGTCTCTGAATCCAAACTTCTGTTCTTGATCTTGGAGAGTTTGAGTAAACAACATTCTCATCTTTATCCTCTGTTCCTGCAACTGCTTTTAACATTACTTTCCTGGTTCCATGTTCTTTTTTGAGAGGTAGCATGTTACAGTGCAAAACACCAAACTTGAAATCAGTAGAGAACCTTACATGGATTTTTTCAATGACTTTTTAATCTAGAATATCAGGTTAGTTTTTCTTGAAAATTCCTTGAAAAGATGCTGTCCAAGGGCCAGCTAGGTGTCACAGTGGATAGAGCACCAGCCCTGAAGGCAGGAGGACCTGAGTTCAGATCTGGCCTCAGACACTTAACACTACCTAGCTGTGTGACCCTAGGCAAGTCACTTAACCCCAATTGCCTCAGCAATAAAATAAAATAAAATAAAAATGAAAAGATATTGTTCAGGATCTTTTTTTTTGAGATCATGGTTTTCAGGTAGTCCAGTAATTCTTGAATTATTTCTTCTGGATCTATTTTCCAGGTCAGTAGTTTTTCTGATGAGGTTATTTTACTTTTTTTTTTCATTTTTTCACACTTTTGATTTTTAAAAACTGATTCTTGATGTCTCATAGAATCATTAACTCCTACTTGCCTAATTCTAATTATTTCCCATCTAGTCATTATATTTTTTTAAGGAATTGGTTTCTTCAATCAGTTTTTGAACTTCCCTTTTCAAGTTCTTGAGTATCTCTGGCATAATACTCATTCCTTTTCCCACCTTTTCTTCTATTTCTCTTACTTGATTTTAAAAATCCTTTTTGACTTCCAAGAGAACCTTTTGAGTTTCAGATCAATTCATGTCCCCCTTTGAGGGGAAAAAAGTAGGCATTTTGACACTATTGTGCTCTTTTGAGTTTGTATTTTGATCTCCCCTGTTGTCATAGTAGCTTTCTCTGATCAGGGCTCTTTTATGTTTTTGTTCTTTTTTTAAAGCCTATTTTGTTATTTTTAAAGTTGAGTTCTGCTGCTGAAGCACAAGGGACACTCTCCTAAGCTTCTTGCATTGGCTTTCTGTGCCAATGGCTTGCCCATTGTGCTGGGTGTGGCCTGATTTAGTTATGCCCTTTGTGCTAGGGCTGACGATGCTGTGCTAAGGGTGGAGGCCTCACAGCTGGCTTGCTGTGTTACAAGCCTGCTGAGCTGGGTAAGAAGGACTTTGGTTGCTGATCTGTGCTACTGTAGCTAAGAGCATTCTGCTGGCTTGCCCAGACACCATCTGCATAAGACTGCACTTCCTTTTTACTCAAGTAACATAGACCTTTCTACAAGTCCTTCTAAGCTTTCTTAAGCTGGAAAATTGCTTCATTCTGTCTTTTATAGGTTCTATTGTTTCACAATCCATTTAGAGACTTGATTTCGAGGGGAAATGAGGAGAGCTCTGGCACTTCTTGACTTCTTACCATATTGACTCTGCCTCCCCATAGTTGTTAGGGAAATCAAATCAGGTAATATTTATAAAGTACTTTATAAGCCCTAAAATGCTATTTAAATGCTAGCTATTATTACTATTGAGGACATTATCCCTTGTGTCATGACTTTACTTAGGGACTTCAGATCCATCAGTGACATCATCATTTACTGAATCTTCCCTATCTGCCTGATAGCTATTCTCAAGTCATATGAAGAACTCTTACATAGCTGTAGGATTAGATTGGTCCTGAATGATTCCAGAGGGCAAAAGTAGGAACATTGGGTGGCAATGATTAGAGAGGTAGATTTAGGCTTGGTGTTAGAAGACTTGTAAAGAACTAGATCTAGCCAAAATAGGATAGGCATCTCAGGAAGTCATGGATCCCTATCACTAGAGATCTTCAAGCAAAATCTAGATAATTACTTGTCATGTATATAGTTGAGTCGATTCTTGTTCAGAAATGAATTGCATTAGACCTCTGGGATACCTTCTAATTCTGGTATTCTGTAATTCTTTTTCATGTTAAAGGAAATAATATTAGCAAGAGGTAAAGATAGATTGAATTCAAATCATGGAAATCCCTAAATGCCTGTTTATATTTTACTTAGCAATGGGGAATTGTGGAAGATTTTTTTTTAACATGGAATTGGGGGTTGTATCAAGGATGGAGATATAATCTAGTTATAACAATTTAGTTGTTCTGTAGAAAGATCCATTTCATAGCAATGAATAAAATTGATTGGAGGAGGAAAAATAGGAAAGAGAGACATTAATCAGTCAAATATTATAGTACAGAGCAGAGATAATGATAGCTTAAACTAGGGTGGTAGCATCTGTGAACTAGTAATTAGGGACAGAGGAACAGAGGTGATAGACTTGGTGATTGGGTAGATGTGGGAAGACAAAAAAAAATTAAATGAGAATTTCTATATTTTGAATGAGCATGAAAGTTACAGTAGAGCCATTAATAGAGAAAAGGAAATAACGAATATGAGTAGGTTTGGGGAATAAATATGAGCTTGATTTTTGAAGTGCTGAATCAGAAGAACTAGCAGGACATCCAGATGGATCTAACTAGGAGACATTTGGAAGTGTTAGTGTGGAGTTCAGAAGCTTTTTTCTCCAGTCTGTGGTTTGGGGATAAAGATTTAAGAGTCATTTCTGCAAATAACATAGTCAAAGCTAAAGGAGGAGGTGAAATTGTTAAAAGAAAGAGTGTTGAGAGAGAATGGAACAAGCCTGAGAACAGATGCTTGGACAATGACTACACATAGGGAGTGGGAGGAAGAAGGGGACTGAAAAGGGGGTGGCTGGCCATGCTTGGAGAATTTCTTCGTATTAGGGGGGGTGGGAGAAAGAAGGGGATTGAAAGGAGGCTGTGGGGGAGAACCAATGCAATATCATATAAAATAGGAGAAAACTTTTGAAGAGGAGAGAAGATGTTAAGTAAGAGGACTAAAGTCACTGGATTTGGCAAATTGGAAATCATGAATAATATCTGAGGAGCAGCTTTATTCAAATAGTGGAAGTGAGAGAAGGGGATGAGGATTATAGGCCGAGGAAGGAGGCAGAAGCATTAAATGTAGACTACAATTTTTGGAAGTTTTGTGGTAATTGGTAAACCATAGAAAAACATTGACATGGAGAAGAATGAGAACCTTCTGCAGGTAGCAAGATCTAGAAAGTTTTTTTTCCCCAAACCCAGCATTCCATCCACCTCTTACTTTCATATATTCACACTGATCAGTCCTCTTGAATCTTTGTCTACTTCTAGGCTCATTTCAGGTGGTGTTTTGTGAAGTCTTCTTTCATGTTCTCAATTCATCTTTCTCCTTCAAATTCACTTCTGTGTCCCTGTCTGAATACATTTTGTAGGCTCCCAGTAGAATGGAACCTTCTTGGAGGCAGGAAATGTTTTGCTTTTCTCTTTCTGATTCCAGTGCCACAGAAAGTTTAGTGCATTTCACACAGTGGGCAATTTAAATAATATTTGTTGAATTGAACTAATATAAGGGAGGCTTTATTTTATAGGCAATAGAAGTAAGAACTAACAGAAAGAAATTGAAGATAGAGCATTTCCTTGACTAAGCAAAGGACAGAGCAAAAGTGATCAAAATATCTTTGGAAAGATGGAGGGACATGTTTTTCCTCTGAGATAAGAAGGAAGGAGAATTTGGGTGACGATAAGAGATACAAGGCTTAAGGTAAAGAGGATGTAGGAATCTTATGTGATGTGTGTATATATATATATATATATATATATATATATATATATATGTATACGCCCAGAGAAAGAACTCTGGGAGAGGACTAAAAATCATTACATTGAATTCCCAATCCCTATATTTATGCCCACCTGCATTTTTGATTTCCTTCACAAGCTAATTGTACAATATTTCAGAGTCTGATTCTTTTTATACAGCAAAATAACGGTTTGGTCATGTATACTTATTGTGTATCTAATTATAATATATAATATATATGTTATATATATATATATATATATATATATATATATATATATAGTAGGGAATTCACAAGAGAACATTGTACACAGCAACCAGAAGATTATGTGATGATCAACTCTTTTTTTCCCCTCACTTTTCTTTATTGATACATTTTAATTTTCATTGATAAGTATATTTAAAAAGATAAACAATAACAAAATAAACAAAATGCAAAGTGAATGGAATAAAAAAGTGATTGCAAATGACTGTACATGTAACTATACTATTCTGTTATTTACTTTTTATGTTGTCTTTTCTCATCAGAATGTAAAATCCTTGAGGGTAGGAACTATCTTTCTTTTTGTTTGTATTTATATCTCTAGTGCTTAGTATAGTGCCTGGAATATAATGTGCACAAGAACTTTTATATTAAAGTAACAAAGTCATGTAATGGTCAAACTCTGATGAACTTGGTTCTTTTCAACAATGAGGCGATTCAGGCCAATTCCAATAGACTTGTGATGGAGAGAGCCATTTGCATCCAGACAGAGCACTATGGGGACTGAATGTGGATCACAACATAGTATTTTCACCTTTTTGTTGTTGTTTGCTTGTTTTTCTCATTTTTTTTCTTTTTGAACAGATTTTTCTTGCACATTATGATTAATGTGGAAATATGCTTAGAAGAATTGGATAACTTGCTGTCTAGGGGTAGGGATGGAGAGAAGGAAGAGAAAAAATTTGGAACACAAGGTTTTTCAAGGATGAATGTTGAAAACTATCTTTGCATGTATTTTGAAAATAAAAAGCTATTATTTAAAAAGAAGACAAAAGTAGAGAGTTCAATTATATGTGTTTAGTGCATTGGACACTAAATTGGAAGCTTGAGACTCATAGACTTTAGACCTAGAAGGGACCATAAAGGGCATATAATTCAGCCCTTTGATTTTATAAATGGAAAACAGAGGCCTAGAGAAGCTAAATGATATGTGCAAGCTCACACAGATGATACGTAGCACAGAAAGTTAGTTGAGAACCAATACTCTGGAAGTGATAAGAAATCAGCTAAAGATAATGTAAGGCCTGACAAGCAGCCATGAGCACTAGCAGATAGTAGATAGCACCAATTTGGAGAAAAGCCAGATGACCCATTTTTGTGACTTTTCCAAGGAATACTCTTTACAATAATAGCAAGATACGCCCAGAGAAAGAACTCTGGGAGACGACTAAAAATCATTACATTGAATTCCCAATCCCTATATTTATGCCCACCTGCATTTTTGATTTCCTTCACAAGCTAATTGTACAATATTTCAGAGTCTGATTCTTTTTTACAGCAAAATAACAGTTTGGTCATGTATACTTATTGTGTATCTAATTTATATTTTAATATATTTAACATCTATTGGTCATCCTGCCATCTGGGGGAGGGGGTGGGGGGGTAAGAGGTGAAAAATTGGAACAAGAGGTTTGGCAATTGTTAATGCTGTAAAATTACCCATTGGTATAATCTGTAAATAAAAGGCTATTAAATTAAAAAAAGAAGAATAATAGCAAGAACAGAGAAATGAGACAGTAGCGTTTGCCTGGGGTTGTGAATTGACAAGAAAATCATGAACTGTTTCAATTTTTTTTGTCTCTGTATCCCTTGTCTTAGCAAAGTGCCTGGTACATAATGCTATAGACCAATACCTGATGTTTGATTGATTAATGGAAAAAGGGGGCGGGGGAACTCAGGGATGCTAATGAGAGAATAATTTGAACTTGTAGTCCAACATTTTTTAGCACTGACTTCATCATTTTTTAAAAGCAAGTTTTTCTTTGCATGTATTTGGGGGACTATATTTAAAATAGCAGGAGGTCTCCATTAAAACTTATTCTCACCTGTAATAAATATCCTGATGCCTTAAAGCTCAAAGAAAACATTGTGTCCCTCTAGTATATTTAGTCTGTGTTATTTAAAATAAGAAACACAAAGCATTCAATATGGTAGAATTCAATAAATAGAAAAATTAGTATAATAGAATTCACTTTTTGCCATTGATTTGCTGTCTACTTTGATTTCTCTGTGCCTCGGTTTCCCTGTTTTATTAGTATTGTCTCTTTGTTTCTTGTTTTAGGGTTAGAGAATAGAAAAGCTCGAGGAAAGCATCTAATTTCTTTTGTAGAGACACTTGCCTCCTTATTATTTCCCTGTCTGACAAGCATGGAGAAAAACACCTCCACGGTTACCATAAGGGTTAATTAATGATCCTAAAAGCTCTTGAGAGGGTAAAAGCCTTGTTCAGGCTCATATTGTTTAGTAATGATAATAATAATCATGATTTCAAAGCAGCATGTGTGCAGAGCTCAGTGGGGTGTGACAATCCATTCATATCTTACATCTTCTATACCCTGGGAGGGCTGCTAAGCCTGCATGGTCCTGATCACTTACATAAAGTGAGTCATAATACAGAGAGGTCATGCTGTTATAAGGGAGACAAATGAAAAACAGAGAGATGAGATATGAAACAAAGAAGGATATTAGTAATAAATCAGAATTAGAAAGCTGAGGGGAAGGCTAAAGGAGAAGCTAAGGAATAGGACTTTAATAGATAAGATATTTTGGCAACAGCACCTGTATCCCTTGCTTTCCATCTATTCTTGATGACGCTAAGGGTGTGGAGCTGACCCCTTGGGTTCTTGAAGGTTTTGCCAGTAAAACATGAGGTTTAGAAGTTCTGTCAAAGTGGAAAGGCAGCAAAGGGCAGGCTCAATGATGAAATAACTGTGTGTCCTCTGAGAAATAATTTATTCAATTTACTTCAACATTTATTAAGTACTTACTATGGGTCTAGCACTGTGCTAGAGGTACAAAGAAGAAAAAAAATCTCTGTCCTTAAGGAGCTTGCTTTATTAGATTTGGGACTGTAACAAAATATGCACAGATAAATGGAGGCAGCATTGTATAGTGAAAAGAGTGATATGACCTGAGTTCAAATCCTATTTCTGATGCATACTATGTGCACTTTAGCCAAGTTGCTTAACCTCAGTTTTCTCATCTCTAAAATGAGATGTTTGGACTAGATGAACATTTCTTGATTCTATGATTCATTGATCTTCCTAAATAAAACCTCCTTTACAAAATCTATATAAAAAGGTGGGGAGGGGAAGGAAACAAGTGTTTATTAAGCACCTACTATATTCTAGGCACTGTTTTAAGCCCTTTATAAGCATCAAATTTGAACCTCACAGCAACCCTGGGAAGTATGTGCTGTTAGTACTCTCATTTCACAGTGGAGGAAACTGAGACAAACAGGAGTTAAGTGTCTTGCCCAGGGTCACAGCTAGTCTGTGGGATGACTCTGAATCTGTCTTTCTGATTCCAGGCCTATTGCACCATTTAGCTGCCTCTAATAATTTTGGGAACACAGAAAAGCACTATCAGTTAGGGGGCAAGGTTCCTCTAGGAGGTGGTCGTTGAATTAAGCCTCGACTGGAGCTATTGATTCCAAGAAGTAAAAAGTATTCCAGTCATGTTCAGAGGCTGAGAGGTGCCAGAATGGGGAGATGGGGTGTCATGAATAGGGAACAAACAACAGTTTGGCTGACATAAAGAATGTGAAGGAAGTATTGCATAGTATGTACATGTGCAAGCTCTAAAGAACTTTAAATGACAAAGAGAGGAGTTTATATTTGATGTTAGAGAAAAGAGAAAGCCATTGAAACTTTTAGATCAGAAGGGATGACATAATTGTACTTTTGCTTAAGGGATGTACTTCAGCAGCTGTTGACAGTATGATTCAAAGAGGAGAGAGACTTGAAGAAGACATACTAATTAGAGGTTTAATGCCATAGTTTAGAAAAGGAGTTAATTCAGTGAATACCTGGACAAAGAGATGAATTGAGAGAAGAGGATGGTTTTAAAAGATGTTGTGGAGGTAAAAGTTTAAAATATTTGGCTTTTTTTGGAGGAAAGTGAGGAAATAGGGATATTGAAGAGTTAGGAGAGTTAGTTTAAAATCTCTGTTTCCTTAAGCTTAGGTAATATGGAGATCCCCATCACCAGATGGTTTGAAGGGTGATTAAATTTTTTTTTTGCGTTCAGCCACCATCAAAAGCCTTGTATTGAGTTAAATGGATGAAAATACACATTATTGACATGTTGAAGTAAATGTATTTCTGTATATATACATTTATTTCATTTGTATACATTGCTTAAAAGAATGTGCCTAATGTATCTTCTCTCTTTTCCCTCATTTTTATGCCCATGAATATAATAATAGTGAGGATTATTGGTACCAAATGTATTTGTTTCTCTTATGGTTGTAAAGCTCTAGAAAATCTAAATTTTATTGCTATTACTTAGAAATTTTATTCATGTTCTGTTTGTTATTAGGATTTAAAGGAATATTTGGGAATCTATCAGCCAAGGGAAAGTCAGGAACTATATGAGCAAAACTACAAAAAAACTTTCCACACAAATTAAGTCAGATCTAACCAATTGGAAAAATATTAAGTGCTCTTGGATAAGGCAAGCAAATATAATTAAGATGACAATACTACCTAAACTAATTTATTTATTTAATTCTACACCAATCAGACTCCCAAAAACTATTTTAATGACCTCAAAAAATAATAACAGAATTCATCTGGAAGAACAAAAGGTCAAGACTTTCAAGGGAACTAATGAAAAAAAAATCAAATGAAGATGCCTTAGCTGTACCAGATCTAAAACTATATTATAAAGCAGTGGTTACCAAAACCATTTAGTATTGGCTAAGAAATAGACTAATTGATCAGTGGATTTAAAGAATATTCACAAAAGAACTAAAAGAGCTAGTCAAAGCTGAAAGCAATTTGACCCTTTCATTTGACATGTTTAAGAGAGAGCCATGAACTTAATTGGAGACATCTAAAGAGAGGCAGGAGCAACACAGGACAGCCTTCATTCCTCCAAACTGATTTAGCTGCATATAACTCTAACCTAAGCCAGCCTGACACTCCCCCTCTCCCTCCAATACACACATTGGGTGGGATGAAGGGGGTCAGGGAAATGATACAACCAGAGAAGACCCTAGACAGCCTCAGAAACATTTAGCTTTGCACAATTAAGGTCTAAATAACTTGGTAGAAGGTAGGAAATCTCAATGGTTTGATGAGAGGCTGTTTCTAGGACGTGGCATGTCATTACAACAAATTCTTTTCATTTTCATAGGCAGTACTTATAGATTCTTCATCATTTCATCTATCAGAAGAGAAGATCACTTCATCTATCATCTATCTAGAAAAAGCTGAAAAAGTCTAGAAGTTTCTTAAGAATGTGTGAGATCTTACTTAGGCTTATCCAATTGATTGCCTACAGCTGTTATCACAAACAAGGAGGCACCAGTTAGCTAACAAAGCTATGGTTGGAGGTAGCTCTTATATATATCCTAAATTAGAGCTATTAGCTCATTTTCCTTATTGATTCGTCTCTCAAACTCTAAGACAATCAAGGCATATGTATTGATATATCTTTATTAATTATTAAAATTTGAACATCTCTCATTAATTACTCACTTAGCTCTGAGCCCCCACTTTAGTTAATAAATATTGTTTATTTAATAAACTAAAGGAGACTTTTCCCATAAACTTTTAATTATTTTTTCTATCTGATCTCCTACTGTACTATTTACTAACAGTGTAGCCAACAATAAAAAAGTATACATTATTATTTATAGTATATCTGTGAAACAGACTTTGAGAAAAGTCAGAAAGTTACTTTTAAGCATCTCTGCAATTTCTGACTTCTCAAGTCTAGAGACAATGTTCTGCCATTCA
This sequence comes from Sarcophilus harrisii, assembly GCF_902635505.1. Taxonomy (NCBI): domain Eukaryota; kingdom Metazoa; phylum Chordata; class Mammalia; order Dasyuromorphia; family Dasyuridae; genus Sarcophilus; species Sarcophilus harrisii. The sequence goes on from NC_045428.1 coordinate 424,715,473, forward strand.
GTTCCCTTAGGATAGCAATTAAATTATCTTAAGAATTTTTTTCATCTTTCATAGGAATATAAAGGTTAAACTCACTTCTCTCATGAAGTAAGTTCTCTTGGTTCTTTTTCTGTGTCCTCTATTCAGCCATTCCATTTAATAGTTTCTAGATTAAAAGTTAAATTCTCTACTCTCTGACTCTTCATAAAAATAATAGCTAAGCCATTACAGTACTGTCTCTTAAAGATACAGTAACAATATTGACAATTTCTGCAAGAAAGGCTGTTGAAATCCATGTTATGCAAGGAAGCTAGAAATTTCTATTATGGAAGTCTCCAAGCATAAAAGATTATAGGTGTGATTTTCTAGGAAAAGAGTAAAGGTGATGCCAGAGAGAAGGAGGGGAACTCTAAAACAAACTACCTAAAGATAGTTTGTTTCCAGAAACCTAGTCCTGGAAATCCAAAAGTTATTCACTCTATAAAAGGTTTGTTAGGAATAAATCCATTTTGTGATTTCTGCTCCTTTAATTTTCTAGGTCTCCTATAAAACCTATTCTAATAGCATTATAATGCAGAAATGCATTTTGATGTTGATTGCTTATATATAAAATGGTTACAGTTTTTTATTAGCAAATGTGTTAAAAAAAGAAAGAGATGAGGGCCAACAGGAGCCCTAGGGTATTCTAAACTGTAGGTAAATTGATAAGCAAAATGGATTTGTGAGCTTGCATCTTACCAGCTCAACTGGGATATGGTATTTCATAGTCAATTGCAGCATTTGTAAATTTATTGACATCTATTTCCTGAAATAGAGTCTACCTAGTTTGAAGCATCTCTCTAGCCAGCAGAGATACTTCATGATTGGTATTTTCAGCTGAAATGAAGTACTTGGTCTCATTTATGTTTGCAAAATATTTTACATATATAGTTTCAGTTAATCAATCAATATTTTAAAAATGCTTCCTGTGTGCCAGATGCTATTTATCAGCTTACTTTTTCCTCATGGAAAAATAACATAACTGACATTAATATTCTTTTCTCTTAGCACTTTGGGTATGAGATTTCTCTGATATGGGAACTCTTACCACCAGTGCAAAACAAAATCTACCCTTATCTTCTTATTTTATGTGATTTTATCTGTTTTTTCCATAAATTATTTCTAGGGGATTAACCCAATGTGCTGAAAGTCCTGTGGATTTTTCAGTATGTCATAGATACTAGTAAAATACGTGCTGACAAATACATCTGCTCTACAACCTTCCCTCTTCCTAATTTCCCTATTACAGTTGAAGACACCATCCTTTGAGTTCATATCCTAGATTGCATCCTTGATTCTTCATTCTCTCTCAACCCCTTAGCCTATGCCAAGGGGTTGAATTTCACCTTCTTGACATCTCTTCAATATGTCTGTTTCTTTCTTTATACACTGTTACCACTTTGGCATAGACCCTCATTACCTTATTTCTGGACTGCTGCAGTAGTCTACTGGTTACCCTCCATGTCTTGAATCTCCCCTCACATCCCCACTCTAATCCATTCTCCATTGAGCTGCCAAAATTAATTTTCTTAAAGCACAGGTCTGAAAATGCCACTCCATGCCTCAATTACCTTCAGTAGCTCTCTATCACCTTAGAATAAAATCTAAAATTATCTGTTTTGTAACCAAAGCCCTTCATAGCCCAGATCCCTCATACTGTTTCAGTCATCTTATACTCCCTATCACAGATTCTGCAGTCCCCAGACATTGGCCTTTGTCATGCCAATTCTTCCTTTCTGCCTTCTGACTTCCTTCAAACCCCATTAAAATACCATTTTCTAGAGAAAGACTTGCCAAATATTTTTTAATTCTAGTGCCTTCATTCTATTGATTTTTTCATTTTTTCCTGTGTTTATATTATTTGTACATAGTTATTTGCCTCTTGTCTCTCCCATTAGACCTTGCTTCAGAGCAAGGATTTTTTTTTTGCCTTTCTTTGTATCCCTAATACCCACATAGTAGGTGGTTAATAAGTATTTATTAGCCAACTAACTACTTAAGTTGTCTGATTTTTCTTTTTTGTCCTTGATAAATTACTGGTCCATATTTTTTTTCTGGTCACATCTGTTCATGATGATTTCTTTGTAGCAGGTGAGGGAATTGTTATTGGAATAATATGAATCTTTATTTGACTTGGGGAAGATTTTTGCAAGGCCAAAACAGAGGCATAATTTGAGTCTAGTACAAAGGAAGAAATAGGTTTTCCCTATTCTTTCATTTAGGTCTGTAATCAAAGTTCCTGAGCTATTCTTTTCTACTAAAGCCAGTGCAGTTACACATGGTAGCTGTGTCCCTCCCTTAGGACATTGAACAGAGCACAGCTTTATTTTCTTTCTGAGAATTTAAATATCATGAGGAGGTAGAATCTAGGACTTTGGATGGTAACCTACTTCCTGTGGTGAAGAAGGTCAGAAAGAAGGGGAAGGAGGGGGGAAAAGTAGGGAGTGAAAAAAGAGGAACAGAGAGAGAGACAGAGACAGACAGACAGACACATATATACACACAGAGTGGCAGTTGTATGGGCAGAGTTTTTTTTTAAACCATATGAACTAAGAAAAGAAAAGGATAAAGAAAAGAAAAAATAGGGACCTTTAAGGGAGAAGAAGAAAAAGAAAAGAAAAAATGGAGCAGAGAGGAAATGACAGATGTATGGGAATAAGAAGCCATAGCAGAACATAGTACTATGAAACTATGAGACAAGTGAATGATGGATAAACATGCAGAAGAGAGAACAATGAGTAAAGGGAAATTCTCCTCTCTGCTAATTTTAGTTCTGTTTTCCTCCATCTTCATTTCTTAGCATTGTCTTCTATTTTTCCTTCCTTTCCTCTCCCAAGTGTACTTCATTGCTTTTTCTTATTGCTGAATTAAAAAAAAAAATTACTACCCCCCCACTACATATGTATATATGTAAATAAAGATTAAGTGACTTGTTCAAATCACCCACCTAATAAGTGTCTGAAACTGATCTGGATTTGAATCCTGACTCTGTGCCCAGTATACAATGTACTCTTTACCTAGCTGCTACATACTATATGACCATTACAAGGGTAGAGGTGGTATTTGAACCCAGCTCTTCCTGACACTCAGACTGACTTTCTAATTAATGATACTTTCACAAAAGTACTTGTTAACTGCTTGACTTTTTCTGGTGTTTGCCAATTAGAAATAATAGTTGATTTCCTAGTGAGCTTCTCTATTAAGGATATAGAATCATAGAATCCCAAGGGTAGAAAGGGACCTTAAAAGTCATATAATCCATAATTTCTTAAACTGGAGTTCATGAAACTTGGTTTTAAAAAATGTTGATAAATATTTTAGTATAACTGGGTTTCTGCTGTAATCTTGTGAATATTTTGTTTTATGCATTTAAAAAATGTATTCTTAGAAGAGATTTAATCAAGGGGATCCATGACACAAATAGGTAAAAAATCCTTGATCTATTTCAACCTCCTACCCCCCACTTTTTTTCTTACCGAGGAGAAACCTGAACCCTGAAAAAGGAAAAAAATGACTTGTTCAAGTCCCACAATTAGTGGCATATAGGATGAGAATTCTGATTTATTGTCTTATCCAACACCAGTTTCCCAATAGCCCCTGACAGAAGAGCTTCTTTTCTCTTTGTGATTGACTTTCTTAAAAGGAGATGTACCACTTAATAATTTGTTTCATTTGCCAGCCTCCTAAGTCATACATACATGGATAAGGGTTACCACAGATTCCTCCTTTTCTTCCGGACTCTTCCTTAGCTGAGGCTCAGGCTTAATGACTATTGATGGCTATTTTGATGTTGGTTTCTGACTCCTTTCCTTCTTTCCCCAGTTCTTATCAAAGGACTCTCTTTTTTTTTTTTTTTCAACAGATCCTTTCATAGAAAAATGAGGGTTTGAAACAAAATGGGTAAATAAGTAAAATAAACTGTGCCTCATGTTGAGAGGAAATGTGGCCTAATAGATTGAAGACTGAATTCTATCTTTGATACATAGTTGCTGTTTGACCATTAATAAGTCATTTAATCTCTTCTCAATTCTCAAAATCTGTAAATTATAAAGAATTGCCAGTCTTCTTCAGTAATGGAATTTTATACCAGGAATTCCCTATATTGATGAAATCATAGCTCCTAACCAAGTATATGCTTGTATTGGAATATAAAAACAACCTGAAATGGTTTTTGCTTTCAAGAAATTTACATTCAAACTTCTTGGGGCTACAGCAGGTTTACTATAAGTAAATAAAAGGTACAGGATATATGGACAGGCTTCTCTGAGCATTAAAGAAAATATTAAGACATAAATTGAAGGCTTTGAAGAGGAAGTGTTTTCCAAGTATAGGGAACAGCAAAGACAGGAGAGCTAAACATAGACATGGAAGATGGACTGTCTAATGTGAAGAACAGATAAGAGACCAATTGAATAAAAACACAGAATATGTGTAGGGGAATAATACAAAATAACCCTTGAAAAGTAGATGCATTCCAGTATATTAAGGGGTTTGCATTTTATCCTAGTGGTACTAGGGAGCCAACAAAGAATTTTTGAATCAGGGAAGTGACAAATCTTAGCAAGATTATTTTGGTAGCTACACAGAGGATGGAGTGGAGAGGGGAGCATTGCCTTCTAGATGAAAGAGGAAGATTAATAATAGTTTTGAGTGAGAGATGTTGAAGGCCTGAAGTGGACTTCAATTGTGAGCTTATGAGGAAAGAAAAGGTGAACAGACAGATGTGAAGGATTTTATCGAGGTAGAATTCTCAAGACTTGATGATTGATTGCAAGGCTGGGTGAAGGATGAAGGAAATGGGAGGAGTGAGGGAGAAGGAAAATTCAAGGATAGCATCTTCTTTAAATAGGGAGAATATCGACATGCTGCCAGTGAGATGTCTTTTTTCCTTGCTGGGTTATGATACAGGGTACAGGATATTCCAGAAACCTAGAGCAGAGTTGGGGGGAGGGGACCAAAATTATAAACTAACTACTGTTTCTGGGTTAATTAACATAATTAAGTATGTGAGGGATTGATAAAAAAAAAAATAAGCAAATCTTTCTTCTCCTTTCCCCTGTGTTCTGCACAGTGTGCCTTTTGTTTTTTTTCCCCCTCTAATCAGAGGACTCTGCTTATAATGCTCTCTGGAAGCCATAGAAATAAGTGCCTTCTTGGATGTAGGACTCCAGCTGTCAGAACAAGGCCTCAGTAGAAATGCAAGAGACACAGAAAGCTAGATAAAAATGCAAAGAATTAGAGAAGAAAAGGAGGAGGGTGAAAAGAAGTGAAAGGGATTGTCCTGTGGGCTATAGGCAAGTTGACATCAATCACAGCTGTAGGAAAGATGAATTTTGGAGAAGAAAATAATCATTGTGAAGCATATTCTATCCCATTGCCTTGAGCTAAAAATGTTTGCTTTATGTGTGTGTGTGTGTTTGTACAGTTTGATCTTTTTCATGTTATCTATCTAGAATTTGCATTGTAGTGCTGACAAGGAAATTTTCTCTTCACTGAAGTTATTCATTCTGTATGACCTTAAATGGGAAATGAAAAAAAAAAAAAAGGGAAGAATGTAATCCAGTTTCTAGCATATGTAGTGGATATTTCTGGCAATTTTTATAGCACTTTAAAGTTTGTAAAGCTCTTTACATATGTTATCTCATTTGGTTCTCACGACTTTATGAGATTGGTGCTATTATTATCTCCATTTTATATATGAGGTTACTGAAGTGAACAAAGGTTAAATAACTTCTTTAGGGTCACACAACTAGTATGTATCTAAAGGTGGATTTGAACTCGTCTTCCTAACATTTAGTCTTAGATTCTGTACACTGTATGATTTAGCTGCCTAAATGTTTGTTGAATTAAATTCCTGATGCCACATAATAACACAGCAGCATAAAACGATTAAGCTTAATATTGTTTAGATTCCCAGAAGAAAGATTTTTAAATTCTTTACTATCTTTAAAGTCTATATAGTACTCCCCAACTTAATGTTTGTAGATTATGTCAGGTCTCCAGGGACCAACTATCAAATCAGGTTCAAGGTATTTTGAGGGTCTGTACTCCTAAAACTACTATGAACTTTACTACTATGCTTCTTTTTAACAGGCAGTCAGTAGATAGAATTAGCTCAAAGAGAAGGCATTCACTGAGATGGCACATTAACAGCAGTATTTATAAAACATTTCCCTCCATAAACTTGGGGTGTGCATTCCCATGAGTGCAGATACTATAATGGGAAAAAGTAGATACAGTACATTGGGACACACAGGGAACATGGCAACTCATATGCTTCAGTGCAAGGTTTCAGTACTCTTGCCTTTTGTGCCATCCTACTGCTGCTCCCCTGGTCTCTTCTGTATAGGTAACAGGGCTCCCTGATTCTGTTCCTCTATGGCTCAATTTCTGATGTTAGGTCACAAAGGTCAAGCTTTTCAAAGCTGTTTCCTCCCTAAACTCTAATTTCAAGTTTGATTAAAGATTTCACATTTTGTAAGAGGAGATGGGGCGGGGGTAGTAAAGCCACCTTCTTGATTTCTTCAAGTTTAACTGACAATTTATTGAATTCTTGAAATGTCTTGTTGGTCTCTACTAATTTCCCTCTTCTATGATTTAATTAACTGGGTTGGTACAAATCACTTGCTTAGCTAATTAAGGATCTTCTGATCAATTCTCTCCAATGTTACTGCACTCTACTAGAATAAGACATGCCCATGATGGATAGGTAGATTATTGACTTAGTACATCAATTTACATATTTTGGATAGATACTGCTAAGAGATAATAAGCTGTGACCAGGATTGAATAGGATAAAGAAATTAGGCTGTAACTTAAAAAGTACTTTTAATGATCCAAAAACTGTTCCCTGTTTCCAAGAATAGTAGTGTCATATGATTTCAATTCATGCATACTTTGTTCTCAAGAAGCTATTTTGAAGGTAGTCTTAAATGTGATAGATACATTCATGGTGGGTAGAAGTAGATTGCTGAATGTTACCAACAAGGACTTAGTCAATACAACTAGCATAGAAGATGTTATCATGTATGATCAAAAAAGGAGGTGAACTGACTGGTACTGTATCTAAAGCAAAGAATAATGGATTACTGGAATATTGTATTGAAATACATGAACTATGGCATGAGCTGGGAAAACCCAGAGGAAAGCTTTGCATACATGAATGTGGTAGGTTTTTTATGAAGGATTTATGGGATGATATAGTATCCCACAGGATGAGAAGATATAGATGGATTTCATCCTCTCCAGTAGCCTACTCCATTGAGATTTTAGAATTATTACAAATGATTAGAAGCTTGTTTTACAGGAAGATTATCGCATTTCCTAATATACTGCTTAAGTAAGTTTCTCTGGTTTTGTCTACCTCAAATATATTCATTTGCACCAAATCATGGACAGTCCTGGGTACTCTGTGGATATACCTGTTCTAGCTTCTAAAGTCTAAGGTCAAGAAAAAAACCTCAGCTAGGAAACTAAGCTATGAATATTTCCTGGAGAAGTCTGAACATCTGAGTTCCCTGAGTTGCATATGAAGAAATTAATTCTTTTTTGACCACCACAAATATTAAAGTAGAATTCCTTGGTATCTCATGCCAGTAAGATAATGATTAGAGTGATGATGATGATGATGATGATGATGATAATAATGAATAAATCAGATAGTCTTGTAATAAGGTATTCCTTTGAGGTTAAGTTATAGAATTTTTCCTTGCTAGGACTGACAAAAGATTTAATTAAAGAGTGTCTGACTTTATGCCATGATTTAGAGTGGCAGGAAAAAAAAACTAGTCAATATTCATTCATCTATTACTACCCAATAGTAACTATTTCTTACTTGATCTTCCTTCTAGATACATGGGATTTGCAAGTACAAAGCTGTTATTTATCTCATGCAAATACAACTTTTATAATGGAAAGATGTATTGAAATAGAAATTGGGAGAAATAAGTTCTAATCTTGTCTTTGCCACTAAGTGAAGTGGAAATATGACTCTAGATCTATCACTCTATTTCCTTGAGCTAAGTAAATTTTCTCTCTTGCTAAATTGGATTAAATGACCTTTAAGTTCTCTTTTCAGTCTCCAAATGCCATATTTCTAAAGATGCCTATAGAGTTGCCATAGTTTCTTGGTTCTTGGTGCTCTTGAGGGGGCAGGTGTTACAAACCTGATACTTGGAAAGGCATTACTAAAAGAAAAAATAACTTCTTAGCTTCTGTGAGACCTCTCCTTTGAATCTCTAGGAAATACATTGTAATTCATGTGTTATTCTCTAATAAAACTTTTCTAGGAAATGGGGGAAATTGCTAATCTAAAGAAGTTTAAGGGATTTAACTTACTTCTAATGAACTTTATCATTAATTTCCACATATTCATTGCTCTACCACTACCCAATAGCAACTATTCTTTACTTGATCTTCCTTTCACATACCTGCCTTTCTCATCACTTGAAATTCCTGCTGGATCTTTTCTTGTCAAATATAAGCTTCAAGGTCCAACTCGAATGCTACCTTCTTGATAAGGAGCCATTGGGCCTCCATCATCACAACCAGATTGTATCACTTCATCTGCTGGGCAGCATTTTGGATTTCTCTGATGTTTAACTGGAGAGGTACTTTGGTGTACTGGATAGAGTGCCATTCAGAAAGACTGGAGTTGAACTCCAGTCTTTGACATGCTGATTGTGTGACATGAGACTGGTGCTTACCAACTGTGTGATCTTGGGCAAATTGTTTAATCTCTCTATTTGCTTCATTTTCCTTGATGATAAAATAGTTATTGTGAGGATCAAATGAGATATTTGTAAAGTACTTAGCACAGTCTCTGGCACATATTAGGTGCTTAATAAATGATTGTTCCTTCCCCTTTCCCTTTGGCCTTGAACATACTTTTTTAGTGCTTTAAGCACTACATTCTTTAAGATTGTAAGTTACATTGAAGATCCTGATCTGCTTTAATAGAAAGAGTTGCCTTGCCTGGGAATTCCCTATACAAGTGAAATCACAATTTCATTCCCAGTCCTTATACTTACCATGTTCTGTCTTGTATATCATAGTTATTTGTGCACTTAAAAAAATTCCTTTATTGGATTATAAGCTCCTGGAGAACATCCTGAGAGTACCTAGCACATTGCCATAAATAAATTCAGCATGCAATAAATCATCATTGGATAAATGAATGAATTTTTCTCACTTAGCAAACTGAGTTAATATCCCAAAGATTCATAAAAGCTATCTCAGAGAGTGTAAAACCAGAAGCTTTTATATATCATATGACTCCATTATCACTTTTTCTCTTCTAGATAGTGAAATTAATTGGGGAAAAATAAGAAATTACATGAGCAAATTAGTATTGATCTATTACTAAGTCTTTGCCTTCCTGTTACTATTTAATTGTATATTAGGAAATAAAAATGAGCTTTTCTCAATCTTTAATTCCAAATAATTTATCCCTGTATTTTTTTCAAAGAGAGAATTTGCACTCCATTCAACAATTCAGTAAAAATTTAAGTGCTTTCTCTATTAGATGTTGAGGATATAAAGATGGAAATAAAACAACTTCTGTCCTTCAGGGGTTTATTGTCCCATTGGAGGAGATGAAAGTCAGATGAGCATAATTCAGGGTCAAATTGAAGAGGGCAAAGGAGACCTTTGGAAGAAGTGTTTTATAAATATTTGAGACGGGAAAGTATATATTTAGCTTAGGGGATTCTAGAAAACTATATGGAGGGACTGGTCCCTAAATTGAGGCTAGAAGGAAGAGGAGGCTTCTGCAAAGCTAAGATGCAAACAAATTATAATTTTAGGCATGTGATATGTCCTAGACAAATGCCTACCTGCAGGAGTTGACATATTGGGTTCACAGAACAGCTAGTAATCCAGTTTGGGTGGAATCTAAAATACATCAAAGAGAATAAAATGAGATAAGACTGATAATAAAGTATAATTTTATAATGATAATGATGATTTCTTTTGGTACTTTTCAAAATCAGCAATAACTGCCTGCCCCGGCCCCCAAGCCTTTGTTCTTTTCTGCTATGCTAACTTTGCTTCATTGTCCTTTTTCAGATATAACCTTTGACTTGCAGTGAGAAACATCTGCCTTGGTTATCTATTTCATGCAAATTAACAATACAGATTGCTTATAAATCTGTGTTTTATTAGGCAGACTCTTAATTTTAAGAAAGTAGTCAGAATTATAATCAAAAAACAATGAAAGATTCCAAAGAAAGGATAAAAAGAGGGACAGTACAGGGAATTCCTGGGCTAGGAAGCTTATCCTCAAAATTTCCTGTTGGAACTGCCTAGAATATTGAGAGTTGCCTAGATTTGCCTAGAATTATACAGCCAAGAGATGAGATTTGAAAACGCTCTCTATTGCTTGACATATATTATCTCCTTTGAGCTTCACAACGATTCTTCCAGGTAGATGAAGTTATTATCTTCATTTTACAGGTGAGGAAACTGAGGCTGAGAAGTTAAGTGACTGTCCAGGCTTAGCTAGTAAGTTCTGAGGTAGGATTTGAACTAATCTTCCAGATCCATAAACTTTGTCCACTATATTTATCTAACTGCCATAGTGGTGTCCACTATGTTATTAAAATACTTCAGAAGAATGATAATGATGATATAATAATAAAAATGATGATATAAAAATAATAAGAGAAAATAACATTTGTTTATATATAGATTCTATTGTTCAGCTGTTTCAGTCATGTCCAACTCTTCATTTGGAGTTGGAGTTGGAGTTTCCTTGGCAAAGATACTGGAGTGGTTTGCCATTTCCTTTTCCAGCTTGTTTGAACTCAAAAATTTCCTAACTGCAGGCCTAGAACTCTTTCTATTTTGTCACCTAGTTCTTCTTTATAGACATTTATATTCCACATAACTTTTTAAAAAGTTTATAAATTTTAATAAAAAAAACTTTCATGGTATATGATTTTGATGGAATATAATTGTGCTATAAGAAATCATGAAGGAGATGGGAAAAACTTGGGAAAATTTAGACAAACATACATAATGAAGGGAGCAGAATTAAGAAAACATGTATAAAGTAATAGCAATATTGTAACAATGATTAAACTGTGGAAGATTTTACTGCTTTGATCAATACAGTGATCCAAAATAATTCCAAAGGACTCACTATTAAAAATATTATCCATCTACATAGAGAGAACAGATGAACTTTGCAAACTGAAGCATGCTTTCTCCACCCCCCCTCCCTGCTCCTTTCTTTATTTTCTTTATTTTTCTTGCTTTTCTTTTTTTTGCAATTTGGTCAATATAAAAATGTTTTGCATGACTTCATATGTATAATGGGTATCATATTTCTTGCCTTCTAAATGGGTAGAGGAGCAGATGTAAGGAGGAAAAGACTTTGGAACTGAAAATAAAGTTTAAAATTTATTTTACTAAAAGCATACTTTGGCAGAAACTAAGCACTGATCCACACCTAACACCGTATGCCAAGATAAGGTCGAAATGGGTTCATGATTTAGATATACAAAGTGATATTATAAGCAAATTAGAAGAACACAGAATCATTTACCTCTCAGATCTGTGAAGAAGAAAGGAATTTGCGTCCAAAGAAGAACTGGAATTCATAATTGAACACCAGATAGATAATTTTGATTATATTAAGTTAAAAAGTTTTTGTACAAACAAAACAAATGCAGACAAGATAAGAAAGGAAGCAATAAATTGGGAAATCACTTTTAAATTTAAGGGTTCTGATAAAGGCCTTATTTCAAAAATATGTAGGGAATTGGCTAAAATTTACAAGAATTCAAGCCATTCTCCAATTGATAAATGGTCAAAGGATATGAACAATTTAAAATGAAGAAATAAAAACCATTTCTAATCACATGAAAAAGTGCTCTAAATAACTATTGCTCAGAGATGCAAATTAAGACAACTCTGAGGTACCACTACACATCTGTCACATTGGCTAAGATAACAGAAAAAGATAATGATGAATGTTGAAGGGATATGGGAAAACTGGGACACTAATACATTGTTGATGGAGTTGTGAAGTGATCCAACCATTCTGGAGAGCAATTTGGAACTATGCCTAAAGAGCTATCAAATTGTGCATACCCTTTGACCCAGCAGTGTTACTACTGGGCTTATATCCCAAAGAGATCTTAAAGGAGGGAAAGGGACCTGTATGTGCAAGAATGTTTGTGGCAGCCCTTTTTGTAGTGGTAAGAAACTGGAAATTGAATGGATGCCTATCAGTTGGAGAATGGCTGAATAAGTTATGGTATATGAATGTTATCGAATATTATCGTTCTATAAGAAATGATCAGCAGGATGATTTCAGAAAGGCCTGGAGAGATTTACATGAACTGATGCTGAGTGAAGTGAGCAGAACCAGGAGATCATTGTACATAGCAACAATAAGATTATACAATGATTAATTCTAACGGTTGTGGTTCTTTTCAACAATGAGATGAACCAGGCCCGTTCCAAAGATCTTGTGATGAACAGAGGCATTTATACCCAGAGAGAGGACTGTGGGAACTAAGTGTGGATCACAACGTAGCGTGTTCACTCTTTTTGTTGTTGTTTGCTTGCATTTTATTTTATTTTTTCTTTTTTTCCTTTTTGATTTTATTTTTCTTGTACAGCAAGATAATTGTATAAATATGTATGCTTCTATTGGATTTAGCATATATTTTTACCATGTTTAACATGTATTGGATTACTTGCCATCTAGAGAGGGGTGGGAGGAAATTTGGGGGAAATTGGAACACAATGTTTTGCAAAGGTTAATGTTGAAAAATTATCAATGCATATTTTTTGAAAATTAAAAAGCTTTAATAAAAATACAAAAGCATATTTAAAGAAATAGCATAGAAAACATGAAAAATGTCTTTGTATGTGGTAGCACTCAGAAACAAAGTGAATCTATTGTATGAAAAAAGTATTGCAAAAGTACAATTATTTTACTTTCAATAATAAATTTGCTTGTTTAATATTATTCAAATACTTTTGTTGTCCAGAAAATATTTAACAGATTAATTGAATTATTACACAATAGAATTGTTGAAATTTGTTCACTTTTTGATTGCATTAATACTTTATGCCCTTGTACTCATATTTAAAACATACAGAAATAAAAATAGGGAAAAAAGCCTTTCCAATATTTGATTCCCTCCACCCCCCATTTTTCATTCATAATCACACACTTAAAAACCTTTTGACCCCCATGATGGGGGAGGGGAATCTAGTGTTAAGAACTGCCAATAAGAAGAAAAAGAGATTTTTTTTTCTGTCTTGAGAATGGCAGATGTTTCCCATCAAAGTAGAGTTTAAGCATATTCTTCATTTAGATGGTGTGCTAGTTGGGTATCTTTTGGCCTGATTATATGAATAGCATGTAGGTAGTATAAGTATTTTCAAAGAGGTCAAAACTGCACTCTAGAAACTCAGATCTGTTTAAGTCCTGAGCAATTTCATAGACCAGCTGCCAGAAGGAAAGTTTACAAATCAGCATAGTATACTTCTGGTAATGTTTGTAACAACTTATTGCACTAACACTTCTACCCAAGGCTACAGAAGTAAGTGTATTCTGAACTGGAAGGAACTTTTAGCCCATATTCTACCTTAGTCCCATTTTACAGAAAAAAATTCATCTCAGAATTAATTACTAATACAAAATCACATAGTTAGTAAGAGTCAGAACTAAGATTGAAGCTATGTCTTTTGATTAAAATATCTATGGACTTACCATTTTACCCACGCTGCCATTCCCTATGGAATAATACCAATAATTTTCTGGACAGGACTTGTTAAATTTTTAGTAAGGAAACTCCCTCTACGAATATATATGGTATCTATTTTGCAATTTATGATCTCAGAGAGTTGCCCAGGATGCTGAAAGCATATTATCAGTATGTTAATTCATATATTAAATTGTGGGTTTCCTACTTGGCAGCAGTAAAATCAGAGGGTGGGTTTTTTGTTTAAAATCACCCAAGGTAATTTATGCAGAAATAGAATGTAGAGATTATATTCTATTCTTGTTGACAAAAGTGTATCCAGTTTCCCTAAAAATAAGCAAATCAAAAAAATTTTATTTTTGCTAATGAAGCATTTCCTGAGTTTTCACAATACATATATTATTCATGATTTTTAATTGTCAAATCGAATAGCCTTTTCTCAATCCTCATCCTCCTTGATTTTTTTCCTAAAGCATTTGCTACTGCCAACCATTCCTCCCTCTTTCTAGGTGCTCTCCTCAATAGGTTTTTTTTTTGTCTTTTTAAAAAAATTGTTTCATTTTATTTTCAGCTTTCAATTCTCTCTCTCTTCCACCTTCCCTTCCCCTGGATTAAAAAAACAAGAAAAACAAAACCCATTACAAATGTGTAAGGCCAACTAAAACAGATCCCCACATTACCATATCATATCATATCATAGCTATCTATCCATCTATCTATCTACTCACATAATACATTTGCATACATATGTATATATAATACTTCCATCTGCATTCTGAGTCTATCACCTCTCTATCTGGAAGTTGGTATCTTGTTTCATCATGAATCCTCTTGAATCATCATTGGTTACTGTATTGATCAAAATTCTTACATCTTTCAAATTTGTTTGTCTTTATATTATTATTGTTATTTTATGGTTCTTTTCACCTCACTCTGCATCAGTTCATATATGTCTTCCCAGTTTTCTCTGAAAGTATCATTCTCATTATTTCTTATATCACAAAAGCATTCATATACCATAATTGGGTAAGTTATTTCCCGATTGATAGCTATTCCCTAAATTTTCAATTCTTTGACATCATGAAAGATCTTCCATAAATATTTTTGCATAAATGGATCTTTCCCCTCTTTCTTTGATTTCTTTAGGTATATAAGCTTTAGGTTATATAATAGTATTGCTGTGTCCAAGAATATGGTCGGTTTAATCACTTTTTGGACATTGTCAAACTGCTTTCTAGAAAAGACTGAACCAGTTCACAGGTCAATCAATGTGTTTTAATGTATCTATTTTCTTATAATAGCCCCACCATCATTTGCTATTTTTCTTTTGTCAATCTAATTCTACCTCTACTATGAGGTAGAATCTTAGAATTGTTTTAATATGGATTTCTTTCATTGTTAGTAATTTAAAACAAATTTTTGACTATTGGTAACTTGGATTTCTTCCTTTAAAAACATTTATTAATTGAGGAATGATATCTTATAATCAGTTCCTTATATGAAATGAGATCCTTGTTAGAGAAATTTGCTGCAAAGATTTTCCCCCCAGTTACCTGCTTTTCTTTTACTTTTAGTTCATTGATTTTATTTGTCCAATTTTCATTTTTATTTTAAGTAATCAAAATTTTTAGTTTTTCCTCCTGTGGACCTCTCTATCTCTAGTTTGGTCTCATTGGGCTTTCTTGATGTTGTGTTCTCCCAGTTTTCCTGCCACTTATTCTTATTCTCCCTTACTTGAATCCTCATCACCACTGTGCCATCACCTATGCACAGGCATAGCTCTGTATTCTGTCCTGAATCTTCTTTTCCCTCCCTACCTAAATTATTTCTTTTGGTGATCTCATCACTCCTAAAGGCTCAATTATCTCTCTCTCTCTCTATATATATATATCTATATATATATCTTGATATTTTCACATCCTCTCTAATATTTGTCACTTTCCTTTTCTATCATATCATTACAATTGGTAGTTATGAGGTGGTATTTTAGGGTTGTTTTAATTTGCATTTCTTTAATAGAGTATTTTATATGACTATAGATAATTTGAATTCTTCTGAAAACTACCTATTCACGTATCCTTTGACCATTTATCAATTGAAGAATGACTTGAACTATTATAAATTTGGCACAGTTGTCTATATAATTGAGAAATGAAGCCTTTATCAGATAAATTTGCTAGAATGTTGTTTTTCACAGTTCTGATTTTCCCCCAATCCCATTTCCCCCTATTTTTCTTTTTTCTTTCATGCTGTCCCTCCTCAAAAATATTTTGCTTTTGAATACTGCTTCTTCCAGTCTGCCTTCCCTTCTATCAGTCCTTCCCCTTTCCTTATGTTTTTTCCCTCCCACTTCTCTATAGGATGACAGATTTCTACACCAACTGAGTGTGTATGTTATTTTCTCTTTCAGCCAAATCTGATACAAGTAAGGTCCAAGCATTGTTGGCTATCTTCCCCTTAACTGTTAAAAGTTTTTTTTTTTTTGCATCTCTTTTATGTGAGATAATTTATCCCATTCTACCTCTTCCTTTCCCCTCTACTATCTCTCTTTTCTACCCTTTAATTTTATATTTTTAGATATCCCATCATAATCAACTCACATCCATGCCCTCTGTCTATGCATACTTTTAATAATAAAGTTCTTAGGAGTTATAAGAATAATCTTCTCATGTAGAAATAGGAAATATTTAACCTTTTGAGCCCCATTTGATTTTTTTTTCTGTTTACCTTTTTATTCTTCTCTTGAGTCTTGTATTTAAAAGTCAAACACTTCGTTCAGCTCTGGTCTTCTCATCAAGAATGCTTGACATTCCTCCATTTCATTATGTCCCTTTTTTCTTCAATTACTCTGAGGCTCCAGAATTTGTTTGGGGGTATTATTTTAAAGTTTTTTAGAAGAGAATTTGGGAGAGCTCAGATGAGTTTCTGCCTTTATTCAGCTATTTTGTCTCTGTCCTTTTTGCCCTCTTCTTCAAAGAGTTCCAACCTAACTTCTTTTTTTCTTTTTAAAGCTTTTTATTTTCAAAACATATGCATGGATAATTTGACAACACTGATCCTTACGTAGCCTTGTGTTTCAGATTTTCTCTTCCTTCCCCCCACCTGCTCCCCTAGATAGCAAACAATCCAATATATGTTAAACATGTTAAAATATACGTTAAATCCAATATGTATAGACATATTTATACAATTTTCTTGCTGTACAAGAAAAATCAGCTCAAAAAAAGAAAGTAAATGAGTAAGAAAACAAAATGCAATCAAACAACAACAAAAAGAGTGAGAATGTTATGTTGTAATTCAACTCATTCCCACAGTCTTCTTTTCGGATGCAGATGGCTCTCTCCATCACAAGTCTACTGGAATTGGCCTGAATCACCTCATTGTTTAAAAGAGCTGCATCCATTAGAACTGATCATCATATAATCTTGTTGTGGACAGTGTTTTCTTGGTTCTATTCACTTCACTTAGCATCAGTTCACAGAAGTTTCTCCAGGCCTTTCTGAAATCATCCTGCTGATCATTTCTTATGGAACAATAATATTCCATGACATTCATATATCATACTTATTCACTTCTTCTCCAACTGATGGGCAGCCATTTAGTTTCCGATTTCTTGCCACTATGAAAAGGGCTGCCATAAACATTTTTGCACATGTGGGTCCCTTTCTTTCTTTTAAGATCTCTTTGGAATACAGGCCCAATAGAAACACTGTTGGATCAAAGAGTATGCACAGTTTTTAAAAAATTTTTTGAACATAGTTCCAAATTGCTTTCTAGAATGGCAGGATCCATTCACAGTTCCACCAACAATGTATTAGTGTCCTAGTTTTCCCATATCCCTTCCAACATTCGTCATTATCTTTTCCTGTCATCTTAGCCAAACTGGAAGGTATGTAGTGGTATTTCAGAGTTGTCTTAATTTGCATTTCTCTGATCAGTAGTGATTTAGAGCACCTTGTCGTCTGATTAGAAATGGTTTTAGTTTCTTCATCTGAAAATTGTCTGTTCATATCCTTTGACCATTTATCAGTTGGAGAATGGCTTGAATTCTTGTAAATTTGAGCCAATTCCCTACATATTTTTGAAATGAGGTCTTTATTAGAACCCTTAAATTAAAAAAATGATTTCCCAATTTATTGCTTTCTTTCTGATCTTGTCTGCATTAATTTTGTTTGTCCAAACCTTTTTAACTTAATATAATCAAAATTATCTATCTGGTGTTCAATTATGAGTTCCATTTCTTCTTTGGACACATATTCCTTCCTTTTCCACAAATTTGAGAGGTAAATTATCCTATGTTCTTCTGATTTGCTCATAATATCACTATGTCTAAATCATGAACCCATCTAGTTCTTATCTTGGTATGTGGTGTTAGATGTGAGTCAAGTCCTAATTTCTTCCATACTACTTTCCAATTTTCCCAGTATTTTTTTTTGTCAAGTAGTGAGGTTTTCCCCCCACTAAGGCAATTGGGGTTAAGTGACTTGCCCAAGGTCATCTTGCTAGGAAAGGTTAAGTGTCTGAGACCACATTTGAATTCAGGTCCTCCTGATTTCAGGACTGGTTCTCTATCTACTGCGCCACCTAGTTGCCCCCAAGTTGTGAGTTCTTATGCCAAAAGCTGGGGTCTTTGGGTTTGTCAAACACTAGATTGCTATAGTTATTGACTATTTTGTCCTATGAACCTAACCTATTCCACTGATCTACTACTCTGTTTCTTATCCAGTACTGAACGTTTTTGATGACTGCTGCTTTGTAATATAGTTTTAGATCTGGCACAGCTAGGCCACCTTCATTAATATTTTTTTTCATTAATTCCCTTGAAATTCTTGACCTTTTGTTCTTCCAGTTGAACTTTGTTATTATTTTTTATCTCTATAAAATAATTTCTTGGGACTTTGATTGGTATGGCACTAAATAAGTAGATTAATTTAAATAGTATTGTCATTTTTATTATATTTGCTTGGCCTACTCATGAGCACTTGATATTTTTTCAACTGATTAGATCTGACTTTATTTGTGTGTAAAATGTTTTGTAGTTGTATTCATATATATAGTTCCTGACTTTCCCTTGGCAGATAGATTCCCAAATATTTTATAGTATCAACAGTTATTTTGAATGGCATTTCTTTTTGTATCTCTTGCTGCTGGACTTTGTTGGTAATATATAAAAATACTGATGATTTGTGTAGATTTATTTTGAATCCTACAACTTTGCTAAAGTTGTAAATTGTTTCTAGTAGTTTTTTAGTTGATTCTCTAAATATACCATCATATTATCTGCAAAAAGTGATACTTTGAAGTGTTTCCTCATTACCTACTCTAATTCCTTTAATCTCTTTTTTCTTCTCTTATTGGCAAAGCTAACATTTCTAATACAGCATTGAATAGTAATGATGATAGAGGGCAGCCTTGTTTCACTCCTGATCTTATTGGGAATGGTTCTAATTTGTCCCCATTACATATGATGCTTGATGATGGTTTTGAATAGATGCTACTGATCATTTTAAAGAAAAGTCCATTTATTTCTATACTCTCTAGTAATTTTAATAAATAAATATTTCATTGCAAAGTTCTAGAGTGAATAAATCAACAAATATTTATTGTCAACTGTGTAATAGGCACTGGTAATGCCAATCTATAATAGGCTGAAGGCAAAATTAAATACTGTGTTTTAAGGTGGATGTATATGCAATTTCAATGAGAGTAGAGCTGGGAGATATCTAGGTAGGAGGTGGCAAAAATAAAATCCATTTTATCAAATGCTTTTTCTGCATCTGTTGAAATAATCATATGATTTTTGTTAGTTTGGTTATTGATATAGTGGATTATGCTAATAGTTTTCCTAATATTGAACCAGCCCTTCATTCCTGGTATAAATCCTATTTAGTTATAGTGCATTATCCTGGGGATGACATTCTGTAACCTCATTGCTAATATTTTATTTAAGATTTTTACATCAATGTTCATTAGGGAAATTGGTCTATAATTTTCTTTGTCTGTTTTCACTCTACTTGGGTTAGCTATCAGCACCATTATCTGTGTCATAAAAGGAATTTCCTATCTAACTTCCAAGCTTAATTCAATACCACCTCTTACCTAGATATCCCCCTGCTCTACTCTTACTGAAATCACAAATATGTCCACCTTAAAACACAGTATTTAATTTTTATATATTTAAATATTTTTGCCTCCAATCTATTATAGACTGGCATTACCAGAGTCTATTACACAGTTGATACTTATTACACAGTTGATACTTATTAATATTTGTTGATTTATTCACTCTAGAACTTTTCAATAAAATAGATTACATATACTATTTCTTTTTTTTTTTTGTTGCCGAATACTAATTACTCAAATGGATCTGCGATCTCATAAATTTGTTTGTTCTCTCTAGTTTACAGCTTGCAACCTGTCTAGCCTGATTCTGTAGCATACTGTAGTCACTTAATAAATTCTTAAGTGAATAAATGAAAAAATATATTAGCTGAGTTACTCTTGTTCCTTTCCAATTTTTTATTTCTGCATTCTAAACATGGGAGATAAATGTGCTTATTTGTGTTTTCAAGTTTAAAAGATTCTCACATATGCTATTACCTTATATTTTCCAAGGATTTTCTTAAAGCTTATTTAATTTTTTTTAAAAGCTGGATTACTGTGTTTATCTGCTATTGCCAGAGACATAAATTGGGATGCTTTCACCTTGTATGACTCTTAAGAACTGTTTCCTTCCTGTTACTCTTTGCTTTGCTTTTCTGCTATATTCCTCTGCCCAAATTTATCAGTCAATCTGTAAATATTTATTGAGAGACTAATATGTGTCCTAATACAGTAGCATTAGCAGCTGTGGAAGATACCAAAATGGCACAGATGAACCATCTTTGTTTTCAAGGAACTTAGCCTAGTTGGAAAGAAATATATGCACATGAAAGATAACCAAGAATAAATACAAGGCAGCATATTGAGAAGCAGTGTGCTAGAGTGTCAAAATTTAGCCCTAGCTCTTCTTCTCCCTACTTGTCACACACAAGGTCACTTGTGTGACCTTGGCCAAGTTACCTCCCTCACATTTTTGGGTCTTGATTTGCCTATTTGTAAAAACTGAGGGGCTTGGACTAAAAGATCTCTTTTTAGCTTCAGGTCCTAGGATACCTGATTAAATGATTGATCTAAATAATTGCTAAAGGATTTCAGAAGAGAGATCATTTCAAGTTGGGTTGTTCAGGGAAAGGTTAACAAACATGGCAGATTTTAAGCTGGGCTTTGAAGGATGGACACTATTTACAATTTTTGTTTTATTGATAAGTGCTTTCTTTGCATGTCAGCTTAAATAAAAGCATCAACTAACCAATCAACAACAAGGTATATTCCTGGAAAACAGTTAAGCTAAATAGCTTAAAAGCCTACAGGTGAGATAGTACATGTAACCTTAAAATTTTGTAATTTTTAGTTTTTAAAAACAAAATTTGTATACTTTCACTTTGATGTCAATACTAGTTTAGTCTGTTTCATTCAACTTGAATTTTATTGCTGTTTAATGTTATTTTCATTGATATAGGCATGGTCAATGTGTATTTTTTTGGTTCAGCTGACTTTTGTGACCCATTTGGTGTTTTCTTGGCAAAGATACTGTGGTTTGCCATTTCCTTCTCCAGCTCATTTTTACAGATGAGGAAACAGGCAAAGTTAAGTGATTTGCACAGGACCATATGTCTAGAACTGTCTGAAGATAGATTTGAACTCAGGAAGAAGAATTATCCTGACTCCAGGCCATATACTCTATCTGCTTCATCACTTTTGTCATTTAATTTAGCTGTATTGTTTTGGGGTAGCTAGGTGGTGCAGTGACCATAGTGCAAGTCCTGGAAGCTGGAAAACCAGAGTTCAAATCTAGCCTCAGACACTTAATAAATAGCTGTATGATCCTGTGGAGGTCACTTAATCCTATTTGCCTTAATTTACTCATCTGTAAAAATGACCTGGAGAAGGAAATGCAAACCACCCTTGTATCTTTACCAAAAACAAAACAAAACCCCAAACCCTAAATAGAGTCATGAGGAGTTGGATATGACTGAACAGTGATATTTTGGTTTTATTTTCCTATGTGTGTGTATTGCTTCACCCAATAGAATTTAAGTTTCTTGATGGTTTCTTCTCCTTCTCCTTCTTCTCCTTCTCCTTCTCCTTCTCCTTCTCCTCCTTCTCCTTCTCCTTCTCCTTCTCCTTCTCCTCCTTCTTCTTCTCCTTCTCCTTCTCCTCCTCCTTCTCCTTCTCCTTCTCCTTCTCCTCCTCCTTCTCCTTCTCCTTCTCTTCTCCTTCCTCCTCCTTCTCCTTCTCCTCCTCCTCCTCTTCTCCTTCCTCCTCCTCCTCCTCCTCCTCCTCCTCCTCCTCCTCCTCCTTCTCCTTCTCCTTCTCCTCCTTCTTCTTCTCCTCCTCCTTCTCCTCCTCCTCCTCCTCCTCCTCCTCCTCCTCCTCCTCCTCCTCCTCCTCCTCCTCTTCCTCCTCCTTCTCCTCCCCCTTCTCCTTCTCCTTCTCCTCCTTCTTCTTCTCCTTTTTCATTTTTGTCTTCTTCCTTTCTTTTTCTTTCTTATTTTCATTCTGCTAATTAGATATTATGGAGAGAGGCAAAATGAACAGATTTCATAGAGCTACTGTTGCTGAGCTCAAAGAGATTAGAGTTGCTATGGAATACTGAAGGACAGGGCTGACTAAGGCTGGCTTTGTTATTTCAAAGATGGCACTGAGTACAGTTGTATCTCCAACACATTTTTGGCTATCCCACTAATAACTGCATAGCTGGAGGTGAAGTACTCTTATCCTGTGCTTGATAAGTTTTATCATTTTCCCCTGAGTCATAGCTATTACCCATCATCAAACCAGCTTCCAACTACTGGTTTGCCAACTAGCACAGCTCTTGTTTTCTCTAGGAGAAGCTGGAACTTGTAGTCACAGTCGAAATTGGCCCACCAGGTTAAAGCTGGAAGGCATGAGATAATTTTTGGTTGGATTTTTTTTTTGAGGGAAATCATGCACTTTTGTCTGGTTTTGGGGCTGGCTGTTCTATGGCCTCCTCCCCTCTACTTCCATCCCCTCCCCCCTACCTCTAAAACTCTTTGGAATATGGATTTGGAATCCTGGCTTCATTTGCTTACCATCCAATTGCCCAGCAAGCCTACTGGCACCACTGCCTCAGGCAGCGTTATTTTGGATTAAATCAGGAACTTTGCCATCAGCATAATTTTAGTGTTATTGAAAAACACCTCTCCTACTCCTCAAGAAATGGGTATATAAAAGTATGGCTACATAATAGATCACAAAGTCTCCTGATCTGCATTTTTTAAAAAATCCATATTTCCTTTCTAGTCGTGAAGGTTGTGCTGTGTCCCTGTTTTATCTTTTTGTTTGTTTGTTTTTGTTCTTAGCATGTGATGGTCTTTTTTTTTTTTGGTAAGGGGTGACTTTCTCCTCCAAATGCAGCTGTTTAAAACCGACAACACCCTTGGGGGATTGGGAATGGTGGTGCAGGCTTGGGTCTTTTCCAGATTCTTGCTGGAGCATTTGGCAGCCAGACTCTGGGGATGATATTGAAGTAGCAATGCTCAAAGACTGTTGATGTCTCAGCAGGAGGATAGATTCCCTGGCTGTCTTTCAACCAGCTGGGAAAAGAAAGTCTTTAATGGGTCTTCTTGGCAGAGTGCCTTTTACCCCAATTCTCGTAGGAAGCACTGCCCCTATTTAGCTGTTCTTCTTGCTTGCTTTCCATTGAGTAAGCAAAAGGTTGGTGCAAAGTTGAATGCCATTTCTTTTTCTGGAAAAATTAAGTGGAGGCAACTCCTTTTTAGGTAAGTGCAGTCAAACAAAAAGAAGGGTCGGGGGAGAGGAGGTAGGGAAAGAAATAGAGTGCTCAAGGACCTGAAGGACACATTACTGAAATCACTTCTATCATCTCTAAAGTTCTCCCATTTCATGGTATATATTTCTGTTTTCACTTTGCCTTGGAATACTCTGGTACAAAACAGGCATCAACATCAGAATCTGAAACAACCTTGAGCAGGTCTATGAATCGTAGAGAAAAATATGATTCACTTTTTAATATAAGTGTAAAAGATGTTTCCCTAATGAATCCCCGAAGGATAACAATAGGCAGTTAAAAGAACTTTTTTTTTTCTTTTGCTTGAGGAGTTTGGGTTTAGTGACTTGCTCAGGGCCACATAGCTAGGAAATCTTAAGTGTCTAAGGTCAAACTTCAACTGGGTCCTCTTGATTTCAGGGATAGTGCTCAATCCACTGGGCCACCTAGCTGCCCCAGGCAATTCTTAAAGAAATTCAACCTATTTTGTAGACTACTAAAAAAAGAAGATAGTTGAAATGACAATAATTGGAAAAATTCAAATTAAGACAACTCTGAGTTTATGTCTCATATCCATCTTATTGGCAAAGTTGACAAGAAAATGACAATGTTTGGAGAGGTTGTGAGAAAACAAGCATATTGAACCACATTGTTGATGGAGTTATGAATTGGTCCAGCCTTCTGAAAAGAAATTTGGAGCTATATTCCTGAAGTTACTAAACTGTTCAGACACTTTAATTCATCAATACAAGCACTACTAGGGTTATATTTCAAAGAGATCAAAGAAAGAGAAAAAGATCATTTATATCTATATGCAAAAATATTTGTTAGAACTTCTTGTATCAGCAAAAAAGGAAACAAATGGCATACTCATCAATGACTGAATGAATTATGATATATGAATGCATTAGAATGCTATTGTATAGTAAGCAATAATGAAAGATAGTTTTAGAGAAATTTGTGAAGACATGTATGAACTATTACAAATTTTGAAGTGTGCACAATTGGGAGAACAGTTTATAGTGTAACAATAATGTAGAAATGAAGTTTTGGAAGATTGACCTCTGATCAGTGTAATAGCCATGATTTCAGAGGACCAATTATGAATTATGCTATCTATTTCCTAGCAGAGAGATGATAGAATAAATATACAAAAGAAATACATTTTCCAATACTGTAGCTAGTATTGGAATTTGATATGCTTCTCTGAATATTTGTTACAAGGTTCTTGATTTTATTTTTCCTTTTAAAGAAAAAAATATGCTTGATAATTAAAAAAACAAAATTTAATTGCAAATAATATCAATGTAAAACATCATGGTATAGTAGTTAGAAAGTTGACATAAAAGCAGCAAGGAAGACCTGGATTCAAGTTCTGCTTTTGACACAGTGGTTAGGTCCCTAGGCAAATCAGCTAATCTCTCAGTGCTCCAGGCAACTAAAACTAAATTATAAATAAAGACTCTGATCTCTACCTGCATTTATAGGGGAAATTTTCTCATTTAAGAAATCCCTTTACCAATGAAATTCTAAATCTCGATCCTTAACCTATTGTATAAAAATAGTTCTGAAACAAAGTTTTTATACCAAGATGATTTTTTTAAAAAGCGTATCCCTGTCAGTCCACAGACATTTATTAAACACTTGTGTGTCAGACACTGTGCTAAACTCTGAAGATACAAAGACAGGCCAACAAAACAAACCAACCAAACAACAAGGACAAAAAACCTTATCCTGGCTCTCAAGGAGCTCACAGACTGATGGGTGAAAGAAACTGCAAATAACTATGTACAAACAAAATATAAAAGATAAATTGTAGATAATCAACTGAGGAAAAGGAGGTCATTGGGAAAGGCTTCTTGCAGACCTTCTGGGACTTGAAGGAATCCAGGGAAGTCTGAAGGAGGAGACGAAGAGGGAAAGAACTCTGATTACCAACCTGTGGATCATAAGAGTGTTTCAGGAGCATATTCTTCTATTTATGTTCAAAGAGAGAGCCTTTTTTCTAAACAGGTAGGGTTAAACATGTTCTTTTCAGATTTCCTTTTGACCAACCCAGGTCTTATTGAAATTATATTCTTTACTCGTCCAGAGATCATATTATTTAAAAATAAACATTTTCCTCCCCTTCAAATTAACCTAATCATTAAGGTCATATATTATCAGAAGATATCAGAGTGGAAATACTCAATATTTGGGAACCACTCTTATCCTCTAAATTACAATTGTATGTGGCTGAGGTAGATCATATTATTTAGTTCAATAGTGCCATCTTGTGGTTTCTCCACCACAGTGTTAAATACCTACAACAATGATTTATTGACAAAGAAAACCAAGAATAGATTGTAAGCTGGTGGAGGGCAAGAACCTGGTGTTAAAATTTTTAATTTGACCCAATCACTGTACCCCACCCCCAGTATTTTGTACAATGAAGACATTAAATGCACAATTTAAGTTAATGATTAATCTTATGATTCCCTGATAATATGGATAGTGGAAATGGTGACTGAATGCAAAGCCTTTGAAGTTACATACTTGACTATTCTCTGTTACTGAGTGCTTTCTTGTAGGACTACATGGGAATGGCTGCATAGTTTGGAGAAGAGAGTGTGATCTTAAAGAATGGTCTAATTTCTTTGCAGTATAAGAAAAAACGGTACTGAAGACATAAAGCATGTGAATAAAAACTAGTAGAAAATCTTGTAATTTAATGAGATGGTGAATTTGAGTGACTTACATCAAAGATTCTTTAGGATACTGATCTTTTCATTTGTAAGCATGGGGGTGAAGAGGGTAAAAAGAGAAACTGAGGAAGATACAATCTCTTCTGCCCAACAGTATCATACTTATATGGTACAGATAATGAATTCTATATTAGAAAGTAAGTAATAAGCATGGCCATGTTTTAGAGGCAGACATTAGAGAAGAGCAATGATCTTTGATATTCAGTCTGCAGAAGCATGTGACTTGGGTAACTGGATTGTTTCTTGAGTTGTGAATATGGTGACAGACAAGTAAAACTAATACCCATTCCTCTCTTGTCTTCTTATCAATAACATCTTCATTCTTCAAGACCCAATCCAAATTCTAACTCCTCTTGGAAACCTTTGTTGACCAAAGCAGTAGATTGTGTTTTCTCTGTTTTGCAACTGCTATAGCCCTATTTCAATGTGAGATATTAATGAGTTTGGCTTGTTATATCTATCCTTATATTCCTAGTACCCAGAATTATGCCCTGTGATTCATAATAAATTTTTATTGAAGTAAATTGAAGACATTAAAACATCACCTTAGACTGAATTTACAGATGAGAGTGAAATAGCCCAGGCAATAAAATTCAGGACAGCCAAGGTGTTTGCAATTTAGAAATCATGTATTGTTTATTTACCTGCTGGGATGGCCAGAACGGACTCTCAGTAGAGTATTGTGCCGAACCCAAGCAGAAACAGGCTTATAAGCAATTCTTGTTCTGCCTTGCGGTTACAACAGTGACTCGACTTCTCACTCAAGAAGAGGGGTGCTGGGGAGCTTACAGGATGTCTGACATTGTTAAGCAAGCATTCTGTCTGAACATAACACTTCCCTTAATTTAGTTTAAGCAACATTTTCCTATAAGCCTGAGAACCCCTGACTTAGGGATGAGGGGGCCAGTCTTTTGTCCATTTCAAGAGAATTAAGTCCCAGGGGAACACTAAAAGTAACAATTGTGCCTGTCAAAATTTCTAGATTAAACCAGGATTTATTTTTTATTTTTTTCTGATGCAATTGGGGTTAAGTGACTTGCCCGGGGTCACACAGCTAGGCAGTGTTAAATGTCTGAGGTCAGATTTAAACTCAAGTCCTCCTGACTTCAGGACTGGTGCTCTATCCACTGTGCCACCTAGCTGCCCCTTAAACCAGGAAATTATTCAAGAATCAGCAATTATATCACTAAGATCACTAATCTACTTTTCAATATATGACATTCTAGATTGAAGGCTCAAACCTATCCAATGGAAAGTTTCTCATAATTTATGTTTAAAGAATTGCTAAAGATATATTTACTATTTCTCAAATACTGCATATGGACTCCATGTTAAATTATTCATAATAGCTTATTGGATTATATTAGACATTAACTTAGATATCGCCTTGGTGAACTTCATACTTCAACTTTTTATTGAGGTAAAGCAGATTATTTCTTTTTAGTTAGCATGATGGTTAGAAATTATTTTTTACATGGACCCAAACCTTGTCTCTCTGTTAATTTTTATCTGTTGGTGTTGGTTTTATCTTCATGAACAATTAAAAAATTCCCTCTTCCATATAATAACTTTTCTAATATTTGAAGATGCCTACAATGTCTACCTCTCTTTATCTATTCCTATGACATAGCTACATTCTAGTTGATCTTCTCTGGACTTGTCCTGTCTAAATAATTTGAATCTTCCCAGACAAAAGCATGATCAAACATTTAATAAGTGACTATCATATGCTTGGCATTGAGGATATAAAGAAAAAACTGAAATAGGCTCTCCTTTGAGTTTACATTTTTTCAAAGAAGAAATAATTAAGTCAAAATTTCCCACATAATTTTGTCTGAGGTGGTACAATAGGCAGCTACTTGGATTCTTAGGATTTTTCTTAGTGCTCTGGAAGCAGTTTGGTACAATGAAAAGAATAATGGACTGGGAGTCAGGAAATCTGGAATGAAATCCTAGGCATGCTGCTACCTAACATATGACTTTTTTTATTATAGCTTTTTATTTACAAAACATATGCATGGGTAATTTTTCAACATTGACCCTTGCAAAACTTTCTGTTCCAACTTTTCCCCTCCTCCCTCCCACCCCTCCCCTAGATGGCAGATAGTCCAATACCTAACATAGGACTTTTGAGTAAACCACTCTCTCTAAACCTTAATTTCCCTATATGTAAAATAAGATGATTGGATTAGATGATATCTAAGATTTATGCCTTGAATCTTTTGTATCAAGAAGTAAGGTCAGTGTATTCTACCTTAGCTTCCATAAGGCATTAAAATATGTTGAAGGTAGATCTTTGACATTCCATCTCTCTTTTGAATGTTTTTTGTAAAGTAGGATTTTTTTATTTTTCCTACTTGAATCTTTTGATTGTGTTTGAATCTTTGGTTGTAATGAGAGTTTTTCATTCTCTAATCACAAATTCAGTCTGGAAATTGAAGATTCTTTCAGTTATCCAGAGTGAGACTTCCTCCTTTATGTTTAAGCAAGAAGTAAATGCAAATTATTTTCATCACTTCTAAAACTTCCAGGAAGTCAAGAGAGCTGGCTACTGGGATTTCTGAAGATGGAATAGTTACTTTTAGTACAACTGGTGAAGAGAGTGAATTCTGACTCTGTCGTTTTGGTTGTATCCAAAGTGGAATTTAAACTACTTGAGCACATTGTGGCAGCACACCTTAGCATCTACTAAAACTAGAAAAGACTACAATAACTAGTTTTCTTCTTTATCTTCTCTTTTGTCTTAAAGGAAAAATTTATTTGGGAGAACTATCTCAAAGGAAAAATCTCAATCTAAAAAGCCATTCCCTTTCCCTTCTAATTGCAAACTCCTAGAAGAAGGAATCACCTTCAATTAACACCTTGTACAGAGATTCATAGAAATAATAATTAATTTTTCTCATTTGTTTCATATTATAAAAATTCCTTTTCTGTCTGTCAATGTCAACATTTAGGGGCAACAGAATTCAAAGAAGAGTGATGACTATCGCAGTAAGATAGGTTAATCTATGTCTTTTGGGTGATAACATTTTGTTCTCTTCTTTCCTAATTAATCTGCAACATGTCCTCTTTCCCTTGCCATCACCCTTCACTGATGCCCTCTGTGTCTGACAGACTGGTGACTTCAGTAGCATTCTGTTCACTTAAGTTCTGCCATCTGAATTCTACTTCTGATTACTGCTTCCTTTGACATTCTTGGCTAGTAGGCACATAAAGGTTTTTGAGTCTCAGTTTAGATGCAGAGTTTCTGTTGAGATTTTAATTTGAAGTGAAATGTGAGTGCACTGATTGTCTATATTTTGGAAGCAGAACGGCCCAGTTGGTTAGCAGGTAATGAGGGGGAAGTCAAGCTGAGTCCATTCTGCTCCCAAATCTGACAGGTTTCATTTGGTGGAACTATTAGTGAGGAAGGAATACTAATTTTTTTAAGTAGCTGCTGACCTTTTGTTTTGTTTTCCTTGTGTTAGGAAACATGAAAAATAGTACCAAATCTTGACACTGAGAGTAATAAAAAATTCTTTCTATTGCTGCTATCATGCTGGTGACTATCAGAGGCTTGTGAAAAGGAAGAGAAATGTCTTTTTCTTAAAACTGAACCGGCTTAATATTTTCCTTTATCAAAAATAAAGAGGACTTAGTAATCTAAAAAGTTTTTGTAAATAGCTGCAAGCTGTGATTCTTCTTTTGGTTCCTTATTTCTTGTGACATGTTCTAAGGAAGTTTGGATTTTTCCTTTTCTTTTTGGTTTTGTTTTGAATAGAATGACAGCTAAATGTTGGCTCAGAATATTTGATCCTTTTTAAATGAGGAGAAAAAAATTCTTCCAAGTTTGGCTCTTCTTTCCCTTGAGAATATACCATCTGTTCAGGAACATTTATAAAGGGGTAGAAGGTTTTGGCTTCAGTTACTTTCAAAAATTGTGTTTACTCAGATCACATTGACTCTGCCTCTCACGATGACAGAGAATAGGGAGCAATAAGATACTGCAAATTATCCAAGTGCAAAGCCATGGATGTTCAATTCCAGATAAGATATTAGACAGAAGAATTTGATGCAAAGTGTTTCCAAGGTGGAATTTTGAGATAAACATTGTCTTCTTGGAGTTGGAGAAAGGTCCTGGTTTACATTTTTTTGGATGCCATTCTCATCCATGATTTTTTTTTAAAGTTGTTGCCCTAGCCAACTTTGTACCCAATTGAGATAAGATAATTTATAAGAATATAGGAGATTTAATATTAAATGGCAAAACCCATCTGTGACAACCAGTCTATTTATGGAATGGTGAATGATTGAAAGCCAAAAAAAAAAAAAAAAAAGATTTAAGACTTAAAAGCTTACTAAGTTAATAAGAAAAAGTTTTCCTAATTTACATTAAAATTGTAAATTCAGAACAATTTTGATTAAAATTATTTTACTGAATTCATGGTGTTAAAAACAATGAAATCAATAACCCAAAATAACTAACCCCCCCCAAAAAAAAGATTGGTTTTATTAACTACATTATTTTGAGAGGTAAATCAGGTTTTTTTTTTTTTTTTTTTCCAGAATCTCATGCAGGTCCTGTATACCAGTTTAGAAATACCATGATTCAGTTGCAGTTCTGTCAATAACTTTCCAGTGAATCTTAATGTAAAGGAAAAAATTGTTGAAATTCAAACTCATAATAGTGTACAAGTAATACTTTTTTTTTTTTTTGGAAATTTCTTTAGATACTGGAGAACTGAGAAATCCAATGATTTTGTAATATTAACTGGTTTAAAATTTTTTTCCTGTTATTTTTATATCTGATTTTTAACACGAATCAATGAAGATAATTTCAAGGCCAGATTTTTCAGTTATCAGTGATTCCTGTTTTCTCTCATCATCCCACCCTTATGTTTTAAGGGTGGGATGCAAGAAGCTACCTAAACTTTAATTGGCCCATTTCATTTGTAAATTGAAAGACAAGACAACTAGGGTTTCCTGGTTATTGCCTGAGTTGCTTCATCAAGGCATTTTTAGATATAATCCATCAACTGTCAGTTGGATATGACAGCTGAGTTATTGCTAATGATTTATGAAAAGTTTTTGAGAACTTGAGATTCTATCACTTAACTTGGGCCTTTTTTCTCCAAAACATTATTAAATGTTTCTTAAGTTCTAAATCAAAGAGTCTTTGCCTAGGATTTGACTCGGTCTCTGTCTGTTTTTCTTTCTCTTTCTCTCATTCCTTTCAGTCTAATCATTACTTCTCAGTCTTCTTTATGGGATCATCACCTGTATCTCACTTAAATACGGCTATCTCCTAAACTTCAGTCTTGGACTTTGTCCTCCCCTCCTCTCATTTTTTCACTTCTCTTTCTTTAATAACTTTCATGGTTTCAATTATCTTTATGCAAAAGACTCACAGAATTATCTACCTATTGAAAGTCTTTAAGTGAATATCCTCTTTATTGACATCTCAAACTCAAAATGTCCTAAAATCATGCAGTCAACATTCTCCCCCCACCCCAATTTACCCCTTCTTTCAATATCCAAAGTACCACCCACCATTCTTCTAGTGACTTGTGTTTTATACCACCCTGCTCCCACCCTGAGTATTCAAAGGTTACTAAGTCCTTTCTACTTTGTAATCTTCTTTCTACACACATCGTCATTAGCTTAGTTCAACTGAACATTTTATGTATACCAGTATCAATACAGTGACAAAAGATCTAGTGGTAGGTTTCTAGCATGTTACATCTCCAGTCTCCCCTCCTCTTATCCAAGATGTATTATAGAAGAGACATGGATAATCAACCAACTATTTATTAAACATCTAGTTTATAAAAGGTCCCTTGCTAAGCCCTGAGGAGGAAAAACAAAAGTGAGATTCCCCCATCCTTAAAGAGCTTATATGCTTACTATAGGGGTGTATTGGAGGAGTACAATTTATTTACAGATAATTAAATGAGTGGGGGCATTGACAACTTGGAGAATTCTTTAAAGAGGGCATTACAGGTAATTTCATTTTTTCATCAGCTGCTCTGTTTGCCTTCAACTTCAAGCTGGTTATCCTCTGGTAGTCTCCACCCCTCCACTCCAGTTTATTTTTTCTGTGTTAATTTCTTTAATCAGATTTTAAGTATTTTAATTCTTAGTTGAATCTGCAGAACTTGGCATAGTGCTTGACACATGGTAGGTGCTTAATAAATGTTTATGGAATTGATTTGAATCAGCAAAGGCCTCTGAAAGAGGAAATACTTGAACTAAGACTTTAAGAAACATTAGAGGATTTAAGAGGTGATAGAACTATTCCATGCATGAGAGAGAAATCTCTGTGCAAAAGCTTGGAGGTAGTAGTCAGAATGACATTTCTGGGAAAATCAAATAGACTAGTTTGGTTTGGGTTGTAGGATTATAATGGGAAGTAATGTATGATCAATCTGGATGTGCATTCAATGAAATGGTATAAATGGAATATGATTTGTATCTTTGTAGGGAGGAATCACATTGATGAGATCCATTGAAGTGCCAAAACAAGTCATCTGGGATGTAGCCCTCTAGTGATGAACCATCAGAGATCTGTCCTTCATCCTAGTCTGATATTTTTATTGTGAATTGGATGAAGGCATAATTATCAATTTGCTAAAGACACAGAA
Organism: Sarcophilus harrisii; assembly: GCF_902635505.1. Lineage (NCBI taxonomy): Eukaryota > Metazoa > Chordata > Mammalia > Dasyuromorphia > Dasyuridae > Sarcophilus > Sarcophilus harrisii. The sequence goes on from NC_045428.1 coordinate 424,748,429, forward strand.
CTGAGAGAGTTAACATTCTGGGTCAAAATCTAAAAGGGTCCTAATGGCCTATAATAATAGGCTGAATATAGTAAGATGAAATTTAATTGGGATATACATATATATGTACATGTACATATATATGTATACACACACATATAAAGTCCTATTGCCTTACTCAAACAAAAGAAAACAAAATTGTTGAATCATAGGATGGAACAAACATGGCCAAACAACAGTTCTAGTAAAAACAATCTTGGTAACTTAGTGGATTTCATTTTTGATAACATGACATATGGGTCAAAAAAAGGTTATTATATTATTAACTACATTAAGTTAAATTGATAGAAAAAATAGTATTTTGGGCAAACAAGGTCATATTCTTGTTGAATTCTTGTTGTATGACTTGTTGTCAAGTCATTTCTGGAACATTGTACTCAGTTTTAGGGGCCACATTTTAGAAAGGATCTTGACAAACTGGCATATGTCCATAGGAGAACAGTCAGACTGAAGAGAGTAATCCAAAAAACATATCATGTATGAAAAAGTTAAAGGAGCTGGGACAATTTAAAATCAAATAGATTTGGGACATGGGTAATTATTGTCTTTAATTCTTTGTGGGGTTATAATGTGGAAGAGGGATTAGATTAATTATCTTTGTTACAGAGAGAAGAATTAGGAGCAGTGGGTAAAGATTGTAAAGTGACAAATTTGGACCCAATCCATGTGAATCTTAACAATCATTGCTAAAGTGGAATGGGAAATCTCCAGAGGATCCTCATCACTGGACATTTTCTGTGAAGGGAAAGCTGAATGACCTCAGGCACTATATAGAAGTAACTTCTATGTGGGTACAGGTTGGATTAGATGACCCTGAGCCAGTAATTTTTCACATATACACATGCATATATTTTTACATATATTTTATTCATATGTATGTATTGCTTTTTGTAAAACATTTTAATAAGAGAATGTGTAATATATAATGTGAAAAAGAATAGTTTCAAAATAACATATAAGTAGCTACAAATTAATATCATTCAAATTGAATATATTAGCCCAGAGGGAACTAGAGATAGAGAACAGTCTTGGATGTATTTGTTTATTTCCAAGCAGTTGTATTTACAACAGCCATGAAACTTATTTTACCAACAACAATTACTCATATAATAGTCAGTATTTTGATTATCCAAGGGAAACCGAGCCATGAGTCAAATTCTATTAAAAGCACCCACAATAAAAATTTCTAAATAACCAAAAGAATTCCAAGACCAGGCTGACTGTTTATTTTAAGGAGTGGTTGATTCAGCAATATCCTAATACAACATGAAATTGTTGTAATTATACTGATGAACTTCTCTGGGCAACCAATTTTTGACATAATTTTCCATAAGCTCTCATGACTAACAGTATCAAAGACCTTGGTCAGATTTACAAATGTATGCAGACTTCTGTTCTGCTCCTGGCATTTCTTCTGGAGTTGCTGGGTGGCAAACATCACATCAACTGTTCCTCAGCCCCTTCTGAAGCCACGCTGGCTCTCAGGTAGAAGACCTTCTTCTAGGTGTAGGTTCAGCCTATTCAAGGAGGATTCTGGCAAGAATTTTGCCAGCAATGACAAAGGGAGAGACTTCCTTGTGATTGTCATAGGATATTCTATTCCTTTTATCTTTATAGAGATGGACAATGGAGGCATCTTTGAACTGGGGCATAATCTCCTCTTGCCATATAATCTGGAAAATTTTAGTTAAACTTTATATAAGCAAAAGACTCCCCCCCCCCAGGTTGTAAATCTCAGCTGAAATAGAATCAGCACTAGGGGCTTTGCCCTATGAAAGGATCCTAATGGGATTCAAAACTTCTTCTTCAGTTAGAACTTCAGCTAGGGAGTGATTCACTAATGATTTACCTAAGGTAAATAATCAATGGTTTTAATATTGATTGATAAGAACACTGTGGAAGTATTCAGTTCATCTCTCTAGGATCATGTCCTTAGGATGTGGCTTCATCAACACTGAATGGATAAGATGTACCACAGGTCTTTGACTTATAAATAGCTTTGAGTGCCTTATATAAGCACTTTGGATTGTTATTCTTGGCATAAAACTGAATTTCATCTATCTTCTTACCGAGCCAAGAATCCTACATCTTGGGCTTTCCCAGTCACCAACGGGATGAAACAAGGCTATGTAATTGCTCCCAGTTTTCATCATGTTTTCAGTCAAATATCATCAAAGTCAGCTACCACGCTGATGGTAAATTCTTCAGATTGACAAGGCTACAAGCCAAAGCTAAAGTGGAGAGTGTTGGTACATGACATTTTGTTTGCAAATGATTGTGCATTCAATGAAGCTTCTGAAGCTAAGATGCAACAAAGTATGGATTGATTCTCTGCTGCTTGTGCTTATTTTGGTCTAACAATTAACACCAAGAAAATAGGTATTCCATCAGCCATACCATCCATATATGGAACCATCAGTTACAACAAATAGAGTTTTGAATGCTATGGATAAGTTGACTTACTTGGGCAACATGTTTTCCAGAGATGTCCACATTAACAATGAGGTTGACACACAAATTTTCCAGAGCTTGCTTAGTGTTTGGAGGCTCCAAAGGAAAGTATGGGAGAGAAAAGGTGTTAAATTGACTACCAAACTTAAGGTATACAAAGCCTTGTTGCTGATCTCATTGTATGTCTGAAACCTGGATAGCGTGCGTGCCAGCTCCATGCCAGGAAACTGAATTGCTTCCATTTGAATAGCCTTAGGAAGATTCTGAAAATCACCTATCAGGATAAATTACCAGATACCGAGGTATTTTCTCAAACTAAACTGCCAGGCAAACCACTCCATTATCTTTGCCAAGAAAACCCCATGGACCTGGGGGGTCACAGAGTTACCTACAATTATAAAGCATATTGAATGTCATGGAGAAGTAAAAATGCATGAAATGAATGAACATCAATTTCATTTCTCAACTATTCTTATTATCAGTATTTCTTATTTATTTACTATTATTTTGTTTATTAAATTTATTGAGTTTTCACAATACAAGGTACTCCATCTGATGTAATTAAGACATAATCCTGCCATTAAGAATTAGGCAACTGGAAATTTACATAGTATGACTATGTAAATAAACAGGGGCTCAGAAAATTTCAACCTGACTCAGAGTAAAGTCCCCTGGAGCTTACACAGAGATTACAGAGATTAAATCACTTGCTCATGTTCATGCGGAGAAGATGTAATAAAGGCTTTTTTTTTTTTTTCAGTTTTTCCTGATTTTTTTTCCTGTCCAGCACTTTGCCCTCTGTGTCTGTCACATGAGCTTTCAACAATTATTTCGGCCTGTCTTAAAAATGTTATCAGGCTCTGGGTATATTGTCATTTCAATAAATTAAAAATCTTAATCTACTGAATGAGCAGTGTTCTTTAGGACACCATTGTTTACCATCATCACATGAGCCACTGCTTTGATATTAGCGAGCTAATTGCTGGAAAAGGTTTTCCTGCTGGTAAAAAAGTTGTGGGTTGACAGATATTTTGAAGCCAGCTGCAGGTTAATTTTAACAATATCTGGAAAAAGGAACCTTGTTTGGATGCCTTACATTTTTCTTTCCCTCTTGGCACATTTTTTCCTACCTTGAATAGACATGAAGAGTCAAAGCCGTGTCATGTTTAAGAATAGCATTACGTAAGATAGCTTGCTTAAATATGAAGTCTATGTTTTCTCAATTTTTACCTTCATTAAAAGCTAGCCATAATCTAGTTCAATGGTCTTGTGATGAAGAGAGCCATCTGTACCCAGAGAGAAGACTGTGGGAACTGAGTGTGCATCACAACATAGTATTTTATTTCTTTTTGTTGTTGTTTGCTTACATTTTGTTTTCTTTTTCATTTTTTCCCTTTTTGATCTGATTTTTCTTGTGCAGCATGATATTTATGGAAATACAGATAGAAAAATTGCACATGTTTAGCATATATTGGATTACTTGCTGTTTAGGGGAGAGAAAACTTTTAAAGTGCAAGATTTTGTAAGGGTGAATGTTGAAAATATCCATGTATATATTTTGAAAAATAAAAAGCTTTAAATAAAAAAAGTAAGCTACAATGCTGTAAGTCATTGGCTCATAGTCACAGGCGCTTACCTTTCAAATAGATGGATATTAAAACTGTACTTAAAATATGTACATCTTCTTACTTTTATAATAGAAGACAAAACCTTCCAATTTTATAGCTTTACGTGATGTAGAATTTAAAGGCTAGTTGATTGTTAATCTGCTCAAAACACATTTCTTTTCTAATTTTTTTCCTATCCTTAATCAAAGATATCTCTAAAGGCTCAGTCCTAGACCCTTTGTCATTTCCCCTCTAGAAATCCCCTTTAGTTCCCAGGACTCCCAAGTCTCCACCACTGATCTCATCTTCTGTCTAATTTTTTTTAAGCTGCTTATCTTTCTTTATTAATTTCTCTTCCTTAACTTTGTTATTATCACTGAAATGTTTTTTAAATCTACAAAGTCTACTATTTATTCATTTTCAGAAATTATCATCAAGCACTATTATTTCTTCCCCTAAAATCTTTTATCTGTTTCTTTCCTATTTATTCCCCATAACAACTTTTGCTTTCATCCTATCCCATATTGAAATTGCTATAGCTGACACTGTCTTTAAACTCTACTCCTATATATTTCCCTTGGAGTTCTTAGTACCTCAGATTTTAGGGGATTAAATCTATTAAATCTGGCTTGCGCTCCCCAAAGCCTTTCTTCACATCTTACAAACTCTCTATCTCTCTTCCTTCAAACCTGCTGCCTCAAAACTGGTCTTCCACTTTGCCTCTTGTGTATGAACTTTGAAGTTTATGCTTAGCTGTGGTATTTTTATCAGAAATGCAGAGATCCATTTTTTATCCTGTAGGATTATGCTCAGTTGCACTGGGTGACATATTCTTGGTTGCAAGCCTTTATTTTACCTTCTGCTTCTTTGATTTAAGGCAGCTGGTGATAAAGTGGATAGAGCAGTAGTCAGGAAGATCTGAGTTCAAATCCAGTTTTGATAGTAACTGGGTGACCCTGGGCAAATCATTTAATCTCTGCTTCAATTTCTGAAACTGTAAAATGTGGATAATAATGATACCTACCCCTTTGGATCAGATATATGCTATGTAGTTATTGTGAAGATGAAATGAGATAGTATTTATAAAAGCACTTAGTACACTGGCTCATAGAAGATGCTATATAAATGCTTATTTCCTTTCCTTTTGGAATATTACATTCTAAGGTTTTCACTCCTTTAGTGGTAGTACTAAATTGTATGTGATCTTGATTTTGATTCCTCAATGCTTGGATTCCTTCTTTCTGTTGGCTTACAGCATTTTTTCTTTGACCTGAAAACTCAGGATTTTTGCTTTGATGTTCTTGAGAGTTTTCATTTGAGTATATCTCTCTCAAAAGGTGAATTTTTTCTATTTCTACTTTGCCCTTTACCCCTAAGAAATTTGGCCTGTTTTCTTCTATGATTTCTTGAAATATGTTTAGGTACTTTTCTTTTGATTATGATTTTCAAGTTAGCCAAGTGATATTTAAAATTATTTCTCCTGCATCTATTTTCTAGATCAGTTGTTTTTCTCTGAGAGGCTTTAAATCATTTTTTAAAAGCCTTTTTACTTAGAATATTTACTGTTGAGGCAGCTAAGTGTCGCAGTAGATAGAGCACCAACCCCTGAAGTCAGGAGGACCTGAGTTCAAATTTGATCTCAGGTACTTAACACTTGGTTGTGTGACCCTGGGCAAGTCATTTAACCCCACTTACCTCAGGGGGTAAAAATTACTGTTGTCTCATGGAATCATTAGCTTCTTTTTGGTATATTTTGATTTTCAGGGTGCTTGTCAGTTGAGCAAGGTTTTATATCAATCTGTTACTTCTCTTTCTAATTCCTTTCATAGGTCTCATTTCTTTTCTTTTCTTTTTTTTCCTTCTAGGGTTCTCATTCCTTCATAAAATATTTAAAAATTCTTGCTTCATTTCTTCTAGGAATTCTTTGAGACTTTACTTGTAAATGTTTTGTAGTGATTTTCTTCTTTGTTAATATAGTAGCTTTTTGGGATGGTGGTGTTTGGAATTTGTTGTTGTTGTTGTTATTATTGCCTCACTATCCCAGCCTACTTCCTGATTTCAGACTTTGTGTTAATTCTGTACACTTTTGGAGGGGACATCTGGGTTGAACCTGCTACTGCTTTCTTGGGGATGATAAGTATTGGATTATTTCAGGATATCACGGACTCAAGGTACTTTCACTGTTCCGAGTGATCTGATCCAGGATAATATATAATATTTGATTTCCTGTTCTGAATTTGGGTCTGAACAACATACCTTTGGACTTGCCCTGTTTGGAGTTTTAGTAGACTGCTGCTGAACTCAGCCGTGATAAGCTATCTGGAAAGTTCTACTGCTTCTGAGAGACAAAACTGGGATTCTGTTCTGGGACTTCTTTCCTGATTATTCCACTTCCGACTGGGCTATAAATTGGAACTCAGAGCCCATTCCATTTCTGAAAGCAGAACTATACAGCTGTTGTCTGAATTTATTTAGTGTACAATCGAGAGCCTGTGATCTGGCTCATCCTGGAATGCTACATATAAATGCATGTCCCCTCTTCAGTTGATCCTGAATTTGTGACCCAGAATTGGATAGGGGGCAACAAAGTTCCCAGTTGACATATATTTCTGCTTTGATGCATGAGTTTGAATCTTCTCTTTGCCTTAGTACATAACTTCTCCCTGGATTAGAATGCTCCATGCAGCCATTCTTGGCTAGACTCCAGTTTCTATGGTAGACCTTTCTGTCTTATCATATCAAGCAAGGTTGGAAAAATGACTTATTGTGATTTTTTTTCTTGAATTTTCTGATGAGGGCTTGATCTGGTGAAATTTTTGGTTTTGTTTGGAGGCGTTGTGGGAGTTTTATTCTGCCTCCTCAATAAGCATTTGTTTAGCACCTACTTTTTGCAAGATACTGAGTCTTGTAGCTTTGAAGAATGTGTCTTCTCCCCACCTTTCTCTCCAAGAAATGAATCTGAGGTTACTAGAGAGGAAACCTCTTTCTCATTGGACCTGCATTGCACCAATCAGACATTTAGTTTCATGGTACCAGTAGAATACATGCCCAGGTTATTGTTCACTGACTTCTTCCTTCTTTCCTTTCTGTGAGTATTGTACAAGGTTCTATCTTTGGCCCTTTTCTGCTTCTTTTTTGCTTTTTCTTTGACCTCTTCTCTTTCTTTTTTCCTCTTCTTTTCTTTTTGTTTCTTTACTTTCTTTTGCTTCTCCTCTATTTCATCTTATTTTCCTGTTTTTTAATCTTTTCTGTGATATTATCTACTTTTATGATTTTAATCATGACTTTATTACTGTTATACAGATTACCTCTGTAATAGCTTTTCCCATGATCCTAGTGCCATATTTCTTTTTACCTGATAGATATTTACTCAATTGTTTTGTTAGCTTCTTAATCTTGTGATATCTAATGTCATATTCCCCTCACAACTTATTACCCCTGTACCTAAGTTATTTTTGGTGACGGTATCATGCTTCTCCAAGGCATCCCAATGCAAAACTAATTTATCTTTTTAAAAAGAAAGTGCCAACAATCTGCTTATTCATTTATTTATTTATCTACTTATTCACTAATTTAGTTATTTCCTGAGCCTTTGACTTTTTCCTTTGCTTCTACCTTCCTGTTTCATATACAGTCAATTACCAAGTCCTCTAGGTTCTATCTCTACAGTACCTCAGGAATCTGCTCCATCTTTTCCATTCTCTCTAGATGATCTTAAACAAATTTGATTCTTAATCATTGGCTTTAAAGTGGCCAACTAATGGAACCTCTTCTCCTTCCTATAAACTTATGTATCTATTTTTATCTTCCCAAACTGTGCTCTATTCAGGCAAAACTATTTATTTTCTCATGCAAAAAGATTATTCATTTCTGCCTGTCAGTGTTGTCAAATTCCTCATACCTAGAAGTCCTTTCTGTTGCATGTAGCCAAACCACTTTTTTTTTTTGAAACACTCTTTAAGACATTTTCTCATTAAATTCTTCCTATGCCTAGTGCTGCCTAACTTCATTCCAATTATTCCAGCTGCCTTCTAACCCTTGTGTATATCAGGAACACACACACACACACACACACACACACGCACATGCACGCACATGCATGCACACGCACATTTTATATATATATATATACATACACACACATATATAAATATAACATATATACCTTTATATACATGTACATATACCTCTCACACATATATGTATATATAGGTTTAAATTTTTACTTATTTTCTTGTGTTTTAATTTGAGTATATTTCCATCCTTAAATTATAATTTGAGTTTTAGAAATGCAAGAACTGTGCCTTTACCTTTTTTCTTGTACATTTAATAAAAGTTTTTGACCATCTGACCTACAAGTTTCTATGTTACTTATGTAACAAGGTCCAAAGCATATGAATTTTGTGTATGACCTAAAATCAGTGAAAAATTGCATTGGTTTTAGTAATTTGCTTTAATGACCTTATTTTAATATTCATCATGTTTCATGCAAACTTGAAAATATTTTATCTTTCGTTGTCAGTCATATCTGGCACAAAAGCTGTTTATGTAATGGGTTTTGTATAAGGGAATATTCATTAAAATGAACTTTTCATTTTTCATTGATATCTCTTATCTATAATATATATATATATTTACAATATCTGAGTTAGATAAGACTCAGTTTTTTATTGTTGGGGGAAAACAAATCATTTTTTTCCTTATAGAGAAAGGTACTATATATTATTAGGAAAGTAAGAGATACAGTGTGATTCCTAGTGTAAACAAATCTGCAGTACATGAAGCAATGAGTAATACAATTTTAAAAAAATTGTATGATTTAATTATTCTGGGGAGTTTAGGATAAAAGTACGCTGATTAAAATGATGCAAGTACTTTATAATTTCAGATTTAAAGCTTACAAAGTGAATTCTTCCCCAAATCCTATGAAATAGGGAGCATAATTGTTACCCTAATTTTATAGATGAGAAAGTTGGTTTTTGAAGGTGACATATTTTGGTTGAAAAAAGTATAGTTGATAATAAATTAAGTTGTAACATTACCTTCTTTTTCCCCTCTTTATTTCTTCAGCATAGTGCTTGACATATAGTAAATGTTTAATGAATTTCATTCATTCCTTTATACATACAATAATATATTTTTATAGAATTTTAAATTACTATGGAAACTCTATACACATATTTTTCTTTGAGGACTAAGGCATAAACAATAATCAACTTAAAATTCTGAAAATATTCTCAGGAGAAATTCAATAGATTGTTGCATAGAAGGTTCAAATTGTATGATTTCTGAGGCTGTGCTGATCATTCCTGAAGTTTATTCAAGAGCCACATGGTGGAGCTATTACTTTAAGACTGCAATTATTGAAACTAGATTCTTTGAAAATTTAACATGGCCAAGTTTTTTTTCCCCCTGTGGATTTTTGCCAACTTTCTAAAGACCTAAAATTTTGTATCACAATAACAAATATTTTTTAATCCATATGGAAGTAATGTAAACCACATTTATATTTATAATCTACACTTTTGATAAATCGTAGGAGTATGTTGGGATAATTATGCTTTAAACATTTATTCAGAAATCAATTACTTCCTTTTTTCATAATAAATTTCCCAATACAATTTAGAATTTGGATAATGAAATTTAGACAGACACTTTTTCACTCTGCTGAGCTATCATTACAAATCTCTTACTACTAGTTGGACTAAAAATGCATATTTCGATACTCTATAATGTACGTTTACATTTACATACATATATGTACTCGTGCATATGCATACATATACTGAATCTCAGTTTGTATATAGGCATCTCAAATTGTGCACTATCAGACAAACCTAAATGCTTGGGCAAAGGGATCATCCATTCTTGACTACTTTACTCTGTATTAGTCCATATAAGTCTTCCCATGCTTGCCTGAATTTTTTACATCATATAACACAAATTTTATATCTAGTTCTCAACTTATAGCCACTGATTTTATTTCCAATTCTTTACAAAAATGCTTCCAAAAATATTTTGATATTCATAAGACTTTCATTTTCGTTTTGAGGCATGCACCAAGGAATGGCATTGTTGGATCAAAGAATTTGAATGGTTTAATTACTTTTTTTTTCATATATTTAAATTGTTTTCTCAAATTGTTGGTCCTATTCCCAACTCCACAAATAGCCTATTACACCATTCCTGTCTTTTACCAGCCCCTCTAAAACTGACTATTTCTGTCTTTTGGATTCTTGGCCAATTTGCTATTGTTAGGGAAACCCTTAAAGCCATTTTAATTTGAAATTCTCTTCTTAATAAATTGAGGCCATAATCTTTCATATCGTTAATAGTTTTCAAATTTTATTTTTCTTACTTTGATGCAGTATGATACAATGAAAAGAATGATGGTTTTGAATTTGGATTTGTAGATTTGGATTCAGAAGAATTGGGTTCAAATCCTGGCTCTGTTACTTCCTAGATGTGTGACTTTGGACAGATCACTTAATTTCTCTTGGCTTTAGTTTCCCGGTATGTAAAATGAAGCAGTTGACCTGGTTGACTTCTAAGATCATATCCAACTGCAAATCCTATGAACTGTTTATTCATACACTAATCACTAATGTATGGGGAATGGCTATTGGATTTTGGTATCTGTGTTAATTCTCTATATATCTTCTATATCAGACTTTTATCAGCAGTATTTAATGCAAATCTTCCCCAATCAAGTTTCTTTTCTTATACTATATACATTAATTTTATTCATGCAAAACTTTTAAATTTTATGTAATAGAAGATGTTTATTTTATCTTTTATCATCACATCTGTTTCATTTTTAGATAAGCAGATTCAGCATTTTTAAAAAAAAAAAAAGATGTTGTGAGTTCTTGAAAAGATATTGGAAAGTCAATCTTAGGAATTAGGAGTCAGATCCATCAAGTCTACTTACCTCTTTCCTTTCCTAATTTTACCAATACTCCTGATGTCTCTCTATCTGTCTATCTTTCACTGTTCTCCTTGCCCTTATCTTCAATTTGACTGCAGAGCTATGTAGGGGAGCACAGTATTTTTTGCTTTTAGCTCTTTACCCTAGTTTTAGTCTTGCTGTGGTTCTCAAGGATTTTAACATTGGGCAAGTACATTAGCATAGAACTCCCATTCTATGGTATATTGACTTGTTGAATTTTTTTTTTTTTCCTGAGCCTGGTATATGATCAAGAAGCAATAAGTCATAAAAGCTTTTTGGGCTTGAGTTTCTTTATAGAAAGAAAGAAAGGAGGAAAGGAAGGAAGGAAAGGAGACAGGGAAATGAATTAAAAGAAAAAAGAGGCAGGCAGCTAGATGGCACAATGGATAGAGCACCTGCTCTGAAGTCAGGAGGACCTGAGTTCAAATTTGGTCTCAGACACTTAACACTTCCAAGCTGTGTGACCCTGGACAAGTCACTTAAGCCCAACTGCCTTAGCGGAAAAAAAAAAAAAAAAGAAGGAAGTTGGATGAGATAATTTCTAAAATGCCTTCTAGCTTTAAATTTATGGTCTTATAATTTTAAATGTTCTAAACACTTTTTATAATCTTCTTAACATAACAAAATGAAAAAATAGCAGTAGTCAAAAATATGTTCCTATGTACCATAAAATCTATCCTTTAGAGCTGTTCTTTTTTTTTCTTAATTTCAGTAGCATTTTATTCCAATTACATGGAAAGATAATTTTCAATATTCCTTTTTTGTAAGATTTTGAATTTCAATTTTTTTCTCCCTCTCTGTCTTACACCCCATCCCTAAGATAGCAATCAATCTGATATAGTTTATGCATGGATAATCATTTAAAAATATTTCCATATTACTCATGTTGTGAAAGAAAAATCAGAGCAAAAGGGAAAAACACAATGAAGAAAAAGCAAACCAAAAAAAGATGAAAATAGCATGATTTGATCCCCATTCAGTCTCCATAATTCTCTCTTTTGGATGTAGATGGCATTTTTCATCCTAAGTCTGTTGGAATTGTCTTGGATTACTGCATTGCTGAAAAGAGCTAAAACTATCTATCATAGTTGATGATCACATAATCTTGCTGTTACTGTGTATAATGTTCTGGTTTTGCTCACCTCTAGAGCTGTTGTTTAGTGCAAATTGGTATGATATTATTCATACTATTGATACACACAGCATATTCTTTTTTTTTTTGTTCTTATCTTGGAACAATAGTCAATAAGCATTCATTAAGCCCTACTATATATTAGACACTATGTTTATTACTGGCTCCAGTTCATAGTCTAAAGGGAGAGACATGAAAAGAAGTATGTATAAACAAGATATAGACAGTATAAATTGGAAATAAACAATAGAAGAAAAGCACTAGTATTAAGAGGGATCAGGAATGGCTTCTTGTTAACTGTTACTTAAAATAAGGAGGGAGAGAAATCCATACATGGGAGACAACTAATGAAATAACCAGAGACCAGAGTATAATGTATTATATGAAAAACAAAAAGGAGATCATTGCATCTGGATCACAGCTAGAGCCTTATCTTATTTATCTTTTTAATCTATTTTAAGCTTTTAGCAAAGAGCAGTCAATCAATTAGCATTTATTAAGCACCAAATATCATGTCAACTGCTGAGAATACAAAGTAAAAAAATAAGACAATCTCTGTCCTCAAGAAACTTGCATTTTATTAGGAAGTTACATGTTCAATTAAATAAAAACAGAATGCTGCACATGTGATTGTGTGTATATGGGTTTGTATGTGTGCATGTGTTTTAAAAGAAGAAATCTGAGAGTAAAAACACAGTGTTGGAATATTACAGCCACTTGAGGGGATTAGGAAAAGCCCCTTGAAAGAATTTTAAATAAAACATTTTAAATAAAACATAAGTAAAACTCTGAAGAGGGAGGTAGAGGGGAATTGAGGAGAGAGAGCATTCCAGGTATAGGGACAGCATGTGCTAAAAAGATATGGAAGTAGGACATAGATTGTCAGGAAGAGGAAACAGCAAGTATTTGTCTGGAATGTCAAATGTGTGGATGGGGATAATGTGTAATCAGCCTGAAAAGATAGACTGCAACAAGATTGTGACAAACTTTCAATGCTGAATAGAGGAATTTGCACTTTTCCCAAAAGACAGTCAGGGAGCATCTGAGCTTTCTGAGCAAGGAAATAACAGAATCAGGCCTATATTTCAGGGTGTCAAGTTGGTAGCTATTTGGAAGCTGCCCTAGAGAGGGAAGAAACTTGAGGGAAGGAGAACAGTTAGGAGGCCTTTATCCAGGTTGATATCATAGACAGTTGGAAATGCAGAACTCCAGCTTAGTAGAGAGATGAAGGCTGTATATATAGATCTGGGAGTTATCTGAATAGTAGTGATAATGCAAACTATGGGAGCCACTAAAATCATTGAGAGAGAATATAGAGAAAAAGGAGAAGATATGGAAGGGGGGAACAGCCCATGGAGAGAGAATAGGATATAGATGATGATGATGAGATAGTCTTGTCATTTAGGGAGAAAACCATAAGAGAGTTCATTAATTTAATACATATTTGTTGAATGAATGATGGATTTGATATTATTCAGAAAGTGCTTTGGTTTGGGCTTTACTTTTAAAGAAAAATGATTAATAAACCAGTCCATATGGTAGCTATAAAAAGGATCCTGCTCTTTCCATCTTATATTACATCCTTTTCTTTCTTTGGTTTACATCATCACCACTATCTCCTTCCCTCTTCCCCAATTCAGACATGAAGATTTAGCAGATATGAAGGGCTTGCATTGAATAAGTCCAATTTTAGGGCTAATTGTTATCTATTCCTTACTGTAGATTTTTCCCCTGATTGACATTTGGTAAAAAATGCTTAGCTTCCTTTCTGTGCTATGACTGATGGAGAAAAATCAAGCCTTTTTGTTTATGCTGTGAAGATTTATCTATTCACAAAAGCTCTAATTTGGATTTTGGCAGAAAAGAATTTGCTTTCCACATCTAGTTTTAGTATTCTCATGGAAGCTATCAATAAGTGCATCAATTGACGATGAAGTGATTTTTTTTTTTTGCTCTTTCATAAACTTACAGCCTGAAAGCTTGCCATTGAATGGTGAAAATTATTTATTTAGTGACATTTTTTGCCATTGAGAATCTGAATTTCCTGCCTGGTAGTATAGGAGAGAATAAATTTCATTCATGACAAACTGATTAAAAAGAAATTTGAAAGGATTTGTTCAGACTCCTGGCTAGTTCTTGATATCAATGAGTCTTACTTCTTAGACCCTGTCTACTCTATGCAAATTAATAGTTGATTACTGCCTTCGCATGAGATTTCCACAGCATAGAGTATTCCCAGTTTTGAATTGTCTTCCACAGTTTTGTGTAAGGTTCAGTATTTTTTTTAGGCTGGCAAAAACTAAAGCAATTGTCATTATACTTGGAAAGAGCATCGCAAATAGTAGCCTTAGATTTGAACCCTACAAAATGAACAAATCACTGTACCTCCAAAATATAACTATAAAACATTTATAGTACTTAACAGTCTGGCTTCCACTTCCACTTCTAGGTTACTTAATATTGGTTCTTTTTAGTCATTCTCCATTCTAGTCAAACTGTTCCTACTGACATTTCATATCACACCTTTGCCTTTGTGCAAATAATTTTCCAAGAGTGGAATTTTTCCTCAGCTATGCCTTATAGAATCCCTAACTTCTTTCAAAACACAACTCAACTTTAAACTCTTAAAGGAGACCTTTTCTCATCTTTCTGCTCTCCTTAATTATTAAGAAATTCTCATTGAATTATTTGTATTATTTTTGTATATTCATTATATTAACATACCTATGTACCTGTAGTATCCCACAAAAAGAATGTCAGCTCTTTGAAGTGAGGAGCTCTGTATATCCTCTGTATCTAGCACAGGAACTTGACTATTACTGGCACTTAATAAATGATCCATTAAATTGAACAGTAAAAGAAACAAGCTGAAATACTCTAGCATGGTAAACAAATATAGCTTAAAAGATATCAGAAGAAATTCAAATAAAAAATAAATTAACATGAATAATGTCCTCAGAAAAAGCTATTACTATTATATTATTTACAAGCACATTAAAAGAAACAAAGGATTATCTTTCAATAGTAAAAACAATGAAAATGAAATCAAACAATTTGAAGTTTTTTATGGGTAATAAATTGTGGATTCACTGACAAACAGAATTGTCCTGTTGAAAGTTAATGTAGTGGAAGCAAAATAACAATTAAAAAACCCAAGCTAAAATCAATTTAACTGAAAGAAACTTGAAAATTTTATAGGTAAATATAATTGAACAAGAATTTAGAATTTAAAGACGTCTAAGAATTATTTGACTCTCTCAAAATGTGAAGAGTCTTACTACTATATTGTAAGATATTGCACAAGAAAATTTTCCATAATCTAGGAAGAGATTGTAGATCAACAGATTCCTCTGGACTGTAACAGATATAAACCAAAGATTTAACTTGCCTAGATATATACTCTCCTCAAACTTTAAAATTACAACGAAACTACTCTGAATCTACAAAAAATTATTCTGCAATGATCCAAGGTAAAAACATCTCAGATCTAAAATCTCTAGGCCAAATGGCATACTTTTCCCCATGAAGATAATTAAATCTGGGAAAACTGTGCTTTATCCCTAAAGTAGTTGCCAACTAACCCGACTATAATTGTTAAAAGGAAAGATAGTCATTAAATGTGCTGCTAGAATTAGAAGAAATCTTTGAGAAATGCACTACCAAATGAAATTTTTACCAGATAAGCCTCAAGGGAATTTTAAAACAATGAATGATTAGGTGATTATTCAACATAAATTCTTTGTGATAGAAAAACTGCAAATAAGGTCAGTTTCATCAAATTTCTTAAAGTAGCCTAGAATGAAGGGTAGAGGTTGAAGAGATGGACAATAATATAGAAAAAGTATTGATATGATTAATACTATCTCAAAGTAATCACAAAGCATGTCAAAATAATATCTTATCCTTAAGAAATACTTCAATGTGAATCCCACGGGATAAATCAAAATAGCAGCAAGACTATTTTTGTCAGCAACTAAGAGAATAATAAATGGGTTTGAAAAGTCATCAAAGGAAAAAAATCAATCAATAAAAATCAAATATTAAATAAAAATATGTACATATTTGATTTTATAGTGAAAAAGGAAATTTAGAAATAATAATAGAAGATTTTGAGAGAGTGATTGTTTGAGATACCTTTTACATATTTTATCTTATTTAATCCTTAAAACAATGCTACGAAGTTGTGCTATTATTATCTCAATTTTGTAAGAGAGGAAACTAAAACTATATTATTTTATATATTAAATACATACATATTGTCAAAAATAGTAAGAGAGGAATGTTTCTTTAACATGATAAAAAGTTTTTATCAGAATCTCAGATCCAGTTATAGTGGTATATGTTGCAATGGATTTGTTATCAAAGAACCTGAATTTGAATCACAGTGTTATCATTTGCTACCTGTATAGACTTAAACAAATCACCTAACAAATTAGTTAATCTCATAAATTACATCAGTGTTGGATTAGATCAAACTTCTTAAACTGAGATTTGTGTCACTAAGTAAATATGGGAGTCAAGAAAAATTTGGCAACAGTAAAAGGTTTCTGAATTCATTGATTAAAAATTAATTGAAAGAAACTAAGGTTTTTTGGCAGTGCTTGTCTGTTGCATCTCATAACTTCACTGCAGCCTTGGTTTTGAACACACAACATGTACAATTTGTCTTGCACATGCATGATCACTGACAGAAACACCTCAACTCACATTCAAAATGGGGATCACATAAAAATTTCTTGGGCATAAAAAGGATCACAACTAGAAAAAAAGTTTAAGAAGCCCTGGATTAGACGATGTCTAAGATTTCTTCCAGTATCTATGATCTTATGATTTAGCCTAATAAAGAAATATTAAAGATTTTAAAGTGACAATAGAAAAAGCAAGGCTGTTCACTTTCACCATTGTTACTTGACATAGTTTAGAAACACTAAATAAAGCAGCAAGGCAAATAATAGAAAAGAATAAGCCTAGGTAAAAAGGAGATGAAAACATCTGCAGACCATAAGATCATAAATTCAGAGCTGAAAGGGACTAGAATGATATAATGATTTATTTAGAAAAATAAAGTCATTCAACCTCCTCCTTCAAATGAAACAGGATAGCAAATAGCTTAAATACAATCATAGGTTATAATATAACTTCACAAAGTTAAGAAACATTTCCTTTTCTACATATTACTAATATGTAATAATATG
The DNA here is from genome assembly GCF_902635505.1 of Sarcophilus harrisii. Classification (NCBI taxonomy): domain Eukaryota; kingdom Metazoa; phylum Chordata; class Mammalia; order Dasyuromorphia; family Dasyuridae; genus Sarcophilus; species Sarcophilus harrisii. Next base: position 424,765,802 of record NC_045428.1, read on the forward strand.
TCTAGAGAAATTATTGGCAAGGAAAAAGGATACATCTGGACAATAATATTCCTAACAGCATTGTTTGTAGAGAACTGGCATCAGCGTTAAAAAGGCATTTTTGTTATATCCTTGTTATGCAACACTGGGCAAGTCATTTCTTCTCTTGCTACCCCTAGGAAACTGGTGAATCTTTTTTTTAATAGCTTTTTATTTATGAGTTATATGCATGGATAATTTTACAGCATTGACAATTGCTAAATCTTTTGTTCCAATTTTTCCCCTCCTTCCCCCCACCTCCTCCCCTGGATGGCAGGATGACCAATAAATGTTAAATATATTAAAGTATAAATTAAATACAAAATAAGTATACATGACAAACGTTATTTTGCTGCACAAAAAGAATCAGACTCTGAAATATTGTACAATTAACCCATGAAGGAAATAAAAAAAATGCAGGCAGGCAAAAATATAGGGATCGGAAATTCAGTGTAATGGTTTCTTAGTCATCTCCCAGAGTTCTTTCTCTGGGTGTAGCTGGTTCAGTTCATTACTGCTCCATTGGAACTGATTTGGTTCATCTCATTGCTGAAAATGGTCAGATCCATCAGAATTGATCATCATATAGTATTTTTATTGAAGTGTATAATCATCTCCTAGTCCTGCTCATTTCACTCAGCATGAGTTCGTGTAACTCTCCAGGCCTTTCTGAAATCATCCTGTTGGTCATTTCTTACAGAACAATAATATTCCATAACATTCATATACCACAATTTATTTGGCCATTCTCCAACTGATGGGCATCCACTCAGTTTCCAGTTTCTAGCCACTACAAAGAGGGCTGTCACAAACATTCTTGCACATATAGGTCCCTTTCCCTTTTTTAAGATCTCTTTAGGATATAAGCCCAGTAGTAACACTGCTGGATCAAAGGGTATGCACAGTTTGATAACTTTTTGAGCATAGTTCCAAATTGCTCTCCAGAATGGCTGGATGTGTTCACAATTCCACCAATAATGTATTAATGTCCCTGTCTTCCCACATCCCCTCCAACATTCCGCATTATCTTTCCCTGTCATTCTAGCCAGAAACTGGTGAATCTTACCTCTTTAACAATTGCCACTCAACATTGTTATAGGTAAGTTTCCTCATTAAGGAGTTTCCTATTCCAGTGAAATCATAGATCTTTCCAAAAAAGTCGAAGAGCCAAATTATTTGACAAATTATGGTGTGTTAATGTAATGGTATATCATTGTATGATGAAAAGTAGTCGACACTATATGCTAAGTGTTGGGGTTACAAAGAGAAGGAAACAATACTTGCTTCTAAGGGGCTCACCATCTAAAGGAGGGAGAGCGTGAAAAAGTTGTGAATAAATGATATATAGAGGCTAAATTATTGATAATCAACAGAGGAAAGAGCATGAAGAGGGTTTAGGAAAAGTTTCTAGATGAGATTCTAGCAGGGACCTAAAGGAAGCCATAGAAGCCAAGAAATAGCGATGAGGAAAGGGAACATACCAGACATAGTGGATAGCCAGTGAAAATGACTAGAGATAAAAAATGGTGTCACTTCTCTGTTCAAAAATCTTCATTGATTCCATATTTTTTTCCTAATAAAAATACAACCCTCTCTGTCTGGCATTTAAAAACCTTAACAATCTGGCTCCAAACTATTTTTCTGAATGGAGTACACATCACTCTCTTTCATTTTACTTTTTAACCATATATTGTTATTGTGTCATTTTAGTAATTTTTTAACTCTTCATGACCCCATTTGGAGTTTTCTTGGCAGAGATATGGAAATGATTTATTATTTTCTTTTTCAGTTCATTGTACAGATGAGGAAACTAAGGCAAACAAGGTTAAACTACTTGCCTAGGAATACACAGCTAATAAGTATCTGAAGCTGGATTTGAACTCAGGACTTCTTGATTCTAGGGCCAGCATTCTATCCACTGTACCACCAAGCTACCCTATAATCAAATTCATTTTCTTTTTATTTCTTATATATGATGATGTATATCCTGTACTTTGCCCAATATGAATCCCATTCCTGGAATGTGTTCTCATCTCTCTTCTACCTCTTGGAAGTCCTTTCAAGGCTCAGATTAAGGACCATCTTCTTTGAAAGTCCTTTTCTAGTTCCCATAAGTTGTTTGAGTTCTTTATTTATTCTATGTTTGTCAAGTATTTATTTATCTGTGAACCTGTTGCTTTCTCTGGAAAAATGTTGGAAATCCTCAGGAACTATATAACCCAAATTATAAGAAATGTTTTATACAAATAAAATCAGATTTATATAATTGAAGAAATGTTGATTGTTCATGGATAGGCAGGACCAATATAATAAAAATGACAATTTTGTCCATCCTAATTTATATATTTGATGTCATCTTAATTTAAATTATAATTTTTAAACTGAATGTCAGTTTCAACAGTAATGCTTATTGAATTAAATGGCAAGGGCCCAAAATGACCATTTAAGTGAAGAAAAACCAGTAAAGACAGCTAGTTAAATACAATCAAAAAGAAGTTTAGAAGGAGTCACAGACAGAAATAAGCAGGCCAGCTTTGTTTTTACTCAGTAAAATTTTTTTGCCATCTTTTTGCTATTTGTTTTTGTTTTTTGGTTACTCTGCTGAGAGAAACTTATTATATGTTTTTTGCTTTATCTTTTGTTATTACTTGTGAACATTTGTATTTGATGAAAACAACTGAAATAATTAGGGGGTGGGGTAGGAAAAAATGATCTGTTAGGCTAACATTTGAAAAACAAAAACAAAAATCCTATATGCTTTATACTATGCAGCAGCTAATTGGTCTTACTTTATTTTCAATTTTGTATCTCATTTATGTATAAGCCAGAGAAATCTGGTTGGAGAAATTGAGAATTTGATATATTAATGGCATTATTTCAAGATTATCTCATTCTTTTCAAGTTTTCAAGTATTTTCCTTTCAACAACAAGTCACTGTGTCTATTAGCATCCTTGTTATAAAAAGGAGGAAAATGATTCTCCACAATCTATAGTCACTTGTCTATTGTCACATTATTAAGTGGTGGGGCCAGGATTCCAACTCAGGTGTCTTGTGTGTATTCCACAGGACCATACTTTCTTCTCATGGGTATTATCAGGTGATTAGCCTTAAAGATTATTTAGAGTCTAAAATGAAGCAAAAATTGCTAAGTACAGATTGTATGTGGCAGCTAATGAAACAATATTAAAACTAATTCTAGAATTTTCTCTTAATTGATGCAAATTTTGAAAATAGGCATTACAGTCTTAATTCCAAGTTTGTCCTATACATCATAATTTATTTTTAAGATGTGAATTCATCTCCACATTAATAGCATATCATTAGTATCATATAATTAAGATATATAGAAACTTGACTGCGATAACTAATATACTTTTATTAAAAGACGAGGCAGTGCTTTGCATCATTCTCACATACTACATCACATAGCTCTCAATGTGAGCTTCTTGAGAGAAGGGATTATCTTACTTTTCTATTCATATCCTCTGTGCTTTGCATGTAGTAAGCACTTAATAAATTCATTCATTTATTTTGTTGTGAGTTATTCCTTCCAGCAGTACAGATTGCAACCCTCTCCTTATTCCTTCTTATTCTTTGAGTATCCTATCCATTTTCCCCACAAATCTATCAGAGAGAGTCCATTTAAAATAAACATTGTATGTGTGGCAGTATAACATGTAAAATGTCCATTTGTTATTCCCTACTCTTGCTACATGATCAGCCCACTCCTTTTCTGATGACATATTTCCTCTTCTGATATTTATCATATATTTCTCCTGTTGCAGTCTTTATTTATCATATATCACAGCCTATTCACATCTACCTTGTATCTTGTTATTGCTATTCAATGGCCAAGAAATTGATTTCATCAAGTTCTTAACTACTTTCAGCTATATAACATCATCAGAAGACTACTAATATTAAAAATGATGAAATTTTGTATCAGAAAGGAGCTTATAGTCATTAAAAGTATTTTGTAATTTATCAGACAAGAACTATTTTGTCCTCCTATCAGTTCATTATATATACATAGTGTCTGTCCAAATTATATGTACTGATGAACTAACTTAGACTTATCCATCCAATGATTTCTTCTTAGTTTCCTTTGCTAGATATTCCTTCTATTATCCCCTAAATGTGGAAGGCTCCAAGGCACTATTCGGTTCTCTTATTTCTCTACATTTTTTCCTTTGCTAATCTTATAATTTCCCATGGAATAGGTTTATGAAGATGACTCCCATAATTATATTGCCAACTCTAATTTCTCCCTTATATGTCAGTTCCATTTTATTTTCTACTGGAAAGCTTTACCTGGATGTCTTAAACTCAATATGTCCAAAATAGAACTCATGTTTTCCCCAAAAAACTTATTCCTACTATGATTTTTCTTATTTCTGTTGTCACAATTATTCTTTTATTTATTTATTTTTTGCAAACAGAGTAAATTCTTATCCTTCCATCTCCTTCACTACCTATATCCAAGTCTTGCCCAATATGTCAATTCTTTCTCCACTGCATCTATTGCATCTTTTCCACTCTTTTTACTCATATAGCCTTTCCCAGCTCATGAATTTATCACCTTTCACCTGGGATATTATAAAGTATCATAATTTCTCTCTTAGCCTCACGTTTTGCTACAATCCACCTTCCATATAGTTGACAAATTGATATTACTAGAATACAGTGCTAATGGTGTCATTCTCCTGTCCAAAAATCTTTAATCTGGCATCTTATTCTATCTTTCCCCCCATTCCACACTTATTGTCAATTCCATTTAAAATAGCCTAATTCCTTTCACATATCACCCCACCTCCCTTCTTTGTTCTTTTGCACAAATGGTCTCTTATACCTTGAATTCATTCTATATCTTCCTTCCTTTCCATCTTTCCTTCTCTCTTTCTTCCTTCCTTCTTTCCTTCCTTCCTTCCTTCTTTCCTTCCTTCCTTCCTTTTTTCCTTCCTTCCTTCCAGCATATATTGTTGAATTGAATATAATATTAGAGTTTGGGCAATAGATATTCTTTATCCCCTTGTGGGGGTTTTTTGGGGTGCTATATAGATTAAATTCTTTTGAGCCACTATTGTGCTTATTTAGGAGGTGCTGCAGTATTCTGAGGTTTGATGAGATGATATTGTCATAAATGAACAGGGACATCTGGAAGATCTTATCATCCATAGGGCATCCTTCTTCAATTTGTACTCCTATTCTGGACATGTATGATAGTAGTAAATATTTTTTTGTTGAACATATCTCTTTCTATTTTGTGCCTCATTTGATAATAATTTGATAGTTGTTGAATAAAATTGCTTGTTTTGATTTTCGAGTAACCTTGTATGGAGAAACTTTTTTGGAAGAAAGCCTTGTAAGTGGTATTTTGGTCTGCCAAATGAAATGCAGTTTTTCTTTTTCAACAAACTATAACTACAGTAAAATATTGTATTTTTATATCTTTTAATTAGTTATGTGACATTAAGAGATGTGATCTTCTCATATCATAGTATGACTTATAAAAGTCTGACATTTGTATTTCCTAGTCATGAAATTAGAAAGATTCTATTGGAATATTATTGAAGCCTTTCTAGATTGAGTAGAACCTTCTGGAATTATTGCTTTGGTGACTTATGCTTTGTAAACCTGGGATCATTGCTGCACCATAGTGAAATTTCAGAATAGTAACTAATAGTAAGGACATACCCTAGTATGCTTTCCATACATGTGTATATTGTTTTGTAATATTATAAAGATTAAAAAAATGAGATTATATGTTGATAGTTATTGATATTTTCTTGGTCAGTTGTCAACTACAGACCAGTTGTCTGTAGGATTTCTCTACTTCCTTATGCTATATCATAGATGATGTCATAAAAGCTCCAGTCATCTATGAGATAGTATTTTTCTACACGGTTATCATGAACCCTGAAATATAAGCTGAGCAACTGTTCCGTACAGTTATGTTTTTTCCTTGACTTTGGGACATGATAAAACTAAATCCCTTCTTAAGTCAGGTCAAAGAGCACCTTCTTGAGTCCTTTTTAGAGTGCTCTGTAAAGTTTTTTTGAATTTATTTTGTATGTATTTTGTATAAATTTGTATCAGTATAAATTGTCTTCCAATTAGAATATAAGTTCCCTAAAGGTAAGGCACATTTTGTGTTTGTATTTGTATTTCCAGCTCAGCAAAGAGTAAGCACTTAATAAATGCTTGTTGATTAAATTCTATCAATGCCTCTTTTTCCCTTTTTTTAGTCATCCTTCAATTTATCTGCAACCTTCTTCATTCACCTACTTTCATATGAATGTTAAGATTGTTAAGATTCAGTTTCTCTACTTTTCTCTACTTTATGTCCATTCATTGGTTAGTGAACCTGGATGTCACATTTAGTGTATCAATAGGTAAGTTAATGTTTGTAGGGCATTTAAAACTCATCTGCTTCTTCACATCTTCATTCTCCCTTTTTAGTTACACCTCCACCATCATGACAGAAGCAGAACAATTCACATGGAACCTAGAATCATTTTATTTAGTTCTTTGTTTCATGTGTTGCCTTTTTAAAGAGATTGTCACCAAATATTTAGCCTTCATTTATTCACATAAACTTCCCTCTTCAACATTGAACATTTCTGGACTTATTATGGTCCTCAGAAATTAGAAATATTCTATTGGAATATTATTGAAACCCTTCTAGATTGAGGTAGAACTTTCTGGAGTTTTTGCTTATGCTTTGCAAACCTGGGATCACTGCTGTACCACAATGCAATTTTAGAATAGTAACTTAAGGACAGCTTAGAAAACATAACAAAGTGATTTAATATTTTATTTAAGAAATATCAGTTGTATATACATAGAAATGATCAATAAACATGTGGCTCTCTTGAGGAAGTGAAATAAATTGTTTCCAATGAGAAACATTAACAAATTCTTTTTTTTTTTTTTACAATAATTAAGAATTGGAATCTCACAATATACTGCCATCATTTTGGAAAGCACGATTGTACCTCAAGATGATACCTGTATAGAACCAAAAGTGTTGGAAAAATCTTAACAATAGATGCTAATGTAATTGGCAAATGTCCATAATTATATATTTTGCTAATATAGGCTTTACTTGGAGTAATGAAATGTTAATAATAGTTTGAGTGAGATATATTGGTATGGCAGTGATGCAGGGAAATTTATAGAGCATTAAAAGAAACAAGGAAAATACTGAAGAAGCTAGTTGGTTGTATTTTGGTCTTTTGAGTGTACTGTGAGTTTAAGGTGGTAGCTCAATGACATCCCCTGATGTGATGGCCAATTGATTTATTTCAAAAAGACTGACCTATAAACATCTGCCTCTGTATGTAACTTCTGATACTGGATCAAAATTAAATTGTCTGAAGATAAAGGCTTTATGCCCACTGAATGTAGACTGCCCACATTTCAAACATTTGCTCTGGTAAAGAGAAAATCCTTTCAACTAGAAGACAAAAGCCTGAAAAGACACAGTGTTGTGATGGATAAAAGTTTTTGTTAAGTTTTCTGTTGTAAGAGTTTTGACAAAAGAAGCCTCAGGTTACTTTTGGTATTTTTTCTTCTCTTTTATACAATATTTGATTCTTGATTCCCTTCTCCAAGCCTAGCACCAAAAATAAAAGTACTATGAAACATTGTGTCTTCTTAAAGCACTACGTCTGAAAAATTCTTTGATATATCCTATGAAGCTTTCAATTTAATTCAGTTTAAAACATCTGTGAAATGCCTGTTGTGTGTAAGGCACTGTATTCAGTTCTGGGAAGGCAAAAACAAGGGTTTCTGTTGTGAAGAAGCTCATTCTACTGTGTTGGAATTATTTGTAGGCAGTGGTGAGTAACACAATATATACACAGAATAATTTGAATATTTTGAGGAATGAAAAGATATTGCAACTAAATGTGGTGAAGGGAGGCTTCATTAAGTAGGTAAGCACTGAAATGAAACCTGAAGGGAGTTGAAGAGGGAAGTTTATGTGAATAAATGAAGGCAGATATGGAAAGTCAAGGTCAGAGAATAGCTAGAGTTCAGTTGGATTGGAACATCATATGTGCATGAAGGTGAATAATGTGAAATAAAATTTGAAGGTTAGGTTGAAAAAGAACTGGAAACTGTGGATGACCATTAGTTGGGAAATGGCTGAATAAGTTATGGTGTATGACTATTATGGAATATTATTTCTTTATTAAGAAATGATCAGCAGGATGAATTCAGAGAGGTCTGGAGAGACTTACATGAACTGATGTTAAGTGAAGTGAGTAGAACTAAAAGAACATTGTATACAGCAGCAAGAAAATTATGTGATGATTAGCTGTGATGGATAGATTTGACTCTTTTCAACAATGAGGTGATTCAGGCCAATTCTAATAGACTTGTGATGGAGAGAGCCATCTGCATGGCTATGCATACATGGACTATGGGGACTGAATGTGGATCGCAACATAACATTTTCACCTTGTTTGTTGTTGTTTGCATATTTTTTTCTTTCTCATTTGTTTTCATTTTGATATGATTTTTCTTGTGCAGAATGATAAAGTATGGAAATGTGTTTAGAAGAATTGTACATGTTTAACCTATATTGGATTACTTGCTATCTAAGGGAGGGGGAAGGGAGAAGGGAGGGAGAAAAATTTGGAAAACAAGAGTTTTGCAAGGGCGAATGTTGAAAATTATCTTTGCATGAATTTTGAAAAATAAAAAGCTATTAGTATAAAAAAAAAAAGTTAGGCTGAAGTCAGAATACAGATTACTTTAAAAATGAAGCTGAAAATCTCTGTTTTATCCTATAGGCAATAAAAGGCCATCAGGCCAGGAGTAATAGAGTGATATATGGTCAGATCTGTACTTTAAAAAGATTGTCTTGGCAGTTATATGAAGATGGTAGATTAGAGATGAAAGAGACAGAAGGCAGGAAGACAATTGTTGTCAAAAGACTCCTCCCAGTTCTCCCAGATAGGGTATGTCATCATTTCCCACTCTGATGCAATTTCATCATGACATGCCCCAACTCCTCAGCACCCTGTACTGCCCCTTCCTTCTTTCTCCCCCTTCTTTTCACTTTTTAAAATATGAGTTCCTTGAGATTAGGAACTGCCTTTTGCTTTCCTTTGTGTTTCTAGAATTTAGCATAATGCCTGCCACAGAGGAACTTAATAAATGTTTAATGATTGACTTTCTGAACTTCATTCAATTCACATTTATTAAACATCTACTAAATAATTTTAGATGATATACAATCTTTTAAAAATGAGCATTATATATATGGCAACAACAAGATTATGCGGTGATCAATTCTGATGGACATGGCTCTCTTCAACAATGAGATGATTTAAACTAGTTCCAATTGTTTGGTGATGAAGAGAGCCATCTACAACCAGAGAGAGGACTGTGAGAACTGAGTGTGGTTCACAACATAGCATTTTTACTCTTTTTGTTATTGTTTGCTTGAATTTTGTTTTGCTTTTCTTTTTTTCTTGTGCAGCCCAATAATTGTATAAATATGTATATATATATATATTGGATTTAACATATATTTCTACCATGCTTAACATATATTGAACTACTTGCCATTTAGGGGAGGGCATGGGGGAAGGGAGGGAAATTGGAACACAGGGTTTTGTAAGGGCTAATCTTGAAGAATTGTCCATGCATATGTTTTCTTTTTTTTTTTTTTTGTTGTTGGGCTACAGTTCCCTTTTTTTTTCTTTTTTTTTTTTATTTAATAGCCTTTTATTTACAGGATATATGCATGGGTAACTTTACAGCATTAACAATTGCCAAACCTCTTGTTCCAATTTTTCACCTCTTATCCCCCCCACCCCCTCCCCTAGATGGCAGGATGACCAGTAGATGTTAAATACATAAAAATATAAATTAGATACACAATAAGTATACATGACCAAAACGTTATTTTGCTGTACAAAAAGAATCAGACTCTGAAATATTGTACAATTAGCTTGTGAAGGAAATCAAAAATGCAGGTGTGCATAAATATAGGGATTGGGAATTCAATGTAATGGTTTTTAGTCATCTCCCAGAGTTCTTTTTTCTGGGCATAGCTGGTTCAGTTCATTACTGCTCCATTGGAAATGATTTGGTTGATCTCGTTGCTGAGGATGGCCTGGTCCATCAGAACTGGTCATCATATAGTATTGTTGTTGAAGTATATAATGATCTCCTGGTCCTGCTCATTTCACTCAGCATCAGTTCGTGTAAGTCTCTCCAGGCCTTTCTGAAATCATCCTGTTGGTCATTTCTTACAGAACAGTAATATTCCATAATATTCATATACCACAATTTATTCAGCCATTCTCCAACTGATGGACATCCATTCAGTTTCCAGTTTTTACCCACCATGCATATGTTTTCAAAAATAAAAACCTTTAATTAAAAAAAAATGAACATCTGCTCTTTTTTTGAGGTTTGATATCATATAAAGTAGTAAAACCAGATTTCATGAATTCATCAATATGTTCCTGTACCTGTATTTAGGTACTGCATGCAAATCCATTTTCTCTTTGAATATTGAAACAGATTCTTAGAATAACTGTCTCTTTGCTTTCACTAACATAAGCTTGGAATCCCAGCTGTAGGATGGCTATGGTGCAAATACAATCAGTTTGGGTGTGTGTGTATGTATCACACACACACACACACACACACACACATCCACATCATTGTACAGGTTACAGTATTGTACTGTACTATAATATGTTGTTTAGCCATTTCAGTCATATCTGATTCTTCATTTGAGGTTTTCTTAGCAAAGATATTGGAGTGGTTTGCCATTTTCTTCTCCAGATCATTTTACAGATAAGAAAATTGAGGCAAGCAGGGTTAGGTGACTTGCCCAAAATCACAATTAGTGTCTCAGATCATATATGAAATCAGGAAGATGAGTTTCCCTGCCTTCAGGCTGGCATCCTATCCATTGTGACACCTAGCTCTCCCAGTAATAGAGTACTTAGCTTATTATACTTTACAGTGAATGCCATCTCCAACCTTCCCTCTCTTCCCATTTGATCTTGGACCATATTTGTTGGCTAACTGACCTTCAACTGGCTGTCTGCCTGCCTTCATCATAATTTCAAACCAAACACAGAGATTTCCTAAATCATACAAGACTTTTGCATTGCAAAAGACTTCCTTCCTTCCTTCCTTCCTTCCTTCCTTCCTTCCTTCCTTCCTTCCTTCCTTCCTTCCTTCCTTCCTTCCTTCCTTTCTTTCTTTTCTCTCTCTCTCTCTTTCTCTCTCTCTCTTCCCCTCCCTCCCTCCCTCCTTCCTTCCCTCCTTTCCTCCCTCCCTCTTTTCTTTCCTCCCTCCCTCCTTCCCTTCCTTCCTTTCTTCCTTCCCTCCCTCTCTCCTTCTCTCTTCATTTCTTCCTTCCTTTATTTTTTTTAAACAGCCTCTTTTTTGTCTTTTCCCCATCATTTCTTCTACCATTCTTGCCCTTGGTGGGAGAACCACTGGCCACATTAATTATCTCTTTTTTCTGTAGGGTCTTAGAAACCCTGGTCTCAAGGTAAAATGGGCAAGGCAATCTTTTTTTAGTTATTTAATTGACAATAAAGACTTAGCACTTTGAGATCTTCAAATAAAATGTCCACACATGAAAGTGACAATACCTTACATGGTTAAAGATTTGTTCCCTAATCCTCCCATCCACCCTCATCTGTCTAGTAGACTATAAGCTCCTTAAGAGGAGACACTCTTGTTTTTGTTTTTGTAGCCATAATATTCATGTTTTATCCTTGATAAGTGCTGAATAAATATTTGCTGAATCCCATTGAATGATATTTTCTCATTTGATTTTTTGGTCTGGTGTTCAAGGACTTCTTAGTCATCCAAATTTTTTTCTCCTCCTGACTACCTCTGATGGTTTTTCAGAATTGGTCTTTGGATAGTAAAGACTTGAGGACAATATTATCATTAAAGATATTAATAATGCAGTACAGCATACATATGTTCTAAAGTGGCACACAAATACCATTTCTTGATGATAGGATTTTCATCATGAGCAGTCATTTTTCTACTATAGATGTGCAAAAGTGGTTATTAATATAAACTTCTAATTATAGACTTCTAAATGATTATTTTTAAAAAATTAAAAATTGAACTATTTACACAATTGAAATGTCAACAAAGATTTAATTGGGTTTTGTATAGTTTGTGTACAACCAAAACCTTTATTATTAGAGACAAACATTCTGAAACTATTAGTCTTCTGGAATAACTCTAGAAATAACCCCAAACCGCCAAATCCTAAATTTCTCTAACTCCAACCCAGAAAATTATATTATACGTTCTAGTAGCAATCTTAAGTAGCCAAAACATTAAAAGCTCTAACCCAGAAAATTATACTAGATGCATTATAATTGGTTGGGTCACCGTGTTAGAAAAAGGATACTCTAATCATGTTTATATAAAGTCAGCCTTTTCAAATGAAAATTAAGAATGGGACAAACTATAGCAAGAATTCTTTCAAACATTTTGTCTTAGGTACCTCCAATTGTCCATGAAAACCTTTCAGGTCTATAGACCTCCAAAATCCATGAACTTGGATGCTAAAAATGACATCTTCATTGTCACTACTTTCTGGTTTTTGTAACAATTTTATTTTTTTATTTTATGCATACATATATTCATAATTATTCTGAGAGGAAATCCATAAATTTTACCAAACTGCCAAAGGGTTCTGTAACATGAAAAAAGGCTAAGAACCATTGTATTAGAGCTTATAGAATATACAAGAAAAAAAGAAAAGGAGAAAGAAAAGACAAGAGAGCATAGAAGATTTCTTTCCTTCAAAGAAATTGAACTCCATTATTTACCACCAAGATCTCTCCCCCATGTTCATATAAACCAAATTGTATCCATTAGTATGTGTGTATGTGTGTGTGTGTGTCTATGTGACAACTATAGCTCTTAATAGAATTGGCTAAGGTATGAATTTAAAAAGCATTCTTGGGAATCCTCTTAAAGTCTCACGCTTCCCATCTTTCATAAACATTCCATCCACTTGCATATTATCTCTATCTGCTAGCTATATTCTGGGAGGGGAGACAATGTTAAGTAACTGGCTTGTATTCAGAATCAGTTCCTATGTTTGGGGAAAATAAAGAATTCAAAGGATGGGGCCAAGAAAAAACATTGTTACCATCAGGTAACCCGATTTCTTAGGACAGTTTTTATAAAAGTGTAATTAGGAATACCCTTGACCCTTTCAGGGGATACATAAAATCATTTTTATAATAATACTAAGATGTTATAATTGCTATTATGGTAAATGTCAATAGATATTTATATAAACAAAAGCTCTTGATGGGTGATGGAGGTGATGGGTATTCTTAAAAATTTTTAAGCATTTAAAAAACTACTGAGACCAAAAAGTTTGACAACTGCTGCCACCAGTCAAATCAGAAAGTCTTACTCTACCCTTCATCATGAGTAAGGAATGGCCCTGGAGTGATATTCTTTTGCAAAAGAGGTAATTTCTATAATAATAAAACTGAAGTTTTTTAAGTTCCAGGAGATATTTCAGGGACCTGGGAGTCAGGCCTGGAACTGTCCAGGGTCCTGACCTTTGCTTAGGCTCTTTTTGACCTCACTTTCTGATTTTAATCTCAGTGTTCCCATCCTAAATCTTGACTCCAGTCTTAATTTTTATAATTTAATTTCCTGTCATTTTCCTTGAGCCCTGCTCATCCAGTTTGTTTATCTTGGCCCAGCTACCTCATAGCACATCTAATGTTTTGTAGCAGCCCTATTTGCATTTCATATCTTCAGGCAACATGTTTTATGGCCAACTTAGTTCCTTTATATTCTGTTGTATAAGAAATATGAGAATATTTTATTGGATTGTTAGTTGTGTCACCTTCAGAATTACTTAGTTCCCTGGCTCATTTTCTCTTTCATCTCCTTTGTAGTTCTTTTTAGTACTTCTCCTTGTTCCCCATTCTCTCCTCCCAATATATAGAGACTGTTAATTTAAATGCTTTGGGTTCTTAAAAAACAATTGAGATGGCTTTCCTTTTTGCAATATTGTCTTTCACATTTTATTATTATGTTCTTATCTATCCTTCATGTATAATACACAGCTGTACACTCAGACAAGAATCAAGCTTATCAGAGTCCTGTGACCTCTAACACAATTATTTCAGTAATACTGAAAAAATGTGCTAGGGACATTCCGTTTACTGGACTTGTAGCATAGCATCACCATTGTCTAACCCTCTTGTTTTCTGATCCTAAGATCTCTGGTAGCTTTCAGCTTAGTTAAAAAATGAGACTTCCAGAGAACATTCAACACAAAGGAGTACAAATCTGCTTAGCAAACCAGGCTCTTGGACCTATACTGCTCTGCCAATAAAGAAGTCTCTTTTGAGTCTATTGTTTATCAAGAAAATAATCTCTGTAATCATTGTATAAGTACTATTGTAAGAACAGCAAAGATATTAGATATATTGGTGTTTATCTACCATGGGCAGGAATGCCAAGAGTAGGATGTTAGTAAATGCCTTTCTTAGCATTGTTGACAGTGGGTGATACTTTCTTTGCTCTACTCTTCAAGTGCCTTATTGTAATAATATATTCTGGATCCAGTACTCAATTAGTGATATTTTCCTCTCCTGTTATAATCAAATGAAGCCTGCCCATTCCCATTTTCTACCCAAAGAAAAACACAGGTCTTTACTCACAAATTCTACTCTTCTTAGAGTAGCAAACTGATAAACACAAATGAAAGAATTCTCTGTGAACAAATGATTCAATGAACATTCATTAAGTTCCAACTGTATATAAGTCACTGGAATGAATAAATATAATGAAAAGAATTGCTACCTTGGGGGAAAAGGCCTATGACTAAACCTAATTTGAATCTCAATTTGAACTTCATTTTTTTTTTTTACTCAGGAGAAGATTGCTCCTTTCCAGCTTCACTCCTTTATTCAACATTGAAAGATATTAAATCTCACCTGAGTAGGATAAAAGCATTCCTGGTTTTTACAGACCTATAAACATTTCCTTTTTAATAACTGTTGAAGTGAATACAAATATCTAAGTCAGATAGATGGTTGAAGTGGTGGAAGAACAAGGTAAGGAGCTGGTTAGAATTCTTTTCCACTGTGTGATTTCTACTATTTAGAAAGGTAGTCCATCTCATATCTCTTATACAAAAGAATAGAAAGAAATTAAGTTGGCCATAAAAAGGCTTCCTGAACACAAGAAATGTAAGTAAGGCTGCTATAAAATTCTAGACATTGCTGTGAGGTAGCTGGGGCAGGAAAAACAGACTGGATGGATACGGTGATAGGAAGCTAGATTATAAGAACTGGGCAAAATGTTAAACTTGGAATTAAGGGGCCTGGGTTCCAATTCTACCTCTGCCACTTGCTGGGTATGTAACTACTGGCAAATCACTTAACCCCTCTGAGCTTTTCCTTACCTGTAGGATCTACTTCATGGCAAGGAAGGAACTAAACATTTATTTAATGCCTATTCTGAATAAGCACTTGGGTAGTATATCCTTGAGGATCAGCTCTCTAGCTCATTTGTCTCTTTAATCTCATTTGTGAATTTTTTGGTATTTCTCTCTCTCTCTCTCTCTCTCACACACACACACACACACACACACACACACACACACACACCTTCTACCTCCCCACACATTCCCCAGTATATGGGAGATAGTTATTTTCAATGCTTTGGGTTTTAGAGCTAGGCACTCTTACAAATAGCAAGCCTCTTCAAAAAGTGTGATTATCATCTCTATTTTATAGCTAAAGAAACTGAGACTGACAGAGTTCAAGTCATTTGACACAGCTAGTACATATCTGAGGCTGAATTTGAACTCAGATCTTCCTGACTTCGGGCCCAGCATTCTATCTATCCTCTGTTCCACTCAATAGAGGGTTGTGATATTACTTTTCTTAAAGTACTATATAAATATTATTTCCTATTATTATTTCCCTTTCTTCAGACCATGAGTGCACATTTTTTCTTTCTTCTGGCTTAGTTTTTGACAGCCTGCTGTGCTGTGCTTCTTGTGTATGAGATGAGGCATTTCTATGCTAATGTAGTCTTGTTTTGACAGTTCTGTTCTGTGTTATTGTGTAAAGGGCATGTTTTTTCCCCAAGTGGGCTTCTCCTCTCTAGCACCTAAATTTCCTTGGCAGCATCAATGATAGTCATATACTTCTAAATTTTTCAAGTTTATTTCTACCAGTTCATATTGATTGAAATACAGTTGGGTAGGTAGTCAATCATCAAGCATTTATTAAGCACCTTTGATATACCAGGCACTATGCTAGTTGCTGGATACAAAGACAACAACTAAATGGTTGGTGCCCCTCAAGGAGTTTGCATTCTATTACATTTACATTTGTAATTAGTTTTTCATGACTAAAGATGGTGAAAGCATATTCCACCATAAACTCCAAGACAGAAACATTGTCTGACCTAAACTTGTTATCTCCTTCAGTGCATAATGTAATGTTCTGACTACAGTAAATGCCCAATAAATGTTGAATGAATGACTTCAGAGTGCTGTGAATGCAGTAGATAGTCAATAAATGCTTGTGAAATGAAAGAATGAGTCAATGTGACTAAACAGAAAGAACAGGAAGGAAAGTATCCTATTAGAAAGTTGTCAAGTGGAATATCTTTCCCTTTTTCAATAAAGTATCCTATTTACTTAGAAAATAATCCAAATTGTAGCAAGATATATTTTAAGAGTACCACATATATGGTAATGTCATAGATTTTGATAGATGAATCTAGATGATCTATAGTACTTATATTTACCTAACTAGATATCTTGCGATGAAAATTGGAAGGTGTTGATCCAGACAGGGTAATAATTAAAAAAATACAACAGAATTTTGAATCTTGAAAAAACCAGAAATTATTTAATTCAATTTCACTTAATAGATGACAAAATTCAGGTGTATCAATGATTTATCCAAAGTTATACAGCTAATTAGTGGGAGAACCAGATTGGAATCTAGGTCTCTGGACTCTTAGTTCACTTTCTCCCCTAGTAATATACATTATAATTTAGTGATACCCTTTGATTCTGCTAAAGTATCACTGACTGATTTTCCCTTACACTGAATAATCTCAGACTACTCTGAATTTTTTCCTTGTGTATGTTTTTCATAGTTATTCTATCTTCCATGCTTTTTGTCTGTGTGATCATTTTTTCCATTATGTTCTGAATAAATAAAGTTCCTGGTTAGTTGAATTCCAGAGAGGTGAGATGTTATTATATTCTTCTTTTAAAGTTGATTGTTATCTGTTTGTAAGTGTGCATTTCTCGATCATTAATACCATATATAAAGCATCCCAGTGTTTTGAAAAGTGTTCTGAATTTAGAATGAATAGAAACCTGGGCTTGTATCCTGCCTTCTATACTTAACTAGCTCTAAAACTTCAATTTCCTCATCTGAAAATGAGAGGCAATGATACCTGTAGTATCTATCTATCTACCTAATGGGATTATTGTAATAATGAAATGAGATATGGATATGAAATAAGCCAGTAAGTACTACATAGGTATATACCACTATCTTAATCATTATTATTATCCTGGTATTGCTACTTACTACTTATGTGACCTTGAGCAAGTCTTTTGAATTTGTGAACTAGTGTGATCACTATAGTCCCTTTTAACTCTAAATCCTATGATCTTACTCTATCCTGCTTAAATAGCTCCCTCTTGAATCCCATGGCCCAATGCATAATGTGTCTTGAATTTCCTTTAATTGGAACAACTGTGAGTCATGGAAATGTTAACAATCACTCCCACTTGAGAAAACGCTCTTAGTCTTAAAGAATCACAGTGTCCTGAACCTAAATTTTTCATGACGCTTTAGCCATTAATTGTAAACGTCATCAAAGAACTGAAAACCAAATCTGTGGCTTCCTTATCTCCAGTTAAGAAAATGAGATGATGTTCAGTTATTTGTGAAAAAAAGAAGAGGGGGACAACAATTACTATGAAACCCAACTCTAGCCAGAACTCTGCTGATTACCATGGCAACCTGAATTCGAAATAGGAACATAGAAAGCTCCTCAGAGCAAGAAAAGCAAGTTCCAGTCTTTATGAAGTTAGGGAATACTACAGCTTATACAGAACAATTTTAAAAATAGAAATTTTGTCCTAACTTGCCATTAATAATTTTAATCCTGATGTAGTACCACATTCCTAAATTATCTCTGAAGCTCTGAACAAGAACTCCATACTTCCCTGATTGCTTATCTTGCCATGGAATAACTAATGTTTCACTTGGCTTCTCATAACAGATGTACTATGTATTTTTGACTTTTCTGACTAATAATAATTAGTAAGAAGAGAGAGCAACTGTTACAGATGGTATTCCCAGGTTAGCAAGTCATACTATTTTAGAGACAATTTAAAGGCAAACCTCTTGAGTAATTATAAAATGTGCAAGATGTATGTTACTACCTATATCAGGGACCCTTGAGGAAAGTGACTTTGCCCAGGGTCTTACAAATAAACAAACCTTTTAGCTTGTTTTCAAATCCAGGTTCTCTGACTGAAAATTCTTTTCTCTTTTTGCTACACATTCCTCCTTATTGAGTGCTGTGGTGTGAAATAAGACTGGAAAGACAAGTGGACCCAGGGTGTAGAGATTTTGAACACTAATCTAGGGAATTTATATCTTCTTTTGTGGACAATGAAGGATCATTGAAGTTTCTGAGGAGAGTAATGTGACTGTCCCAAAAAAGAATAGTCTGAAAACAGGGACAACCAGGTAGAATGGGAAAATTCGTATTCAGCATTTTAGAATTATATAAAATATACTTGAGAGCAGGGTAGTCAGTCCAGGGGGCAAATAATTATTGTCTATGGGTTCTTTTTTCCTGTGTCACTCTCAGTTAATTTATATTTTGCTTGTTACTTTTATAAGCTGTTAATGAAAATTAGGCATTTTCTTTCTGGAGCTATCCAACTGCAGATTTTTTGACAAATAAACATATTGAGAGTTAAATACGTAAGAGTTTATAGTTTAGATATTTAACAGGGGTCCTCAAACTACAGCCCGTGGGCCAGATGCAATAGCTGAGAACAATTATCCCCCTCACCCAGGGTTATGAAGTTTCTTTATTTAAAGGCCCACAAAACAAAGTTTTTGTTTTTACTGTAGTCCAACCCTCTAACAGTCTGAAGGACAGTGAACTGGCCCCCTGTTTAAAAAAGTTTGAGGACCCCTGCAACATAGGAAGCCCAAGAAATAGAAAATATAACAAAATAACATTCTGGGGCTTGGTATATGCTGATTTATTTAAAAGAGAGATCCATTAGGTTGTATTCCCATCATAAAGAATTTAAGGAGGTACCTTTGCAGTAGATTGCTGAATTTTCATATTTGTTATCACTGGGTTTGGTTTTATTATATACCTATATACTTGGGACCATATAAAAATTTCTTGGGAGGAAATGAATAGTGAGTAGAAAAAGTCTAAGAAGCCCTGCTATACGAAATGACAGAAGGAATGGTTTCAAAAGATACAGAGTGAAGTGAACAGAACTGGGAAAACATTGTTCATAGTAGCAGCAATATTATAATGATGTCCAACTGTGAAAGACTTAGCTATTCTCCTAAAATAGATTTAATCAGAAGAGAATAATAGGAAAACTATACTATGTGTCAGCCCTATTAATCAATATTGTTTTAGACTATTTAAAATAACTAGACAGTATAAGATTGGAAAATTGCTGTGGTGTAGGAAATTATAAGTTGGTGAAGTTAGAAAAATATGGAAATATATATGATTATGGATATCTGTACATAGGTATGTATATATTTGTGTATGTGCATGTGTATATGTTTATGTGTATGTGTGTATATATACATGTATACATATGTGGGTTTAATTGTAACTTTCAGGTAAGGGGAGGAAAGGGGAAAAATAAAGCAAAAAGTGCACAGCAAAGAACAAAGGAAAGATGGGCAACTCTGAACATAATACATACTATCTCTATATAGGTTTTCTTGAAATGAAATTTATTGCTTTATATTTTGAATCCTTTCATGTTTTGCTGTACACATGGCAATATTTTTTCTTTCCCTAGTTTGTATTTAAATTTTAGATAAATAACTAAATAAAAAAGCTTTAGCTACTCTTATCAGGACAATAATTTTCAATCATCCCAAAGGATTTATCAAAAATGCTATCCAACTCTAGAGAAAAAACTGATGAACTCTGAATGTATATTGAAACAGGCTTTCATTACTCTTTATTTTTCTTGCTTTTTTGCAATATAGCTAATATGAAAAGATGTTTTGCATAATTACAAAAATAATGAGTATCTTAATAGATAGAGAAGGTGATAGAGAGAATTTGTGTTGGAATACACAGGAGCTGTTGGAATACAAGGAAGCCATCTGACAGTAGCTGCTGCAGATCCAACCCAGACCTGCAGAATGGATCTCCTTTTGTGAGAGGATGATAGAAGGATACTGAGAGGTAGTTGCTGTTCTCTGACCTCTGACTGAGAGGCCGTTGCTTTGTCTGACCTCTCTCCTCTTCCCTCTATCTCCAATTTATCTCATTTCCAGTCCACAACACCTGTGTCAGCAAAGGCTGCTTTGCAACTCCTTCAGATGTTATGATGCACAGCTGTGGAGGCTCTCAGGGAATTGATCTGTCTCTTAACAAATTTGGAACTGAAAATTTAATAAAATAAATGCTAAAAAAAATAGGTCATTTCCAGTAGTTTGTTGATAAATTCTTTAGGCTATTTTGAAGTATGTATTGACAGTGTAGGCATTTATTATGAAAGTCTATGAAAGATAATGAGTTTTTAAAAAGCATAATTATAGCCATCAGGTCATATCTTTCTAAGTATTTGGTAGCTACAAAATTTTTATATCTTGGAATGAAATGTTGTACTGTCTTCACTGTTTCCTTTCATAATGTTCATTAATCCCTAGATCTGGGAACCTTAAGAATAATACTTCTATAGTATACTAATAATAATACTTTAGATGGCAGTGAGTTAGTCCTAAACTATCCTCATAAAGTTCTTCATTTCCACACATAAATCTGTATTACTTGTCCATTTTTGTTAAACACTTCCTTATTGATGTTGTTGGCCAAGTTCGTATTCATGTGAATAGGGGAGGGATTTTAAATTCCATGCTCAGATCTTATAAGTTTATGGACTTTCTCCAGAAGTAGACTACTTTAGGTAGAATTTGTCAGATCCATTGGTATATACCATATAGTATCAATCTTTACTGTTGCTCAGTAGAGTACTATTCTAAAAGTATTTCTGTTGATTTTTGACCTGCTTCTCATATACTTTAAGAATATCTTTGCATCCTCTTCTTTCTTTATTTTTGACATGGAAGTGTTAATCTTTCTACAATAGCTTCAAAGAATAGGCCTCATATTTTGTTCATATTGTATGAGTTTTTTCTTAGGATACTTTCTGAGTTTCCAGAATTGTCCATTAAGACTGGTTTTACATAAGGATCAGTTGATTCAAATGTATTCTTATTCAACATTGTTTTCAGAGTAAGGACAGAGTCTTTCCACAAATTTCTCCATGATATCTTTATGTTTCATATATCTTGCTTAAAGGAGACTGTGATATGTATAGGTTGTACCTTTGTTCATTAGCATAATGTGATCTTTGGATTTAAGCTTGAAGTCCCCAATCTCAAGTTTTCTTTGTCATGTGTTAAGTACAACTTATTGAATCAAAATGGCATTTTATTATAATTGGAGAATGATTGCACAAGATAAAGGAGATATTTGGTTTGTCTTTTGGTGGGGTCATGTATACATCAAATAGTTAAGATAATTTGGTTTGTCTCTTTTATTTGGAAATCATATTAGTTTTATTTATAGTGAAATAATATTAAATTTAAGGCTAAGTAGTATCATATTAAACTTTGACAGTCTCCCTGAAAATTGCCTTTTTTATATGAATTGATCTTGACATTAATGAACTAATGGCATGTTTTAATAGAGAATAAATTTTCACGTGTACATAAATACTCTAGTATTCTCATAATACTTTTTTCTTTACATATTTATAGGACATGAACAATATGTGAGGGTAGAAGTGGTACAAAAACTTTGAAATAGCTAAGGCACTCTACAAGTTATAGCACTTTTGGATGGCTAATTGAATAATAATAACTTGCTTTTTTTTCATCTGAGACTTTTTTTGGCTCACCTTTTTTGCTGGATAGATAATGGTATTTTCATGTAAATGTTTATAAATTGCTTTCATGATATTAAATGCTCTAAATAAAGTACACATTCAACTGGTCTATATTTGAAGTGTTTTTACCTTAGCAGTGGTGTTTTTATCTTTTGATAATAGATATATGATGTTGGAGAAAACCACAATTATGGCTTTTAATCCAATCTACTGCTTTCTAGTTTTTCAGGGAGCCTGGAGTGTCAGACACCTCCCTTATTATAACTGTTTTGTTGTTCATTATATTAATGGTGCCCTGTTTCTCATTTGATCCAATTTGTGTTTTAGTTGTTTTGGAGGTCTTGTTACCATACAGATAAAACAATGTCAAAAATGGGATCACTGTTGGCATGCAAACCACAACACTCACAAGTGCTGTCTGAGCCAGATTAAATGTAATTGAAAAATAAAAATATAAGAAAACATGGATAATGTTATATTTTACAATCAAGTCAATGTGTGTCCTTCAGGGATTATCATCTTTAGAATGGTAGCCCTAGTTTATATTTGAGTTTGATGTTGCCAATACAGATAGCTAGAAATTTTCTACCTCCTATTTTTGGGGGTCTGTTTTGCTCTTGATTTCTTTGTTTTTCAACCTTCTGTCATAGTGTTTTGGTTGATGTCTTTTTTATCTTGTTCTTGGTGCTGCTTTGACTCTTTGTATGACCTTTACCTTTTAAACTTTGCTTTAAATAATCTAAGTAAGGGAATCTAGGATTTTTGGTATACTTTTATTTTTTGGATTTCTTTTTTTGCAGGTTTCTTCTTCACAGTTTCTAACTGGGCAATATGGCTTTCAAGTTTTCTAGTAAGTGTATAAACTAGCTATTGATGTAATCTTCCAAAGCTTTTTATCATAACTTCAATTACTCCCTTCCAGTCATATCTTCCGTGTGGTGTTCAAACTTTGTCCTCAAGGTTTTAGTATTCTTTCCTAGCTCTATTTTTTATCCACAGTAAAGAACCATGTCATTAAGTGCTACATATACTGTTGTATGCTGGTCCTAAAACGTTTTACATTTTCTGTCAAATTCTATGGGAGAATATGTTCATTCATGATAGTCATAGCATAGAAGAATGATTCATGCAATCATATTCAGAAAGGACTTTTTGGAGTTCTAACTTGCCTATTTCTTATTCAAAATAATTTGAAGCTTTCATGCTTTCATTTTTTAAAAAAATCATAATTTCTAGTGCTTTGCATTAAGTGAAAACTTTCAGTGATCTCAACATTTTCAGATTTTTCCTTCTTCAAATTAAGTGCTCTTCGATTTCATTTCTTCTTAAATTAAAAAAAAAATTTTAGTATTTTTTCAATGAAAATCTACCATTCCTTCCCACCTTTGGAAAGAAAAACAAACCCCTATTACAAACATGTTTAGTCATACTTTGCTTATTTTTCATATCCTAAAAGTGTCCCCATCTGCACTGAGTTTACTACTTCACTATCAGAAGGTAGCATATTTCAATAACCCTCTGAAATCATGACTAGTCATTGCTCAAGAATTCTAATGTATTTCAAATACATAATTATTGCCTTTACAATAGCATTTTTAATATATACATTGTTCCTCTGCTTCTTTTCATTTGCCTCATTATATAAATCTTCCCAGATATCTCTGAATTATTTCCTTCACCATTTCTTACAGCACAATTGTATTCCATCTCATTTATATCCCATAACTTGTTCAACTGTACCCTAGTTTATGAGTACTTAGTTTTCAATTCTCTACAACCACAAAAATGATGCTATAAATATTTTTGTATAAATTAGGCCTTGTCCTTTTCCTTTGATTTCTTTAGGATATAGAACCAATTTTGGTATTCCTGGGTTGAAGTATGCATACAATTTAGTAAATTTGGAGGGTTAATTCCAAATTGCTTTTCAAAATGACTGAACCAATCCCTATTTCCACCAACTGTGCATTAATGGACTTGTTTTCTCATAGCCTCCCTCCCCCAGCATTTGTCATTTTCATCTGTTGACAACTTTGATAATTCTCCATAACCTATCCTCCTTCCTCTTCCCCCAACTCCCAATATTCTTTTCACCAGAAAACATTTCATCATGGAGATTGCTTACCCTCACTTGTTCCTGTTCTTCTGATTGTAGGACTTAGAGAGTAAAGTTAAAAAAATATTCCTCCCAAATCCTTATCATAAAGAGGGCCTGGAATCTCAGATAATTTGTAATTTTCTACCAATTTTACTATTTGGTTTTGATTCCATCATCATTATTCCCAGGAATGAGGTACTCCTTTTAGGTGCCTTTTGTGTATTGTCTCCCCCATTAGACTGTAAGCTCCTTATGGATAGGGACTGTCTTTTTTTTTTATTATTTGTATTTCCAATGCTTAGCACAGTGACTGCCATAATAGATGCTCAATAAATGTTTATTGTACTGTAGTTAAATGGGGAAGATATTTGTAAAAAAATTTACACAAATGTCAAGTATTATCTTCTTTATTTCAATATTAGAAATCAAGCCAACAACAATATTATTTTTTTCATGATGTTTGCTACTGTTGGTTTATGATGCTATGATTATACCATTATATTTTACATGATTATACTATGTAAAGTTGGGAAATCTTAGTTTTGAGCTCAACATTCTTTTTTTTTCTTCAATAATATTTCATTTTTACAACCACATATAAAGACAGTTCAACATTTATTTTTGTAAGATTTTGAGTTTTAGACTGTTCCTCCCTCCCTTAGTTCCCCCTCCTCAAGACAGCAAGCAATGTGATACAGGTTATACATGTACAGTCATTTAAAACATATTTCCATATTTGTCATGTTGTGAAAAAAAATCAGAACAAAAGGGGAAAAATCATGAGAAAGAAAATGCAAACAAATAAAAGGTGAAAATAGTATATACTTCGATTCATATCCAAGTCTCCATAATTCAGCTTCTGAATATAGAGAGAATTTTCCATCCCAAGTCTATTAGAATTGCCTTGCATCACCACATTGTTGAAAAGATCTGCCCATCACAGTTCATCATTACATAATCTTGTTGTTACTATGTAATGATGCTAATATGTTCCCCTGGTTCTGCTCACTTCTCTCAGCATCAGTTCATGTAAGTCTTCCCAGACTTTTTTTGAAATTAGTCTGCTCATCATTTCTTATAGAATAATTATATTCCATTATATTCATATACCTTAATTTATTCAGCAATTCTCCAATTGATGAGTGTCCACTTAATTTCTACGTCCTTTTCTCTATGAAAAGATCTGCTACAAACATTTTTTCCACATATGGATCCTTTTTCTTCTTTTATGATATCTTTGGGATACCAAACCAGTAGACATTGCTGAATTGCAGGGTATGCACAGTTTTATAGCCCTCTGGCATAGTTCCAGATTTTGAACCAAATCTTTTTATATCTGAATTATATAAATAGCTTTGATTTCTTCATCTGAAAATTTCTTCTTCATATCTTTTGACTATCAACTGGGAAATGAATAAATACTTAGAATTTTTAAAGACCAAGCTGGCTTGACCAATTTATGGAAAAATTAAACACACAAATAGTAATGGTGCCTCTAAACATTGATATCATTCATAAGTTGATAATTTAGCCTTTCAGTTATCTAGAATCTGTTTTTCCCCTCATTAAAAAGGGCCTCTTTCTTTTTCTGCTTATGATCACTTGGTCAAGGGTTCTTAGATGGTAGATTGCTTTGGTAGTCTGGTGAAGTCTATAGACCCCTCTCAGTATTATTTTTAAATGCATAAGACAAAATATATAAAGGGTATAAAAGAAACCAATTATGTTGAGATGCAATTATCAAAATATTTTAAAAAACAAGTTCATGGATACAAGTCATCTAGATCAAGGGGATTAAGGATAGAAAAAAATAAAGGAAATAGAACTTTAGTCACTGTATTTTCTCAGTGGTGATCTAGATGGTTGAAGGAAAAGATTGAATTGAATGGCTTAAATAAGGCTTTAAGATCATTTAAGGATTTATGGTTGTCTTCCATATCTCTATTACCATTGATACTAGCTGTTGTTTTGAAAAAAAAAAAGAATATGGAAAAAAGCTGGTTTTTCTGGCATTGTACAGTCAAGACTTTTCTATTAACCTAAACTTCTGTCCATTTTCAGTCCAATGATAATTAATGTTCATAATGGTGGCCTTGTCCTCCTGGTGAATCCTGTGTGGTTGTGAATCCTGGAATACCAGTCCCTGAAGAATCAATATTGCACATGACCCAAAGAGCAATGGAGAGACGCAAGGTGGGTGTAAGGTTGCAGTGCATTTCCAATGATAACCTATGTGCAAGTATCAAAAGGAAATAAATTGTAAATATATTTCCAGGAAATATGTTACCCATATGTATTATATATATCCAGGAAATATATTAATAGAAATGGGCCAGTCTTGTAGTGAGATTCAAGGATGGTAATCAGAGTGCTGTGTAGGTACCCACATAATATAAAAAGATTTCTAGTAAGTCTTATACTAGGCAGGTCCTTTATGGAGGATTTATAGGATAACATGGATGAGAATCACATAGAATAATAAGGAATGAATGAGTTTCAAACTTCACTGATAGAGGAGTATATTGATAGTGATCACAGACAGAGATCTAAGATCCTTTGAAGTTCTAAAGTGTGATAAACTTTCTGAAAATCTCAAGAAAAACTAAATCATTTTATATAATTTTAGTGTTAAATATTTTAATTCTTTGAAAATTGATATTCTATGTGTGATAAATACTGGCAGAGTATAACTATTTTTTGAGACCAAATCTTCTTATCTTGCCCAAGTTGGAGATGAGAGGCCTCTCACAATCTGGAATTTTTAAACTGATTCATTTTTCCACCCTATGCTGGTTTGCCCCTCCAAAAGACTGTGTGGTGATCTTCCTTTCCAAAAGACTCATCATTTGGTGCTATTCTTGGTTTGAACACCCAACCAGTGTTAGCCTGTCTGTAGCTCAGAATTTCCAACCTCAAGTGATCTAGCAGCATCAGCATTCCCAGCAGCAGTAATTATAAGTATACAAGTGTGTGCCACTCTACTTGGTCATTGTATGTGTCAGTATCCACTGATGTGGATATTTCCTCTGCTAGATTTGGAGTCAGGAAGGTGTGATTTGGCTTCTGCCACATATATTCACTATATTATCATAGGCAGTCATGGTATTAAGGTATATAACCTCAGTGAACTTCAGTTGCCTTGTCTATAAAACAAGGATACTATTAATATTTATCTCCCAATGTTGTTGTGAGGATCAAATGAAAATTTATGTGAAGTATACATTCACAAACTTAATGTATTGTATAAATATGAATGTTGGATAAAAGCAGCTCTACTATTAATATTCTTCAGTAGATGTAATAACTATGTCCAAAAACAAAACAATCCTTTTCTTCTAGTTAACTAATGTCTAATCTTCAGGCTTTCCTACCCTTGTTGGATTGAATTGCCATTTATTTGGCCAGTATTTGATAATATTTTTTAGCTTAGAAGAAGCTTATACACTGACATAATCTTCAAGAAAGAATGAATTAATGAAGGGAGAGCATTTATTAAGCACTTACTATGTACAAAAGCACTATACTCTATCCTGGAGATACAAATAATAGTAAGACAACTCCAGCCCTTAAAGAGCTCATATTCTAGTTGTAGAGACAATACAGCTAGAAAGTTCAGCTGCAAGTCAGATGGAAAGTTTCTTTACCTTTTCAGGAGCAATGGCAAACAAGATAGTAAAGCTTCTTTCTGAATGTAATTTCCATTGATAAAATCAAGAATTTCTGATATTGAATCATTTGACAGTGTCAAAGATTTCAGGGGCAAGAATTGTGTTTTCTAAGTCTTCAGGTTATATCACCATGGGGGTTGTTTCCCCAGGATGATGATGGGGGGTACTGGGCTGCAAGCATTCCTCTTCCCAAAGGTCTTGGGTTCGGGGACCTGGGTTATTCCCATCATGATCTGAGAGCAAAGTGTTGTCAAGATGGTGGTAGTGATTTCACTTATCTCCAATGCTGCCTTCTATTTCTCTTGATTGGTAGTTTTGGAGGATCATTTCCCCTCCTTTCCAAATGAGAGTAATTGAGGAAGGATTTTTTTTTTTTACCAAGCGTCATACATTTCAAATATTCATTACCATTGAAAAGCACTTTTATGTAGATTATCATTTCATTTTATCCTCACCAGAAAGCCTTCACCATGCAAAGAATGCTGACTTTAGAATCAAAGGGCTTGAGTTTAAATCTTGCTTCTGACCCAGAAAGTCTTGATTTACACTCCTAACTGTGAACCAGATTGGGCCAATCACTTATCCTCTCAGTGCCCAAGGTGACAAGTTACAGAGATAGTGCCATTTTTCTAAGTAGATGAAGTACCTCACTACAGATCTCTATATTGATGAAATCACATTTAGTAAAAATATCAATGATGAAATCATGTCCAGTAAAAAAAAAAAATCGGTGTCTATGAACTAGATTATTTAATTAACTTCTACTATGCCACATAAGAGGGTTTGTCACATCTTCCTTCTGCCTTTCTGAATTAATCGTGGCATTGAGTGAGAAGTGGGATGAAGCTGCAGAAATATTTTTGGGAAGTTTAGGGTACTTCAGTGCTCCTGGGGCTAGTCCTGCTGCTAAGAAACAGGGTCATGTACACTATGGTACAGTGAAATTTCAAGAAATGTTAGCTGTTGCTATTGCTGCATGAACAAGTTGGCACAGTTGCTAAATGTGACTGTGGGGGAAGATAATTTTCTCTACTTCTTTTTCCCAGGAAGATCAGGTGAGGATAGAGCTAGTATTTGTTGTATTTATGCCTCCCATAGGACTCTGAAGTCTATCAGATTTGCATAAATTTTCAGGTTCCATTTTACCGTGCAGTTAAATTTTAGGTATCCAGAAACCCCTCAGGAAATGAGATATTCTCTGTTGTCTGGTTTTCTGTAAAACTGAAGATTTACCATAAGTGAAAACAAAATTTCACCATTTTTGATGAAAGTCCTTTTTAAGTATATGATGTGTTGGGTTATTTTTTTAATTATTAAACAAGATGTGCAGGACATGGCCCATCCTTTTCTTTGGAATTCAGTGTGAGAGTTCTTAAATGTCATAATTGTGATAAATAACTCTGTTAGCTCATGCCCCATAAAATTTTTTTTTCTCTATTCTCAATACCAACCCCTCTCCTAATTCCCATACTTAAAATGACCTACTTATTTGAGAAGAATAGAACCATAGAATGTGACCTTCTTTGCCTCTTGTTTCCATTTCTAAAACTTTTTCAATCATCACTCTCTTTTCCTTTCTTCTCTCCAATGACAAAATAAGAAATTTCTATGATTCATGAAGGCTAATTTCTCTACTTGTACCCTTAATCCCAGTACCATCCTTCTCTCCCAGGACCTTTTCCCAGGAGTTCTTTCCTTTCTTTACATGTATCATTAATCTCTTTTCCTCTCTGTAGGAAAACCATTCACCCCTTTTCTCATATTTAAAACATTGATGTTATCATTGTCACTTCTCATTTCTTCCTCCCTCTCCCCCCATAAATCAGCATCTATTATTTAAGTTCAAGAATCGATTAAAAGGGGGTGGGGGCAGATTCAGAACAGAAATTCAAAGGAGTAGGAGAGGGAAGGAGACAAGGAGATCAGAGCATCTCATCTCTGTTTGTTCTGATAGGGGTTGATCCTGATTTCTGAGCCTTGGTCCAGGGCATACAATGAAGCACATGATAAGGTGAAGTTCCAGGGAGTACAGTTTTAGGGAGACATCAAGGATTGAACAAAGTTATACATCCAATAAAGGTGGAGCTATGATTCTCCTTGGATCAGTAGCACTATTGCCTTTTATGGAAATGAAAAATAGATCACTTCTCATTTCTAATTAATTAATGAAATCCTGCCCATTTCACCTCTCAAGGAAGATGTTTCCTCAAGTCAGTTTTTTATTAGAATAATAAAGTAATCAAGTAAATTAAGAAGAAAGAAAGTAACAAATTTAAATGAGACTCAAGTGAAAAAAATCCAGTAAAATATCAAGACAGATTTAGCATATATATTTGTTGTCTATGAGAGAGATGACGTAAATTCTAAAGTGAAAGACAAATATTTCTTGTAAAGGCAAAAAAGTTTCTTGTAACCTTTAAATAAAACCTTGGCTTTTTAAACATCCTTTTTATTTTTATTTTTTTTTTAATAAACAGATCTATTAGGAGAAAGAGAAGACTTGCCAATAAAAACCTATTCTAGTTATAACATCAGGGAGGGATATATGAATCTACATATAGAAAAGCAACAAAATTTTCACTCTTCTTTCTTAAGTATCATGAATATGCTATTTGGATTACAAATCATCATGGTGATCATAGATATAGAGCTAGAAAATCTTATTTGAAATCTATTTGTTTCTGACACTCCTAAAAAATTAATCAGAAACCTCAATAGAGCTACACAGAAATAAATCTAGGCAGTCTTTTAGGTACTTAATAGGCAACAATGTAGCTCATGATTGTAGAGTTTATTTGTTTTTTTTTTTTAAAGAAATAAAACAACAAGAAAAAGGAACTCACCTAATCCAGTCCTCGTATTTATAAATGAGGAAATTGAGGCCTGAAGTGCATAAATAACATACTCATGATAGTGAATGGTGGGACTGGAATTTGAACCCAGAACCTCTGTCTTTATTCTATTTATTTTTGAAAACTGTTTCTTCTTACATATTCGGTGGCAGGAAAAGTAATATTGCAAATATCTCAGGATACTTATTATTTATACTTTTGTATTCAGTTGAATTGAATTTAAATTAAAAAAAAATTATACTAAGTGCCCTCTATATACAAGGCACTGTGCTGGTTCTGGAGAAAACAAAGATATATAATACAGATTTCCCTCTCAAAGAACTTACAATATAATAAATGGGGAAAGCATATATACAGTTAACTATTGTGCAAGAGAAATTGTGATAACCACATAGGAATGGTCATGAAAGAGTTTCATAAGATATTTGGGGAAGAAAGATAAATTTAATCTGGAGAGCTAGGTTTGGTAGAGAGGTATTAGGGAAGAAAGCACTTGAGTTAGATTGTGAAGAAAACAGATTTCAATAGATAGAAGGAGAGAAGGAGCTACCTATTGTATATATGAATGATACTATGAGCAAAGATACAAGAAGATATAGGCTAGGATACCTAAAAGATAAGAGGAAGAGTAAAAAATATATTTATAGTAACTCTTTTTATGGCTGCAGAAAACTGAAAACCAATGATATATGTTGATTAACTGAATAATGACAATAAGTTGTTTATTAATGTGATAGAATATGCTGTAAGAGATAAGGATATAAATGATTTCAAAAACACATAGAAAGACATATGAAATGATGCAAAATAAAAATAAGTAGAACAAGAAGCATTATTTATACTATAATATCAATATTATAAAAAGATCAATTTTGAGGGCTTCTAATGACTAGTGAAATGAGTAGAACCAGGAGAACAATTTATATAATAATAATATCACCTTAAAAGCAAAAAAAAAAAAAAAACTTTGAAAGTTTTAAGAACTAAGGTTAATACAGTGACCCTTAATGATTCCAGAGGACTTATGACAAAACATGCTATCAATGCAGAGAGGTGATGGATGATAGAGTACAGAATAAGAAATATATTTTTGTATACAACCACTAAAAGTATCTCTTTTGCTTGACTATGCATATTTAATTATGAAGCACCGACACATAGTAAACACTATAAAATATTAGCTATTATTATGGTTATTTGTTATAAGAAAATTTCTTAGTGTTATCAGGAATAGGAAGAGAGAAAATGGATCTTTGTTAATTTTTAAAAAGAGGGGGGTCTACAGATATGATATGTTGCATGCACTTTCAAATGAGGTCACTATTATTCTACTTAACCATTTTACTTTGTTATAAGAACGAATGAGAGAATGAATAAAATTATTTATTGATTGTTTGCTATGTACAGAGCACTGTGGTATGTATAGGGATACAAATAGACAAGTAAGACTGTTCTTTCTTTCAAGAAATTTCCATTCTAATGGAGAGACAATACCTATGGAGGATTTCAGCTTCAAGTAAAATGGAAAAAAATCCCATGATACTTAGAATGCAGTGGCAAAGTGGATGTTAATGCCTTTTTAAAAAACGGTCATTATTAAATCATTATCCTCAGGATTTTGGGATTTTTGGTACTAGTCTGTCCTCATGAAGGTCTGAATGGATATGGTGATAGTGGTGGTGATGGTGATGGTGATTATGGTTGTTTGATTTTCAGCCTCTTGTTATCTCTTTTCTTTCTCTCAGAGTTCTTGCTGCTTCATCTAAATTGGCTTGCCCTGTCCTATGTGTGACAGTTGGTTGGTAGCTGGTGGGGATGGATCTTTCTTTTCCATAAGAATTGTTTCCTTGGAATGTGGTTGTAATGACTGGGTTGAAAGCTAGAAGGGTGGTTGTGGAAAGTATTGCTGTTCTTAGGACTTTCCCATGTCTGTCTGCCTATTGGTTAGCAGTTATTCTGATTCAGTCATTTCTTTTCAGTCATGTCTGACTCTTCAGGATTCCATTTGGGGTTTTCTTGGCAAAGATATCAGAGTGGTTTGCAATTTCCTTCTCGATCTCATTTTACAGATGAGAAAACTGAAGCAAAAAGTGATTTACAAGCCACAAAAAGTGATTTGCCCAGAATCATACAACTAGTAAGTGTCTAAGGTCAGATTTGAACTCAGGTAAAGAAGTATTTTTGATTCCAGGTTCAACACCCTATCCACTATACCACTTAACTTCCAAAACAGGAATGTTCTTCACAATGATTTCTCTTCTTAAGGGTGGCTATGTGGGCTGGGTCAGAAACAGATCTGGTAGTTTCAGGGGAATGGAGGAAGGGATTGCTATTTCCAATGGTCTTGGGTTTTGGGTCCCAGGATGTCCTTGACATGTATGTAATAGGAATAAATTGCAAATGTTTATTAAATAAAAAATAAATCATATCAGTAAAACTTAATTTTAAAAAAGGATAGGATGACAGCAGGTTATGGAAAGTAATCCATTTTGGCTGGAATGAAGTGAGGATGTGTAATGTATGGATAGGCACTTAAGTTGGAGTTATGAAGAGGCTTAAATGTTAGAGCAAGAATTTATACTTTATTCATGGGGCATAGAAGACCCACTGAAGATTTTTTAATACTGTCAGACAATGAAGTAGATTCAGGAAGACTAAAGAGTCTTCTTCCTGTGACACATGTAACTCTTGGCGTGTCTTTGAATCTTTCAGTGTGTTAGATAACTCTCTAAAACTGTCAGTGCCAGAATAGCTATTGATTTGCATTGCTAAAGGTATGATAATAATAATAATAACTAGCATTCTTATAGCATTTTAAGGTTTGTAAAGAACTTCTTGAATATCATCTCATTTTAGCTCACAACCAACCTGGGAAGATAGGTGCTATTATTTTACTCATTTTTACAGATGAGGAAACTGAGGCAGATAAAAGTTTTGCAATTTTGCATATATTGGATATGTGAACTGAGGAGAGGGCAGAGTCAAAGATGACTCTAAAACCTAGAGTACAATCCAAGGAAATAGAGATATTTGGGAGAGAGAAAAATATGGGGTAGAAGATGATGAATTTAATTTTCTTTTTTTTTGAGTCTGAGTTGTCAGTGGGCCATATATTGATATTTAGTAGATAGTTGGAATTAGGATTTATTATTTGAACCTCACAGCAACCCTATAAAGTATGTATTGTTAGTTCTGCTATATCTCAACATATGCATTCCTCGAAATTGTGTGTCATGCAATATCACACAGTAAAATCCATGGGTCTCGTGGACAAATTTCATCAATGACACATAAAAAGATGTAGAAATCAATAAAATAGTAGCATAACTTGATAAATGTTAAATGGTTAAGAAATGAATAAATACTAGGATAATTCCATTATGCAGGACCCTGAGCTGCTACTTGATCTACTCTCCAGGACTCATGAGCCTGTGTTGGCAGTTGTTGGCTGTGGGGGAGAGGATGGCCTTGGAGGCTGCAACTCATAGAAACAAGGAGATCTTTGATGTGGTAGAAGATAATAATGGTGGAGGGCATGTCTTCAGACCAGGCTTCTACTATCCACAACTCTTATTTCACCAGAAGTTATACAATAAATGTGACATTTTATCCTGGAAAAGACATGAAATTTCTTGGAGGAAGTGGATGTTAAAACAGTTCTGTCTTATGAGTTACTGTAAAACAGTGTCGTTTTCTGTGTTGGTGCTGTTTCTAGAGTATAAAATTAAGCATAAGCAAAGGCAAAATTCTCATTATGTTCAAATTGTTTCCTAATATGTCAATTACATCAAAATCAATGTTGAAAAATTACCCATGCTTATATTTTGTAAATAAAAAGCTATAATAATAATAAAAAAAAGTGAGGTATGATCAGTTTCTTCCACCCATGTAAATTCCTAAATTTGAGTTTTAAAGATTTCACCAAATGAGTGATTATATTGTTTATGCTAAGGATTGGAAAAAGGATACAATTCATATTCAATGAATGTCCAAATAAAAAAAAATTTTTTAAGAATAGTGTCCTGAGGCTTCCTTCAGAAGTCTGGAGATGAGAGAAGTGCTCATTCAAATTTACTCCGATATTAAGATGGAAATATTTCAGCTCCATAAAAGATTTGCTAACTTTACACTTTTATGTAAGGGAAGTCTTATCTTGGATGTGTATTAGAAATGTTTCTTTGCTTTTGAGGGGAATCTAGGTTGGTGATTAGTGTAAAAGCAAGGTATTATCTATTCCTTCCACTCCCAGATTTGTGCTTGGGAAATCTTAAACACTTAATTTGTTGACAGGTCAAAAGAAAGAGAAAGGAAAAAGGTGAGAGATTCTGACTCACTTTAGGCTAATTTTCACAGACACAAGGCTTTTCTTCACGGCAGGACTTCTGAGAAACTCTCTTATGCACAGTGCTCACAAGCTTATATAAAAAACAAGAGTGTCAAGTTTTTTCGTGACCTGGATTTCTGATTTAACTCTTAACTCTTCTGAAGTAATGTCTGGACAGTAAAGCATGGGCAACAGGTTATCATTCATTCATGGAATTTAGTATTTCATAGACTAGATGCATTGGTTCTCAAAGTATGGTCTAGAGAATCCTAGGGATCTCTAAAATCCTTTTAGAGGGTCTACAAATTCAAAAATAGTTTTTATTTCCAATATGGTAAAAGTCTATAAATATAATCCAGATAAACAAAAACTCTTTGGAGAGATCCTCAATGATTTTTAATTTGGATAAAGATAACTGAAAACAAAAGTCTGAGAACCACTGGACTAGAGTGTTACACATCTATGAGATGGATTAGCAGGAAATTTCCAAGGGCTAGAATAGGCTCTAACAACATATGTGTACATAAAATTATAAATAACAATACAAGACAGTATTTGTTAAACCTTAAGTAAGTGGTACAGAAAATAAGAATTAGGTATAAGACTGGGTTTCTCCACCATAACATGTTTCCTAATATCAATTCTCAGTACAAAGTAGCTTTGGAGTACACAGCCATTCAAAACCATAGCTTACAAGTTGCTATATCATATTTCATTTTTACTAGACCAAGCAAAATACATATTAATTAAAAGAAAAGTCATTTAATTAAGCAGAACAGCAAAGTAAACAAGGAAAATATCCTCTTTTTCACATGTGTTCAGCTCTAACCTCTCTCCAAGTCTCCAGTTTTGCATTTCTACTGCCCATTGGGTCACCCAACAGTGAAGTCTCTTTTCTGAACTCTTTGTTTTTTCCCCTCTATGTTATTTCACTTGATTTCATCAACTCCTGTACAGTCAACCATTATCTTTATAAAAATGATTCTCAGATCTATTTATCCAGCCTTAATCTTTTTCTAATCTCTAGTCTCATGTTTCCAATTGCTTATTAGACATTTCAAACTAGATCTTCTTTCTCATATGTTTCCCTCTTCTTAACTTCCTTATCATGGTTGAGGGTATCATTATTTTCCCTGTTATCCAGGCTTACAAGCTAGGTATCATTCTTCAATGATCAATTGATTGAATCAAAAGATCAAGTCAGTTCTTCAACTCCTCATTCTCTTCCCCTGCCCACATATTTAGTCACTTCTCAAATCCTGTTGATTTTACCTTCCCAATATTTCTCATGTGTATTCCTTTCTTTCTTCTGATTCCTCCAGCACCCTAATGCAGATCGTCATCAACTCATGCCTTCATTATTGCAATATCTTTTTGGTTAATCTCGCTACATTCCAGTCTATCCTTCACTTAGCTGCCAATTTGACCTTCCTAAAGGGCAGGTCTCTTACCATGTCTCCTTATTACTGATTCAAGAATCTCCACTGGCCCCCAAATGTCTCTTGGATCAAATATAATCTGATTCCTTCTTATTTTTCGAGTCTTTTTAAACTTTGTTAACAGGTTCTCTGCAATACAGAAATACTGGCCTCCTTGTTCCTCATAACTCTTCATTTTCACTTCCTGTCTTCCAATGCCTGGAATGTTCTCTCTCCTCATCTTCATTTCCTGGATTCCCTGACTTCCTTCAAGTCTCACATAACATCTTACATTTTAAGAAACATTTCCCTATCCTCCTTTTAAATTTAATTTGTAATATATCATATTTTTTCTAAAAGTAAATAAAAAGTTTTAACATTTTTTAAAAATTTGAGTTTCAGTTTCCTCTCATCCTCCTCTTTAAGAAGACAAGCAATTTGATACAGATTATGCATATGTAGTCGTGTAAAACAATGTCATGTTATGAATGTTGGAAAAGAAATAAAAACCTCTTATATTTGTATATAAGAATAATGAAAATTTTAAAATTATCCTTCAATCTGTATTCAAACTCCATGAGTTCTTTCTCTGGA
This sequence comes from Sarcophilus harrisii, assembly GCF_902635505.1. Lineage (NCBI taxonomy): Eukaryota > Metazoa > Chordata > Mammalia > Dasyuromorphia > Dasyuridae > Sarcophilus > Sarcophilus harrisii. Next base: position 424,802,982 of record NC_045428.1, read on the forward strand.
AGTACATAGAATTTTTCTTCATTAATTCTTTAGAACTGTCTTGGATCATGTATTGCTGAGAATAGTTGTCATTCAGTCAATTATAATATAATATTGATGTTACTGTGTATTATGTTTTCTTGGTTCTGCTCATTTCACTTTGCATCATTTCACATAAGTCTTCCCAGATTTTTCTGAAAGTATCCTGATCCTTATTTTCATAGCATGATAGTACTTTATTATAATCATATGTCACAACTTATTTAGCGATTCTCTGGTTAGTATGCATTCTTCAATTTTCAATTCCTGACCACCACAAAAAGAGCTGCTATTAATATTTTTGTAAAAATAGGCCCTTTTACTTTTTTACAAGACTCTTTGAAATACAGACCTGGTAATATTTCTGGGTCAAATTGCTCTTCAGAATGGTTGAATTAGTTCATACCTCTATCAAAGTGCATTAATGTTCATATCTTTCTATATCCCCTTCATATTAACCAATTTAATAGATTGAGGTGATACCTCATAGGTGTTTTTATTCATATTTCTCTAATCAATAGTAATGTAGAGTATTTTTTCATATGACTATAGATAGTTTTGAGTTCTTTTAAAAATTGCCTATTCATATCCTTGACTATTTATCAATTAGGGAATGACTTGCATTCTTAGGAATTTGAATCAGTTGCCTATACATTTGAGAAATGAGGACTTTGTCAAAGAAATCCTGTAAATTTCCCCTCCACCCCCAGTTTTTTGCTTCTTTTGTAATCTTGGTTATATTGGTTTTGTTTGTATAAAAAACCTTTTAATTTGACGTAGTCAAAATTATCCATTTTATATCCCATAATGCTCTCTATCTTGTTTGGTTATAAATTCTTCCCTTGGCCATAAATTTAACAAATAAAATATTATAGGCTCCCCTAATTTGCTTAATATATCACTCTTTATGTCTAACTCATTTGCCTATTTAAACTTTATTTTGGTATATGATGTGAGTTGATGATCTATATACCTAGTTCCTGCCAACTGCTTTCCAATTTTCCAAGCAGTTTTTGTAATTTCTTGTATCCAAATCTTGAGTCTTGGGCTTTATCAAAGACTAGGTTACTAGGGTAACTTACTATTGTGTATTTTGTACCTAATCTATTTCACTGATCCACTAGTTTTTTTCTTAGTCAATGCCAGATTGACTACTCTGATCCTCCTTAATGCTAGTGTCTTCCCTTTAAGATAATCTCCAATATATATTCTCTCACTATCTTGTTTGTACATCATTATTTATATATTGCCTCTTCCATTAGAGTATGAGATCTTTGACAACAGGCAATGTTCTTGTCTTTCTTTGTATCCATCGTATATAGTACCGTGCCTGGCACATGATAGGCACTTAATATAAATGCTTATTGACTTAATTTGACATAGAGGCATATTATCTGTATATTCTGATGCCTCCATTGAATGAAGATAGAGAGAACATGCGACCTACTTGTAATCCCACTTGTAATGCTTTAGCTTTTAGAATGTCAACAGGTCATGCAAAGAAACAATGGGGAAGTTTGTTGATTTTTCTGAGTAGCCAATTTGTTATTTTTAGCATCAGTTTTTCCACCTAGTTACTCCAGCCAGGTAGATCATCCACTTAATTGTAGATTCTTCCCATACAGTAAAGTTAACAGCATAATATGAGTCCATCTGATCAAAACTTGTTTGGTGTGATATTATTATTATTATTATTATTATTATTAGGCTAAATTAGGCTAAATTCCTTTCCATTTTCACTATGCTTTTAGTACTAGAGCTATTTAGATCACTCTGGATTTTTACTTAGAAATATTGGGAAATTATTGCTCAATCATCTCATGTGTATGACTCTTCAATGGCCTTATTTGGGGTTTTCTTGGTTAAAGATACTGGGATAGTTTGCCATTTCTTTCTTAACTCATTTTATAGATGAAGAAACAACATTAAATGACTTGTCTAGGATCACACTGCTAGTGAGTGTCTGTAGCTGAATTTGAATCTGGGTCTTTCTGATGCTTAGCCTGGTGCTCTATCCAATGCACATTTTAAAGATAGTAATAACCTTTAAACTCAGTTATTCCAATTTTTTTTTGTTTTTAATCTCCATCACCAGTACTCCATAGCATAAGAATCTTCTAGGTACTTGTAAAGCTCTATAGTTCCCCCCTCCTGCTGCAGCTGTATTCAGTAGAACGAGTTCCATTTTCATTCCAATTTATTTGAGATGGGAACATTAAAAAAAAAGGTTTTGTCAAAAAATAAAAGTAACCTGTTCAAAAGCTGGGCAGAAAAGGGATATAACTCTGTTGAAATGGAGACTTTTACTGAAATCTATCATTTCTCTTTCAGAGATAAGGTCACAATATAATGGGCACATCAGCAACACATTGTAAAATAAGACTGTGTAATTTATTAGAACATCTGCGGAGTTTTATTTTTGGATCTCGATAATAAATTGAATGGTACAGTCAAATGCCTATAAACTATAAAGAAGGAAATTATAGGTAGCAATTTCAGATCAGAACAGAGCTTCATATTCTGGATATATGCATTTTATCTAACTTGCTAACTGAAAATCATTTTTATTTCCCTGGAACTTGAGCTCTTCCCTAATTCCACCTGACCATGCTTCTTAGTTGTCTCAAGAAGTGTTCCACCATCATTAAATCTATTTAAGTCTTTGTATCAAGTGCATATGAATATTCTCACAAGAATTTTCCATCAACATTAACAAATATTTGCTATAAATCACTGCTTGTATAACTTAGAATTCTTTATTGAAGAGAAATCTTGTCTATCACTAATATTATTTAAAAATTACTTTTCTCTTGTGATCACTTTGATGTTACTGTTTTCTTCTTGTTTGATAGTATAAGGTCAATAAATATCTTATAGCACAATGGTTCAAGAATAAATAATCCCAGACTCAAGGTCTACTTCTGCCAATTTGTTAGTGATAATGATCTTGGGCAAGTCACTCAATGGGCCTCAACTTCCTCATCTTAGAAAAAAGAGAGAATTGACATGAGATTTGTAAAGTTGGCAAAAAAAGGAATCTGATATAGATTGGAAAGACTGTGGGAAAACAGATATTACTGTGGTAAAACATTAATGCACTGTTGGGGAAACTGTAAACTAATCTTGCTATTCCAGAAAGAAATTTGGAACTATATTGCAAAGCTCTCCAACTGTGTATAACTTTAACCTAACACTATCATTACTAAATCTATACCCCAAAGAGAATAAAGACAAAGGAAAAAAGCCCTAAATGGACAAAAATATTTGTAGCAGTTCTTTTTTGTTTGTAATAGGAAAGAATTGGAAACTAAGAGAGTATTAATTGGGGAATGACTGAACAACTTATGATATTGGAATCTGGTGGTATATTGTTATGCTGTAAAAAAATGATTTAGGGAATGGTTTCAGAGAAGTATGGGAAGAAATATGAACTGATGCACAAGTGAGCAGAACCAATAGACCAACTTATACAATAACAACAATATTATAAAGACACATAATTTTGAGAGACTTCAGAACTCTGATCAAGACACTCACCTGTGATTCTAGTTGATTCATGATGAAACATGCTAGCCACTACCTGAGAGAGATGTGTTAGATTTAGTGAACAGATTTTATTTGGGCATGGGTGATGCAGCAGTTTATTTTGCTTGATCATACTTTTTTTTGTTTTGTTTTTGTTTCTTTCTCAATATGAGTGGGAGGTTGGATGGTGGGAAGGCAGATTACTATTATTTGAAAAATATTTTAATTTGAAAAAGAAAACAATGAAAGGTAGAACTGAATTACTTTAAAGGTCCCCCTAATTCTTGTATGTTTCAGTTCTATGGTACTAGTAGCAGTAATAATAGTAGTAAGATTAGTGGTAGTTATAGTAGTAATAGTACTAGCAGCAGTAGCAGCAGTAGTAGCATTAGTAATAATTTCTTAATTTAGATTTGTTTTATACTTTTCATGCAATCTTCCTAGCAATATTGTGAAGTTTTTAATATAACATTATCTCCATTCTATTGATGAAGAAACTGAAAAAGAGGTTGAATTAATTGCTCAAAGTCCTATAGCTAGTTAATAGCATCTATTCTTTATGTGGTCATGGTAGAAATAATATAAAGTACAATAAAAGTGAATTAGGTTAATAAAAATATTGTCTTCCAAAGAAGAACCTGTAAAGTTTTCACAGAAGACAATGTAACTACACCTTAAGACAATTTGTTACATATAATTTTTGAAGAGTCAGCAAGAACTAGTATTTATAATGTGCCTGATTAACTATATCTTTAAATTAATATATTTGATACATTTTTATTTTGCAGAACCAAAAGGAGGCAGTACTGTTCATTTATTTGGGGGGGCGGCGGAGGGGGGCAGTAATACTACCTTAAAAAAGTTTTTGTTGAAGAAATTTTAATTTTATTTTATATCATCATAGGTTGCCCCAGTATCCTACCCCTTATACTTCAAAGGGCTGTCCCCATATAATAAATAGTATTTTTAAGACAAAAGAAAGGAAGAGAGGAAAAAGTGTAAGTGATGAATATAGAAGTCTGAAAATACATGCAATCTTGTGAACTTCTTACCTTTGCAAAGTGTTGTCAATCCGGCAGCTTAATCTAATACATGAACCTTCACATCTGAAGATGTCATATGAATTTATCTGCTTAGATGAGCAATACTCCCTTATTCCCAAACTTTTAAAGGCAGAGTGATAACTAGGAATTACAGCATCTTGAGCAAATTCAGTCAAGTTTGAATATTAGTGGGTATGTGTAAGATCTTGTGCATTGTTGAGATAAATGGGAAGGCAAAGTTTTAGGGCTGAGTAGGTTGAAGAACTAGGAGTTCAGGATGTTTGAAGGGGATAGTGTTTGAACTATAGGAAAAAACTATGAGCCATATATTAAACTCTTAGTATGGAGGTAAAGTTATCTGGGGATATACAGATGTTAGTAACAAATATTTGGACAATATGAGTTGAATTTTAAAGGAGAGATAATTGTGGAGAGATGGAGACAGAGACAGAGAATAAGGAAAATGTCCATTTATTCTTCTAGCCCCTGTTTTGAGGAGTATAAGAGAAAAAGCAGCCACTCTTGGAGAGGGGGAAAATCTAAATTTGAGTGAACACTGGATGAATGTGAGAGGGAGGGATGTAAAGTAAAGGGAAGTTTGTTAATAATAGGTGGATATCACAAAGTATAGAAAAAAGAGAGGTCAGAAGACTTTGGAGTGAGAATGCTGTATACAGTGGGGTAGAGGAGTAGCCATTATATGCATTCCATCTCCACTAATAGTTTGTGGTAACAAGATGTAGAGAAAAGTTGAAAATATTAATTTTTAAATGGAGAATTTATTAAAATCGACTTGGTCACACAGGATTAGTATACAAAGCATATGGCCCTGAACAAAAGGTTTTTTTATAGGGTTGACAAAAACCAGCAAACAGGTTACCTTGCTTCCTCAACTGACATCTTTGCATCTGTTTGTTAAGGGGATAATATTAAAAAGGAGGGCAGGAAGAGAAGTCTTCTATGAGATTTCCACTGCAATTATTATGCAGGAGGGTTCTGACAGAGAAGGAGACAAGGGTCTTTTGGGTGTGCAAAAGGCGATGGCTGGGTCATTTTGAATTCTCAAACCTAGTTTTTCCAAGGGGTTGGGGTTATCGTTCTAACAGTATTCTGCCGAGCTTGTATAGTCTTAGAAGTTCAAGTCCCAAGATGATATTTTTGAGGTATATTGAGGCAATATATTCTAGGGAAAACTGGGTTTCAAGAAAAATGATATAATAGCAAAGCAGACATGGAGAATAGTTGAGTTATAGTGTATGAAGGAAGTAGATTTGTTGAATAACTAGTCTTGTAAAGCTAGAAGATTTGAAGAAGTATGTCATTCCCTTCCCACACTCCAGCCATTACCTTATCCCCCAAGGACATCAGCAACTAGAGCAAAAGTCCCAATGATGCTGTGCTTTGCTAGTTCTGATTCTGCTCATTAGTGACCAACAGTGTTCCCAATACTAGACATAAAAGCTGACCTTTGGTTACAGCTCTCGCCAAACTGATAAAATCTGTCCTTTTCATGTCACATCTTTGACTATGTATTTCCAAGACTTCATTGAATATTATCTTTGTAAAAAAACTATCACTTCTTCTTTTAATACCCTCCCTTTCATGTGGCACCACAGGAAGCCTTGAGGCAAAGCGGGAATGAGAATACATGTCATTTTGCCTAACCTTTAAGGCCCAGCTTAAATCCTACTTCTTCCATAAGATTTTCCCAGACCATCTTAGCCCAAAGTCCCTTCTTCTGAATCTTGCCAACACTATTATTTCTACTATGTATTGTGTATATATGTGTGTATGTACAATATACACATGCATGTATAGAGATGTAGACACACATCTATTGCCTTGTGTTATATAGTTGTATAATATCTTATTTCTTTCCTTCCTTCCTTCTTCCCTCCCTCCCTTCCTTTTTCTCTCCCTCCCTCTCTTCCTTCATTGTTCGTTCGTTCCTTCCCTCCCTCTTTTTCTCCCTCCCTCCCTCTCTCCCTCACTTCCCACCTTCCTTCCTTCCTTCTTTCTTTCCTTACTTTCTCATCAGAAGTTATTTCTCTTAGTAGTTCCACTCATTTCCATGGCTTTATCTTCCATGTTTTATTAATTAAAAAAAAACTTTTAAATCTCTACTTCCAGTCTTGACCTCTCTGTTGAGCTACAACAGGCCCATGTTTCTGGCTGCTTAAAGAACACATCCACCTGGATGTCCCACCCCAATTTTATTTTCACTTCATTAAATCTGTTTTTCTTTCTGATTTTGCTGTGAGAATCAAGTAAGGAGTAAGATATATGGGGGCTATATGAATTAGGAGAATTTTTCTTTTTAAATTACATACAAGGTAGATGTTGAATAAATGCTTATTGAGTGAACAAATAAATATTGATAGACTTGATTTGAGGTGAGTTGACATGCAATCACATTTCCCTTATTTACCTTGTCTTATATTTTAATAATATTGATGTTATCTTAATTCCTTTCCTCTCCTTTAGTCTTATATTCAGTTACCAAATCTTGTCAATTCCACAGATTTCATGAATGCCTAATATTATCTCCATTCTCACTACTATCTTACTAATAAAGACCTGTATTATCACCCCATTGAATTCATATACCAGCTATTCCACCTACTTCCCAAGTGACCTTGGCAATTTATAATCTTTCTGGCCCTTAATTCTCTCATCTATAAAATGAGGAGCGTGGACTAGATCAAAATTTCCCAAACTGTGAGTTGTTATCCCACATGGGGGGTCCTAAATATGGGAGTTGTGAAATTATGATTTATTAACAGTAAATGTTTGATTTGTATACTTGTTTTCTGTACCTATATACAGTTATGTAATTAGGGTGGTATTAATATTTCCAATTAACTTTTCAGGTAGCACACCCCAGTAGGTAAAGTGGATGTTATGGTATTTATGGTGTATAAGAAATCTTAAACATTGGTTAGTATTATAAGAATGGAAAGGACAATATTTTCTTGTTCTAAATGATTTGGTGCTGTTTATTTAAATTTTTTTACATTTGCTATTTATTAATTAAAATAATAATAGCTTTTCATTTTTAAAAATACATGCACCCTTGAAAAACATTGTGTTCCAAATTTTTCTTCCTTCCTTCTCATCATCCCCCTTCCCTAGACAGCAAGTAATTCAATATAGGTTAAATTCTTTTAAACAGATTTCAGATCTTATTTGTTGTGTGATTCTAATCAAGTCACTGAACTTCAATTCTCTCAACTCTAAAATGAAGCAGGAGTGGACTCAGTGACACTGGAGAGCTTGTCTAGCGCATACTAGAAATTAAATATGTAAAAATTTCTCAGGTAAAAGGATATTGTGAGTAGAAAAAGTTTAAGAAGCCTTGAACTAGATGACCTTTAAGATTCCATATAACTATAAATATGTCTATAAAATTAGTTTTCAAAAAATCAAAACAAGTTTATGTATGGGGAGAAGCCAAAAACCTAAAGAGATCAGGAGAGGCCTTGTGTTGGAGGAGACCCTTAAAGTGAATCTTTTTTGAAAGGATCTGAGGATTTTAAGAGATAGAAATGAGAAATAGGAGCTGTGGGCTGAGACAGCCTGTTGAAAAGCAGAAAAGAGGGAGATGGGATGTCATTGTCCTAGCAATTAAGCTTATTTGGCAGACTATTAAGAGAGTGCTTAAGGGGCAATACTATGAAATGAGTCTAGAAAGATAGGTTTAAACTAGAAAGTGAAGGGCTTTTAAAATATCTTATGGAGAAGTTTGCATTTTATCCATCCAATAGGAATGAACTTGAATTTCTTGAATAAAGGAATGGCATTTTTAGATCTATGATTTAAGTTTACCAATTGAGTATCTGTGGGGGGGCCTTACTGGAGGAGGAAGAGGCATGAAATAGGAAAACCAATAAAAGGCTGTTGATAGTCTTGGGTGAGAATCAAGTAAGGAGTAAGATAGGATAGGGGCTATACGAATTAGGAGAATTTTTCTTTTTAAATTACATACAAAGTAGTTGTTTAATAAATGCTTATTGAGTGAACAAATAAATATTGATAGACTTGATTTGTGGTGAGTAACATGCAATCACATTTCCCTTATTTACCTTGTGATGCAGCAGCTTTGTGGTGATCCAACACCACTGACCTATTACCCATTTCCCTTTAGATGAAATTGTGCTGCAAGAATTATAGAGATCCAATATAAATTGGAATTTCACTGTGAGTGACTAGGTTTTGGCACTTGATTTTACCTCAGTTACATATGTATTTTTTGGATGACTAGTCAGAATAATTCTGCAGGGTTCAGAAATGCCAAAGGGTCTGTGAACTTTTGTTGGAGTTTTTCTAGTAGAAAGAAAAGATTCATGCTTAGGTCATCATCCAAATATGATAAGGATGATAATGATGATTTCATTGTGCTTGTCATCCTTTTTCAATCAACAGGCTCAAAAAGCTTTACTCATATTGCCTTGGGAGTTCTTTAGTTAGCATTTGTGTGGGATAAGTAGGTAGTAAGTATTATTATTAAGATTACATAGGAAGTAAAAATCCTGAGAATAGAACCTTCATACATAAACTCCCAGTCTTGTGTTCTGTTCACTAAAGGACTCTGCAAGAGAGTCCAGAGTACAATGTACTAGTTATGTATTAGGGCGGTATTAATATTTCCAATTAACTTTTCAGATAGCATACCACAGTAGGTAAAGTGGATGTTATGGTATTTATGGTGCATAAGAAATCTTAAACATTGGTTAGTGTTATAGAATGGAAAGGACAATATTTTCTTGTTCTAAATTATTTGGTGCTGTTTATTTAAATTTTTTTTACATTTGTTATTTATTAATTAAATAATAATAATAGCTTTTCATTTTTCAAAATACATGCAAAGATAGTTTTCAACATTCACCCTTGAAAAACATTGTGTTCCAAATTTTTCCTCCTTCCTTCTCATCATCCTAGACAACTAGTAATTCGATATAGGTTAAATTCTTTTAAACAGATTTTCACATTTATCATGCTGTACAAGAAAAATCAGATCAAAAGGGGAAAAAATTAGAAAAGAAAAGACAAACAAGCAAACAACTATAAGAAAAAAGTGAAAATACTATGTTATGATCCACATTCAATCCCCATAATTCTCTCTCTGAATGCAGATGTCTCTCTCCATCACAAGTCTATTGGAATTGACCCGAGTCACTTTATTGTTGAAAAGAGCCAAATGGATCACAATTGATTTTGTTGCTGTGTACAATGTTCTCTTGGATCTACTCATTTCACTTAGTATCAGTTCATGTAAGTCTCTTCAGGCCTTTCTGAAATCAGCCTGCTGATCATATCTTATAGAATAATAATATTCCATTACATTCATATACCATAATTGACTTAGCAATTCCCCAGCTGATGGCATCCACTCAGATTCCAGTTCCTTGCCACTATAAAAAAAGGCTGTTACAAATATTTTTGCACATGTGGATCCTTTTCCCCATTTTTATGATCTCTTGGAATACAGACCCTGCCCTGGGTCTGGAATACAGACCCTGTAGGATCTCTGGAATACAGAGACACTGCTAGATCAAAGGATATGTATAGTTTTATAGCCCTTTGGGCGTAGCTCTTAATTGTTCTCCACAATAGTTGAGTCAGTTCACAACTCCATCAACAATGTATGCTTTTACACATTCTCTCCAACATTCATCATTATCTTTTCCTGTCATTTTAGCCAATCTTAATCAATAGTGATTTACAGCATTTTTACATATTACTAGAAATGGCTTTAATTTCTTTGCCTGAAAGTTGTTCATAAAGGACAACATTTTTTAAAAGGTCAAATTAATAAAACAAAAGATACTAACAAATCCAAGTAATTACTCACAAACTCAAGTAAAGACAACATCATATAGTGGGTAGAGCACTATACTTGCAATCAAATAAGCTTGGGTTCACTTCTTCCTTCAGATCTTATTTGCTGTGTGATTCTAATCAAGTCACTGAACCTCAATTCTCTCAACTCTAAAATGAGGCAGGAGTGGACTCAGTGATATAGGAGAGCTTGTCTAGCTCATACTATAAATTAAATAGTGTCTTGGTGAGGAGTCATTTATTGGATTTGTTTTCTTCATCGTCCTACTTGAATATACCATCTAATTTCTTTGTGACGTGATTTGTCTGAAGAGAGGAAGACCTTCCAATTTAATTCCTTACTAATGAATATGCAGATGGAATATGATATAATGACTTTATGTAAAATTCCATTAAAATAATTCAAAATAGATAAGATTAAGGTGGAAAAAAGCTAATACCCCTAAAGGATATGCCCCAGATTGGACACAATGAAGACTACACCAAAAGAGAGTGGCTATTGTAAGTTCCTTAGGAATTGCTATGAAATTCCTCATAATCAAAGTAGTCCTTTCCAAAAATAGAATGGTCTGTTTCAGAGGTTAATGGCTTAACCAAGGCTATAAGCATAAGTTTTAAGAATCACTTGATGGGTATATTTTAGATAAAATTAGTCTAAGTGGCTTCTGAGGTCTCTTCAATTTTGATATCGCATAACTGTGATAATGAGACATATAATTTAGGAGTTAGCTTCAGATAAATTGGATTAAAGATATTATTATTAGGGGTTGTAACATTTTTATTGATTTTTCCAAAAAGAACTGGCAAAACCAAAGAATATTTTATGTCCCTTGATCACCAGTTGGATTTGATAGCGATTGCTACTTATACTTTAAGTATTTATGACTTAATTAGCCTGTGTACTCCCTTTGCAAACAAAGTTTTTATGTTTTAGTAAATAGTTTTCATGAATTGCTGTGGTTGAAATAACTGCCTTTTCATACTAGAGTCTCTCTAATCAACAGTCCTTCCATCTTTTCTAATGTGGACTATTTCTTGGTGGTCAGTGAATACAACACTGGACTTGGAAACAGAAAGACCTGAGGTAAAATCAGACACTTATTAATTGTGTGACTTTGGGCAAGTTACTTAATCTCATTTGCCTCAGTTTTCTCATTTGTAAACTAGGAGGATAGTAATAGCACTTACTTCTCAGGATTGTCATGAGGATTAAATGAGATGATCTTTGTAAAGTTTTGCTTTACAAACCTGAAACACTATAAAGGTGCTAGGTATTTATTATTATTATTATTATTAGTCATCTTCCATATTGGATGACCAAGCATACTCATTTTCCCTTTCATTTCCAGATGCTCATTTTGACTCCGTCATTGAACAATCTCTCTTTTAATTTTTTTTTTAATCATTCATTTAGTTCACCATGTCCAGATCCTTGTCACTATTATTAACTAGTGTCTAGGTCATTTTTACACCTTTATTAATGACTTGTGTATAAGGCTCAATTTTTCTCTTCTTAGAGCCTGCCATCGTCCTTTCCTTAGTGACTTCAGTATGGCTAAGCCACTACGTATTGGCTTGGCACTCTTGCCTCCCAGTTCTTTAACTTTACTAACACTAATAAGCTTCCTTTTCACTTTGTCTCAGCTATTAATAAAGGTGGTTACATCTGAGGTTTCAACATCACTTGAAAATATGTTATCTCCAAGAGACCAAGCTCTGAAACTCCTTTTCCTGTTCACATTCTTTTGTTTTACTTTTTCACTGTCTCCCTACTCTTGAATCTCTTCTTTGTCCTTATCACGATCCCCTGTTCCCTCAGTTGACTTTATACTGAATCAACTGCAATCATTCTTGCAGTCCCATGTAACCACAGAAATGGTATATAAAACTCAACCTCTGCAGTTATCCAGAAAATGTCTCTAAGTTGGCTTTGACATTTTCCTTTCTGTCATACTTCATAATAAATAAAATCTAATCTCTTGGTTCTTTTCCATTTATTTCTTTTTCATCCACATTATCATTATCTAACTTCAAGCTATTATCACTTCTTTCCTGACCTATTGTAATGTCTTTTTAATTTTTTTCCATGCCTCAAGTCTCCCCTCTACGATCCATGCTTCATCCAGCTATTCAGTTAATCTTTTGAATGGACAGACTTACTATACCGTTATTCTGTTCTAAAATCTTCAGCGGCTCTGTATTGCCTTTATAAAATTGAGTATTTGATTTAATATTTAAGGCCCATATAAGGATCCTACCTTCCAATCCTATTTCATATTACTCTTCTTCCTGTAGTCTATGTTTCAGCCAAATAAGACCAATTTCATGCTATTTTTTCCCTATCTCCATGCATTTGTTTAGGGTCATTTACTTTTCCTGGAAGTCATTCCTCCCTCATCTCTCCTTCTTAAAATCCATCTCTTTTATTAAAGTTCAGCTCAGATGCCATCTCCTCCATGAAGCCATCTCTGATCCCTCCTTTTCAATTCCTCCCTCCTCCCCAGCTCTAATCTAAAGGTATGCTCTTCTTCCTCAAATTTTCCTAAAGAACTTTGTATTTCTTTCTCCCTTATCATATTCTATTTGATATACTTCTTGATTTCATATTTATTTTTCCCCCTATCAAACAGTAAGTTTCTTGAGGAAAAGATCTGGATGTTATCATCTTTGTATCATCAGGTCTTACTACATAGTAGACTTATAATAAATATAAATATAAATTAAATTAGATACATCCTTGGATTTTACACACAGTGTATCCCAACTTTTTTTCCTGGCTACTAAAAAGAAACAAAAGCCTTCTGATAAGACCTATTAGTGCTTGTGTTCTACTTAGAAAGTGTTTGAGAAGCCAGGACCTGAAGAAGGTCCTCAGAAGAAGATATCAGAGTAGGATTTTAGTGGTGGTCACTGCCATCTGGGGAAGAGGGGCAGGAAGTTTGTTGGATCTAAGATGTCATCTATGTAGAAAGCTTCCTGATGAGGAAATTTCCTCTGCAAATGCATATTAACAACTATTCTGAAATTTACAATCTTGGTTGCCTAGGATATTGAGAGATCAAGTGACTTGCCCAGAATTCCCAATCAGTATATGTCAGAAATGAGACTTGAACCCATATCTTTCAGACTTCAAAACTAACTCTGTATCTACTATTCCAGGATTCCTGTAGCCTCTGCTATTTACTCATTAAAGAAAAATCTGGCACTCTTCAGGCTTATGTACAAGCCTATGTCATGTTATTTGTTATTCTTTCTTTAAAATCAAATTATTTCTTTGAAAAGTGGATCCTCTTCTCAAATTTCTTCTGCATTGCCTTAATTGTGACCTGCCTTACCTTTCTCTCCTTTTAACTTTCCTCTGCAGATTCTGCCTGGAGAAAGGGAAAGTATAACTTCTTCAGTTTTATTCTCAAGGTTTTCAGTTTGGAATGAATAGCAAACAAGGCAAAAAGAAAAAGAAAACATGTTGTCTCCCTGCATCCCTCCCTCTTTCTTCTCCCTTATCCTCTTCTTCTTCCTCCTTCTCTTCCTCCTCCTCCTTCTTTTGTTCCTCCTTTCCCCCCTCTTTCTATTCCTCCTCCTCTTCTTCACATTCTCCTCTTCTTTCTTCTTTCTGTTTTTCTCTGTATTTCTCTCCCTTTCTCTCTCACTCTTTCTTTCCTCCCTCCTTATTTATCCCTTTCTTTTTCTCCTCTCTTCCTCCTCTCCCCTTCTCTTCTCCCAGTAGTTTTCAGATATAAAGAAGGTTTCAGAAAGTTTTATTCAGGTCAGGAGAGCTATCCAAAAGTAGAATGGACTGCCTTGCAGGTATTGAGTTTGCCCTAAGTGAAGATCATCAAATAAAGTTTGTATGACTATGGCCAGGTTTATGGTAGTAGACCCTTTTTGAAGGTGTTTATTGGACTCTATGACTGCTGAAATTCTATGAGTCTTTGGTACAAATTGGAAAAGAAAGGGAAACACTCCATCAAGGAAGTGGGTATAGAGCTCTTGGACATACTCAGGAATATTTGAATTCAAATCCCACTACAGATACTTACTAACTATGTAACTAGGGTTAGGCATTTAATTTGTTTGCCCCAGTTTCTTCATCTATAAAATGGGGATAATAATAATACTTAACTCCGAGAGTTATTGTAAGGATAATATAATATTTGTAAAGTACTTTGCAAACTTAAACTGCTATGTAAATACTAGCTGTTATTGTTGTTATTATTATTATTTTGTTGCCCCCTACCTAACAAGATATCTCTTACAATATAATTTTTTCCAAGGGAGGGGAGACTAGTCCTCCAAAGCTAACCAATATAGTCATTAAAACTGGCTATATTCTTCCCATTCCTCAAAAAAATAAAGTAGGGAATGTACATTTTTTCCAACTCCTTTTTGAGGCCAAGCTTGTTGATTCAGTTTCTAGTTTCTCTTTTTCATTCTTTCTATTTACATTGTATGAAAATTGTTTTCCTGGCTCTGCTTATTTCATTCTGCTTCAGTTTCTATACAATTTCCCATGCTTCTCTAAGTTCATGAGACTTCTTTGTTTCTTATAGTATAACAATATTTCATTACTTCTGTGTACCACAATTTGTTTAGAGTTATTAATTTTAGAGGCATATATGTTATTCAGTTTTCAGATGGAAAGACTAAAGATTAAAAGTTGTAAAATTTTGCCAAAGTTTTGCTTTAGCAGTGACAAGCCCAAGATTAGAACTTGAAAATTCAGCAGCACTCCCAAAGCACTCCTGCTTTGCTGAGCCATAGTTTCCCCCCAAAGGCCCCATACTCTTTTATCTTTGATTATTTTGCCAAATATACAGGTAAATTAAACTTAACAGCTAAACTAAAACATAGGGTATACCCTGGGGAAGTTGAACTTCAGATTGTTGTGTTCAGTACTCTATAAATATTTGATGAATGAATGAATGCTGTGCTATTTAGTCTGTCCTTAAGTTGGCCAACAGCTCAGTTATCAGAGTTTATAGCATTCATATTCCCAACAGAGCTTGTACTTTTATTGGAATTTGTCTTTCTCACTTCCTGAGTCTGTGTCCCAAAGCCAAGAGTGAATGTCTAATGGGTGAGAATAGTTAAAGTCATTGCTTATAAAGATATATCAGAAATGTCAAAAAGAACCTCTCATCTTGATTAAAAACCCTTTATTCTGTCTGAAGGCAAAGTTTTTTTTTCCTCTGTAGTCCTTGACCTCCAAAAGGTTTGCAAGGTCAACCCTATCCCATTTAGGCAAAAGTAAAGTTGCCTGGGGAACTAGAACTAATATTTAAGGAAATCAGGCCAAATAAAGCTTTGTTCCCTCTTAGGAGCATTTGATAGCTTTAACAGGAACCTGTGGGAGGTGTTAGATCATAAGGTATGAATGCCAGGCATTATTGCCAGACTCCACAAATTTCTTGATGACAAACAGACTTTATAGAGCAAATTAAATAGGATTTTTTTTGCTGCTGGTGGTTATTATTATGCTTTGAATCATTTTGTCAGGGTACCCAAAAACTGTTAGCATAGATGTCTCAAGAAATTAGTGTTTATTACTGTGATGATGCTCATCAAATATTACTCATTAAGCATCTTTTTGTGCTTATTACTGAGCCAGGCTCTCCCCAAAGCAAGTAGAAGATGCAACCCCTGCCTTCCCAGAGATACTGCAATTGTACAATCAGACTTGTATACAAATTCCATTTGTGCTGCTTATCACCTGGGCCGATGTTGGACAAATCATGTAATATCTTTAAATCTTGCATCCTCATCTTTTAGAGAGAAGTTCTTCGTCTCTTATCTCAATGGTATGAAGGATGAGGAGGAGCCTATTCCTATCATTTTAGGTCATTTCTGTAACTCACAGTCATAAAGAATTGTCTAGCTTACTGAGAATTTAAGTGACTTTCTTGAAGTAACATGACTTATAAATGTCAAAAGCACACTAAGTGGCTAAGGTTTAAGGCCATCTCTCTAATTACTACCTTATACTGTTTAAAAAATATGAAGATGACCTGTATGGCCCTTTCTAACTTTAAATCCATGATCCTATAACCCTATGATCCCATGATCATTCAACTATTCATTCTTGTGACCTTTTGAAATTAAATATATCAAATTATTCTGTTATTTTCCTTCATTTGTCACCATTATTTTTCCACTAAGATATTCCCTTATCATTCTGAATGACCTCAGCACTTGGATTATAGTCTTCCTCTCTCCCTGTTTTGTTGTCATAGTCCTTAGAGACTTTAATGTCTCTATTCATAACCCTTCTAATACCTGCTCCTGTACCTTCCTAGAATTTTTAAAGTCTATAAACTCTATCTTCACTCCCACTAAAATCTGAAATTCTCTCCTTTGACCATATTTGCTCTTGGATCAAAATCCTTTTTTTCTCATTTAAAAATTTTTTCCAAACTTGTCTAAGGGAACATAGATTTAGAGGTAGAAGAGACATTATTTGTCATCACATTCACTCTTCTCATTTTACTTTCCTCAATTGAGGCTCAAATTGGTTAAGGAATATGGCCAGTGCCACATTAAGTAGTAAGTATATGAGGAAGGATTTGAAATAGATCTCTCTGACTCAAAATTCTGTGCCCTTCCCACTATACCTTATTGCTTCCTTGTTTTCATTTCTTTGTTCAACTAATTTCATTAAAATGTTTTCATCCATCCTTGAATTCCTTGCCTCCTTGACATTTTGCTCTTACATTCCTGTTACCTTTGAGTCCTGGGGAATTCCTATCATCCATCTATTCAGTTTCTTGGGTTGGGTGACTAAATGATCCTGAACAAAACCATGACACAGTCATTTCTGAGTTTTCTCTAATGTTTTTTGTGTGTAGCATTGATTGGGACCTTGATTCTGCATGGCAACTTTTCATTCATTCTTATTTCATTTTCTACATTGACTATACTATATCTCCTTTTCTCTCTTCAAATCCTCCTTTTATAGTCTCTTTATCACCCTCCAAATTTATTGAGAAGACTAAAGTTTCCTTGAGTTCCTTCTGCCATGTCTTTAAACCTCTCTGTCCTCCTAATTTTCTCTTGCTTCAAAATGATAATCAATATTTATGTAGAATTTTAAAGTTTATAAATCACTTTATACAATCATCTTATTTAAGTATCACTACAACCTGTGAAGTAGATATTACAGGTATTATTATTCCTATTTTGAAGATGATGAATTTATGATGATTCCATGGCTAATAAGAATAAGAGATAGGACTTGAAACAAAGTCTGATATCCACTACAGCAAGTGATCAGTCCTTTCTGTCAGTCTCAGAGAATGAGATGGGAATTTCTTTCTTTCAAAATCCTTCTACTGCTTCCTTTAATCCTAATCTCTTCTTTCTCTCTTGTTAAATATAGAACTTTGATGTAGCAGTCATTCTTTCTTGTTCATATTCAGGCTCCTTCCTCTCTTTATTGGCTTCTTTTTTGGTGTTTCCTATTTAACAAAGTTTTCCTATGTCTTAAAATAAAGTCATTCTCAACTCTATTAATCCTTCAGATTCTATTCTCTTTTCTCCTTCTAATCTCTATAAAATTTCAAAAAATGATCTGCATTTTCTTTCTCACCATATTCATTAACCTTTGGAATTAAATTCTATCCTCATAATGGAATACTATTGTGCCATATGAATGAACAAAGAAAAATTTTCAGACACCTGGAAAAACTTATAGGAATTGATGCAGAATGAAGTGAGCAGAACCAGAAAAACAATTTATACTAAGACATCAATATCATGAAAGTGATCAATTGTTAAAGACTTATTAATTCTAGGTAATTAAATGACCAATCATTATCACAGAGGATCAATAAAAATGAATGCTGGCTAGTTTGTGATAGAGAGGTGATGCATTAATATACAGAATAAGAAAACATAAGAAAATTTTATGTGGTTTGGTTATGTAGGGCATTTGTTTTGCTTGATAATGTTTATATGATACATAGTAGGTCCTTCTTCCTCCTTCAATTCCTCCTTCCTTCCTTCCTTTCTTTCTTCCTTCTTCCTTCCTCTTTCCTTTCTTTCCTCCTTCCCTCCCTCCTTCCTTCCTTTTTTAGTGGGTTGGGGAAGTGTGAAATGAAAAAACCAAGCAGCTAGCCTTCAAAAATAGATTTGTTTGTTTGTTTCTGCTGAGGCAATTGGGGTTGTGACTTGCCCAGGTTCACACAATTAGGAAGGGTTAAGTGTCTGAGATCACATTTGAACTTGGGTCCTCCTGACTTCAGGGCTGGTGCTCTATCCACTGTGCTATCTAGTTGCTCCCATAGGTGGTTTTTTTTAACATCATTTTTTACTGTGTCTCCAAGCCTCATTCAAAAGTCTTTTCTTCACAATAATAAAAAAGTTCATGACCATTGAAAAAGTCTATCCTAATATCTCTATTTAAACTGTTATTCCCGTTTGCTAATAATAGCTTCACTGCTAATATAATGGCTGTGTTTTAATTTTCATCTACTTAGAGTTTTTTTTAAACACTCTTTACTATTCACCATCCCCACTTCTTAACATCCATCTTATGTGGTGCCTATGAATCTTATGAGTTTTTTTCTAACTCTCTGATTTTCAATTCTCTGTTTTCTTCACTTACTCCTCATCTTCTTCCCAACCTATAAGCATTGATGTATCTCTTCTTAGCCCCATCCTTTTCTTTCTCTTCTTAGCCCCATCCTTTTCTTTCACTGAATTTTCTTCCTTGGAATTGTCATCCATTTCCTTGTATGATTTGTCTCTCAAACTCCTTGCTACTCTATGTTCAGGGGGAGCATTTGATTTAATTATAATTATGAAGATTTAGCTTCAGCTAAATCCAGTGCCATCTCTATCCATAGAACAGAAAGGAATCATAAGTAAAATTGCAAAGCATTTAATTAGGCTAAAATAGCAAAGCAAAATAAAAAAAGCAAGCAATAGAATTAGTTATTTCCCCTTTCCTATACAGAAAAGTCTTTAATCTTCTATAGACTCCTACTCTAGAAAGAGAGGGAACAAACAGATCCAGGATAACGTGAACTTCTAATGTTCTATTATGGTTGGAACACTTATGATTTTGTTCCTGGAAATCATCTGTACCTTGCTGCTTATGTACCGCACATCTGAAGCTCATTGATTGTTTCTATCTCTGAATCTCTTTTTGTTGTTTCTTCTTTAAAGGTATTGGGATCACTCTTTTCTCAAAGGAAGAGTTGTCACTCTCTTTTGAGACTTCTCTTCCCAACATGACTAGAGTTAATCAACACATTATTATTTCTTTTGATAGGTCTGTTTTCAGACCTGGTTGATACATAAAAGTGCCCCTTAAATGGCTGCTAAGAATTACTACTTGCCTTCCATCTCCACCTTCATCTGTCCATATAATGCCTAACAAGAATGTTTGATATGCCAAATGGCCAAATATATATATAAACTTATAATCAAGTATAACTTAAATTTTAAAACTGAATATACTCCTAAAGGGAAAAAAAGTAAATATTTAATGAACTAGAGGGCTTCTAAGAATTTCTGATGAAAAGACTAGATTTGAATAGAAATCTTAAAATTAGAAATATAGAGATCAAAGGCATATGAAAAGGAAGGCCATCAATCCCCCCAATAATTAAGTTAGGTGAATTTCGTTCTATGCTCTTCATGTTCTCTGGCAGCTGGAGTCAGAACTAGGCACATGACATGGACTTTGAGATAAACCTTAGAAAGGTTATTGGAAGCATGGTAAAGTAGAAACAACTTTTACCTTGTATTATTCTAATTATGGTAAATATTTCTGGACCCATTATACAAGCCTTTATCTATCAGTGACATGCAAATGAAATCCAGATCTATATCTCTATCCTCAAACCTTCCCCAGAACATTTAATTTACAACTGCTTCTTCTTTTACAGGTACTTGATAGATATTGTTATATTTTAATAGCTCCTCAAATTTCATATTCCCCAAACTAGACTCATTTTCCTTGCAGGAAATCTATCCCTTCCCTGTTTTCTTTATTTCAATTGATGCCATCTCTAAACTCCATGTCAGTGAGAACGGAAACCTCAGAATCATCTTTGAGACTTGTTGCTTTTTTTTATTTATCAATTCCAAGTCCTGTTGAGTCTACCCTTACAATAGCTGTCCCCTCCTCTCAATTTGTGTGTCACTATCTTAGTGTAGTTTCCTATCACCTGCAACCTGGACTAATGAAATAGTCTTCTAACTGGCCTTTCTACTGATTTTTTCCTTCTGCTACTAAGTTAAGTTGTCAAATATTTTGCTTAAGCCTTGTTTTATTTATATATATATAATATGCATATATTATATATATAAAACAAAAATATTCTGGTCTTTCTCATCTCCCTCTCTTTAGCTATTTCCTATATCTAGGATGGATTTCTCCTTACATCTCCAAATCTTCCTGTTGAAATTCTTAACTTTTCTTCATAGCCTAATGCAGGTGACTTGTCTTCCACGAATCTTCCCTCTCAAATTTTGCCTCACTATTTATCTGGCTCTCTAGTATTTCATTCTTCTTGTATTGACATTCTTTGTATATGTCTTTTCAATTTAATTGTAAACTTCTTGAGGACACAGTTCGTAGCATGTAGCATAATGCTTTGCATAATAGAAGATGCTAAATTAGTGTTTAGAGAATCGAATCAGATTATTGACTCACTAGTCAGTTATTATGCTAGCCATCCTACCAACATTTGATAGGAATGTTGTCAGAAGAGATTTGGGAGGTTAGTGACTTAGCTAAGGTTTTAAGGACTTTAAGAATGTGTAGCTGGATGTAGACTTAAAACAAATTGAAAGTAAAGATTAAAATTTTCCTAGATTCTGAATAACATATCTTAATTCTTAAGAATCTTTGCATATAAATTATAAGAATTTGGTAACACTGATAATACTTATTAGTTTAAATGGATCCTCAGGTACATAATATATTTGTTACTTTGCTAATGGAGATAGATTTGTTTAAAGACATAGTGAAACATGTTCAAAGTTGTGTATTCTATAAAATAATTTATAGTTATAGCATATAGAAATATTCTTTGATAAATAATTTGACTTTCAACTTAATAGTTTGAACAATAATATTAATACTATAGTAAGCCATGGCTGAGTAGATTGATGTCCATCTAGTTGCAATGTTTTCTTAAATATGTTTTTACTGGAATGCTGAATCCATCTCAAATTCTCTGTTTCTCTGTTTCTGTCTTTCTCTTTCTCCTTTAATTTGCCATTTAATTTTGCCTGGTCAGTGCTCAAAAATGTTTTCTTTTTTAGAAAAAAAATTAGTACTGAAGAAAGAAATGCATATAGGTAAATTTACTTAGTAACTATGTATATTTAAATTGAATATCATGACAACTTTTTAAACCAAGTCATCAAGATTCTTACTTTTCTTTTTTATAGTTTTAAATTATCATGTATTTCATTTTCCTGGTTCTTATTTTTTCTACTTTGTATTATTTTTAAAATGTCTTTTCATATTTCTTTGTATCTTTCCTACCTGTTAGTCTTAATTGCATTATAGCATTCCTTTATATCCATGAGCCATGATTTTTAAGTAAAATTATTCCATTCTTGTTAGGCATTTTTGATTGTCTCCAGTTTTTTTGTACTTATGTATAATGCTTCCATGAACATGTTTAAACAGATACCAAAAGTGATTTTAAAAAACCCTAATTCTTAGATTATATTCTCAAACGTATCACCATTGAGTTTTATTGATTTTAATTATGTTTGCAAATTTGATTGAGGTGAAGTGAAACCTTAGAGTTGCTTTCATTTAAATTTCTTTAAAGTTGAGCATTTTTTTCAAGTGATTATTAATAATTTATGTTTGCCCTCAGGAAAATTGCTTATATGTTTTGAAATAAAAATATATTTATTTTACATCTTTCTGTGTACACACACATATATATTTATCTGATCTAATGATTATATATATGTAAAGATATTCTATATAGTGTAGATATAGCTATCTTCTAATAACATAAAGAGGAACTGTTAATAGGAACTTAAAAGAAAGGAATATAAAATAAAAATGGTTACAAAAAACTTCCATTCCAATTTTTACCCAATAACTTAGTGTAGATATTCTCTTGTTTTTTTGTTCTTCACTTTTTGGAAGAAAAAAAAAAAGAACTAGAGTTGAGATTCTTGTGAAGCCTGCCCAATTTCAGCCTTCTCAGTAGGTGTGAATAAAACAATAATTACTGAATTTGGGAGCTGACAAAGGTGCCATTTTGACAGCTCTGGAGACTGAAATTTTCACCTTTCATTATTTATAATGCTGTTTACAATACTGAAAAATTTGCAAAGCTTCTTTCCTGACCAAGAAGAAATGATTCAGGTCATGACAATGGCAAAGCTTACAGTATTGGCTAAATCTTCCAGCATTAACATTTTCTATGAGTAGAACTGTGTACATAATTGGAAATAGGTTAAGAAAAAGTTAGAAATCACTGACTTGGTTGTCTCAGTGTGCATGATCTAACCTTTGGATAAGGATGCTGATTCTCCAGTCCTAAGTAATTGTGAACCCAATTTATATTCCCAGATTCCACAGATAGTAGACTTCACAAAACCTAAACTATGTTTTTTAGGAATTGATATTTTGAAAATTTTGGCTATAATGAAAATAGGAAACAGCTCTGACTTGATCTTGGGTAAGTCACTTGACATGAGGTCCCTAATCTGTAAAAGGAATAGTCTTTCAACTGTAAATCCTATGATACATTTAGGCCTTCTAGATTCTAAATGATATAAACATAGAGATTTTGTCTTGTGAGAACATTATGGTACTCTTTTGGTTGGAGCACCTAACACGTGTTCTGAACACAAGAGGGGTTTACTAATTATTTGTTGAATTGAATTAAGTGGAAGATTTTCCCAAGTGGTTCTCCACTTAATGGATTCTTCTATTAGTTTTCAAGTGTTCTTCCTCTCCATAATCGTGATTACAGTTTCCCAAGTCTACATTTGGTATCTTTATAATTCTTCAAAGCCATAGTATATCTTAATATTTGATTGGGGGTGGGAGAGAAGCATGGGAGAAAGGAGTTTGCACTAGAGGGAAAGAAATATATAGAAAAAAATTTACAAATTATGCTAATTGAAAAGTTTATAAAGCATGATAAACTGAAGAGAGGGGTACACTTTAAGGAAGTGGTGGGACATGCCTGCCAAATTAAACAGACAACAAAAAACTCCTTGTGTGGAAAATCAACAAGCTGTGGAAAAAAAGGTCTGAACTCCTTCTGAGAAAATTAGGTTAGGCCTCCTATGGATAATTGTTGTCTATACATATATTTTCCATGTTGAAAAATAAAATTATGTTTGTTTATTTTCTGAGAGAGAGCAAAAATGTTCTCACATATCTTGTCATCAAATATGAAGGCAAAAAATTAGAAGCAAAAGTGGTCTTCCTTACCCGAATTAAACAGTTGATTGTAAGATGGTAAAATTCCTGAATGTGACACCTTGTAAGATTAAACAAATAAATGGAAATAAAGGAACCACAGACTTTGTTGAATTATAGGAAGAGGACTTTGACTCCATTTTTCTTTGTTCAGTAAGATTATACCTCACCTTAGCTAAATTTAGCTTAGGATTCTTGTTAGAGATCTAGGAAAGTAGAAGCCAAATTAGTTTTAATAATATCTTCCATTTCTGTTTTGGAGAGAACTGAGCTGTCTAAGCTAGATCCCAAACCATTTGGATCTCCTAGTCATTTCTATTGTTAATGATCTGGAATTCAACTTGATCTTCTGATTTTACTTTTTAACATATGAATACTCAGACTTTGGAGCACTAAGAAAGTGAACTAGTCTCTGGAGGTAGGAGGTTTTATATGCTGGTGTATAGTGCAATGTCATGTCTAGCTGATACAGAAGCTTAGAAATAAGGGTCATAGAAATCCTGCCCCATAATAGGCATAAACTACAACTGGATTTTTTCTTTCAATGCTTTTATTTTCTTTAAATTTCCTAATGTTCTCATTGGGAGGACTTACTGAAACCCTGCTTTCATGTTGGCGGTATATTAATCCAAAATACAAGCTGCATTTGGAATCGTTCTCTTTGGTTGACAGGTAATCAAGGTAGTATTCATTTCTGCAATGCAGACAGCTAAAGATAATGGTCTACATATTTATTCTTTCTGATGTTTGTATTATTGAGGCAATGTAATAAAACCGTAAGAATCTTAATCACTTATAGAAACCCCAAATCTATTAATGAATGCCTCTGATATTTATGTTATTTTTACATAGAGAAAAACAGTTTACTTACCATTGATAATAGGTATCTCTATTAAATGGATCTTCATATTTAGTATGATAAAGTATATAGAATGCTGGACATGTAGTCAGGGAGTTCTGGGTTCTAATTCTGTTCTAGAGACTTATTAACTGTGTGACTTTGGGGGAAAAACATTTAACCACAATCTGAACCATAGTTTCTGAGGGAATTCTACTTGATGACATCTAAGATCTTTTCCAGCTCTAAATCTATGACTGTGACAATTCTTTCTTCTCAGTTGGCCCTTCCTTCCTTCCTTCCTTCCTTCCTTCCTTCCTTCCTTCCTTCCTTCCTTCCTTCCTTCCTTCCTTCCTTCCTTCCTTCCTTCCTTTCTTTCTTTCTTTCTTTCTTTCTTTCTTTCTTTCTTTCTTTCTTTCTTTCTTTCTTTCTTTCTTTCTTTCTTTCTTTCTTTCTTTCTTTCTTTCTTTCTTCCATCTCTTCCCTTCTTTGAGGTATCTAGAAAACCAATTTCTCAGCTATTTCAAAGTTTTGGCATCTCTAGCCATCTCTTTCCATTCTTGGTCAGGATCAGCTACTGTTTCCAACTTAATTTTCTCCCATGTGTGGGAAAGATTTTAAAGGGAAATACAACATTTGATAATTATTTAAATTTCCCAGTAGTAGATAATTTTTGAAATAATGAAATGAAGGGACTTTTTCTTTCTTCTTTCTTTCTTTAACTCTTTGTACACATTAAAACACCATATAAACATCAGCTAGTTTACTATTTCTATTACTATCATTATTATTATATGACAGAAAACAATGACTACTTAAGCTCTTTTGGAGCATGGATTCTATAATTTTTTTGTATTTTTATCCCACGTGCCTAATTGATTGGCTGGTTACTTCATATTCATAAACCACTCTTTTTATAATTGTAAAATATGGATGAGATTGGTTTGTATATATGTTGTTATTGTTTAGTCCTTTATTCTCAAATATGATCGTGATATGAGGGAGATGATGTCATGATGTATAAATGAATTGGATTTTAGGGAGGGAGAACTGTGCAAAATTACCAGCCTCACCTTCTCCTTCAGAGCCATCTGTGTCCAGTGACCAGATATAGGTCAGGACAACTGGAGAAAGCTCTGGATGCAGTGGGAGACCTTGATCTTTTTAAACTAAGGTTTTTAATGTTTCACTTTGACTGGGACAACTGTCTATTCAGTGATTAAGGCTGCTTAAGAAAGAAATGAGTCAAATAAAAGCCTTTTTTATCTAGTCAAAAAAAAAAAAAAGATCAATCTGGGAAGGGAGGGTGGTGCAAGGTTACTAGTCTCACTTTCCCCTCTGGAATCATCTATGGTTAGCAACCAGATATAGATCAGGATTAATGGAAATGGCTCTCTTTAGCATATGTAAAAAAATTATGGATTTATAGTCAAATAATATGGGTTTAAATCCTAATTTCTACTTACCTGTTGTCATTTTGCGTTAAGTCACATAAGCTTTCTTAGTCTCAGTTTCTTTACTTGTGGAATGAAAGCCTTGAGTTAGAGGACTTGTAAAGGTTTTTTTTTTTCCTTCCAATGCCAAGTCTACAATCTTATAAATATATAGCTGAAACATTAAAGTATTTTCATCTATTCTACATCCAATTTTTGGGTGAGTTATATCAACATTTTCAAGAAACATAAAGGATTGTTATAACTTATCTTTTTAGCAATTTTGTTGTATAATAAGCCTATTAAATGGCTAAAATCTGTGACAAGTCTGTGAATTAAAACCATTTTAAGCCATTATATCATTATTTTCATTGTGAATTATATAAAGTCATTTCTTTTGATTTATGAGGCAAATCTTGCTTTCATTATCTTATTAACAAAATTAAGTCTCTGTTGACACAATTTGTTGCTTCTTTCTTATTTATTTGATCCTTTCAGATGGCAAACTCCATCAAGGCAGGAATAATATTATGATAATAATGATCATGTTACTAACTACGTAGTTTCTTAAGTTTTGCAAATAACTTTATATATTTCATCTCATTTGATTCTTACAGCACTGTGGGCTGTGTTCTAGAGGTATCATGAGGTTAAATGACTTGCCCAGGATCCACAAACTAGTTAAATGTCAGGTTAGAATCCAACCCAGATGATGCCTGAATTTCATTTCAGTCTTTCTGCCACAGTGTGATGCTGACTTAGTAGCTCTTCCCATGGATAGTCAATGCTCTGCATACAGCAGACACTTAATAAATGATGTAATTGAATCAAGCTTAAAAGTCCATTGACTCCAAGTCCCATCCTCTATTGACCACATCATAGCTACCTCCTTAGATATGACTTGGAATGAATTAGCAAATGCCTCCTTGGCTCTTTTTGAAAAATCCCTTCATATAACAAATACTTATATAGTAATCTTGTTTTCTGAACTTTTGTAGCATTAAGTAACTCAAAAACCTAGGGCCTTTTATTCATCCTAGTTGTTATATTATATAAATCTGTTGGTTAGCTGTTCTTCATTTTTTCTTCAGGAGGTAACTGACATGCTCTTTTTAAAATTGATCTTTTATCTTTATTCTCTCTGTGTTTGAGGAAGTTTTCTATATACTATAAGTGTAGTCTGAATTTACAAATACAAAAATGCCATTGAATCTTTAGAACAACCTACTCTTGGTTTTCTGTGCAACAAAAGTAATTTTTAAAAAGTAGGCCTTCTTCTCCCTCTTCCTTTCACTCCTTTCCTTCCTCTTTCCTTACCTCCCTCCCTCCTTCCCTTCCTCCCTCTTTCTCTCTCTGTCTCTCTGCCTGTCTATCTGTTTCTTGCTCTGACTGTCTCTCCAAATTCACATTATATCTTCACATATATCTCCAATTTTTTCATTGCAAAAATTCTGTTATTTTAAATTTCATCATGGCAGTCAACAGCTTATAGACAATGAGATCTCTTCACTGGACTGGGTGACTTATTGCTTGCCCTCTGAAACTGAGAGGTTGTTATTTCTGATTCTTATCATAATTTGTACCATACAATATAAACCAATTTGTTGGACAAAATTGAAAATATTTCTTAACACCTGCCTGTCATAGGCATAGCTCTTTTAGGCATGGCCTTGAAATAGATAGTGTGTGTGATGCATCTTGACAGACTGAAACCCCATTGATTAACTGTAGAATTCTAGACTCATTCTAAATTTGTAACTTCAAATATTAATCATTGTCCCACCTTGATTTCTCGATGAAAAGCTACTTCAGCAAAAGGTAATACTATTAATTAAAAGTCTATAGTATTTGTTTTGTATTTCATTATATCAACTTCTCATAGTTACATTTATTTCAATTTCTGCCCTCCACTAGGAATTGAAATCTTTTAAATAATAGTACTGTAGGGAAAGGCAAGGGAGAAAAAAGTTACAGCCCTCCTTTTTGCTTGTTTTTAATGTTAGGTAGGAATGAATAAAATTTATAAAAATTATTAAAAGACTTTTTAAAAGTATGATTACCTTTTGCAGTAAATACTCATAGTTCAAGAGAAAAGGTTTGGGTTTTTTTTAAGAAGCAATTACTGCAAGTGATTCTTGTTTCTAAGCACTAATATAAATGGATACTAAGTTGTGTTTTATCTTTCTCACTTTTTCTCCTACCTATTGTTCAGCTTTCTACCAGTCACATTAAAATCATGAGGCAATTATACTTACAAGCATAAATTTACAAGTAAGAACATCAGAGAATGACACTTGGTGACTGAAGCACTAAAATTGAAAATGGGAAGGTACAGAAAGCAACTGTGATTCACTCTCCTTGGGCATAGGTATGAAGTTTTCCAAGTTGACTGCATTTTAAATTTAGAAAAAGAATAAAGAGGAGAAAAAGTGCTAACACAGTTAAATGCTTATGTGAATATGTGACCTTGTGATTATACTTTGGGGACAAGTTTGTTCATTTGAATCTCCAAGTTAGTATACTTGTTAATGTCTTTCCCTTTCCTTCAGCTCAAAACAAGAACCCTCCGCTCCAGATTTGGCTATATAATCATAGATGATTGTGCTTATGAAAGCAGTTTAGTAGCCCCATTCTACCTCAGTCATGGGTTTCTCTTTGAAGATTATGTCATATGAGAGAAGGGATCCAAAAGCAGCCAAAAATGGTCTCAGGAGGGCTAAGAACTGATTGAAATAAAATGTTCACTGAGGACATATCACAGATCCAGAAGTTTAAACATGCCCCAGAGCTGCAGCATCAGACTATAAAGAAAGACTATATGTAATTATGTAATTTCAAAAGTTAATTTTGAAGATCTAAGATGATATTCATAATTAATATGTCCAAGAAGCACAATGTGCTTGGTACTGTGCTGCTGACCCAGGCATAATCTGGGTTGGATTCTAACCTGACATTTAACTAATTGGGGATCTTGGGCAAGTCATTTAACCTCATGATATCTCTAGAACACAGCCTACAGTGCTGTAAGAATCAAAGGAGATTAAAAATATAAAGTTATTTGCAAAACTTAAGAAACTACATAGTTAATAACATGATCATTATTATCATAATGGTTCATTTTTTATCTATTTCTGTGGAAGATGCAATGATCCAAATTGCAAATCTGATTCTTATAACTCATTTTTTTAACCCTTGGAATCATCTGATCTATGCTTTTTGCACAGCTGAAATAAGTGTTGACCTAGCTACTATTCACATAGGAAAAACCATATGGAAGAAGATGACTAAATGCCACAGAAGCAGTTGAATGAAAATTTGGCTATCACTATGTGTATCTTGAATAGTCACTAAAAATTGATCAATTCTAGTGAAACCCAGAATTGTACAGGAGAAGAATAGGTATAATCATCTTTGGGAAAAGGTAAAATTCTTTTAATGACTTCAAAATTCTCTCTGAAACAAAGGCCCCTGAAATACTATGGAGTATGATGAAAAAGGTTATAAATCACTTTGACTTCTTTACAATGATTCCAAATGCAATAGTTTAATAAACTATGACATATTGTACTGGAGAAATGTGTAATCAAATAAAAGACGATCTGCTTATGTGACAAGAATAGGGGGTAACCAATAAATAGCTTCTACGTGTTCCATTAGTATTCCTATAATATCAGAAGCAGAAAAAGGTTCTCAGCATGTTGGGAGGTTTTCCTAATCTAAGCTTATGGGAGGACAGATGGATGAATTTCTTTATCATTGGAAGCAATGTCCACACCAGTGTGATCAAAACATTTAAGTATTGGAGGGAATATGGCAGCAAGTTTTTCTCATGTGAAAAACATGTCATCATTCATTTACTCCACTTCAGACCAATATGGCAGTTTCTGGCTAGGGGAAAGCAAACAAATTTCCAATCAGGCAAATCCATAGAGTTCACTTCCTTGGTAATGCACAACAATTCAGCCTCCCTTCTACTGGAGTGCAATTAGACAAATTGTGTCATCCTGGTTCAGACCAGAGCAATGTCAGGAGAATCTGACTTGGACCAATTTACATCTAGTTCATGGTTATCTAGCCAAAGTTGAATTGTCCTGGGGTTGATTCTTGAGGGATCGTTGGTTGCCTATGTTGTCTTCTCCTGTAAAATGTAGACCCCTGGAGGTCAGGGTTTGTTTTATTCTTGTATTTGTGTCTTTAGCACTTGGTTTTGAGTCTGCTATACATTAAGAACTTAATAAATGTTTGTTGATTGATTAATCTCCCTCATTATCCCAGGCTAACCCTGGTTCAGGCATAAACTTCTCTGAATAGCATCAGCTGTCCTGGAATTGGTATAGTTGAGGATCTTGTGAAGGTGTTTCTTAAATCATAAATACCATGCCTAATAAAACCATCCAGCATAGCAGCAGAGGCTGTTTTTGGTCCAAAGTCCAATAAGAGGACAATGGGAAGGAATGATGAAGAGCCTAGAAAATCATTCTTTTGTAATTTTCACTATAGTTTTGCTTACATGCTTTTGGCCCAGGAAATTATAAAGAAACATTTTCTGAGATTATGGTTAGTTCTCAATTAATAGAAATAAAAATGATCATATAAAGTGGCCATATTGTTTAATTTATTAGTATTAAAATTTATAATTATGTAAAATATGGTCATTGGTTCAAGTTTGAATAGTACATTTGAATAATGTGACCACTTCATGAAATTCATCATTCACACTAATTCAAATTTCAGTGTATGGTTATTGTTGTTTAGTTGTTTCAGTCACATCTGACTCTTTGTGACCCTTATTTTGGGATTTTCTTAACAAGGATATTGAAGTCATTTACAGTTTCCCTCTCCAGCTTATTTTACAGATGAGGAAACTGAGGCAAACAGAGTTAAGTGACTTGCCCAGGGTTACACAACTAGTGTCTGAGGCCACTCAGTTGGATAAGTCTTCCTGACTCCAGACTCAGCAGTGGCATCTAACTTCCTCAAGCCCTTTAGTCAGTCAAAGAATAAATATGATCTTGTTTTCTCTCCATATAGACTCAAACTAAATGAAAAGATGGAACAATGTCTTTTCTGTTAACTTTATTTTTGTCTAAAATCTGCTTGGATGTGATATCAGCAGTTATGGCTTATCCTGTTACACAGTATCAACTTGTATCCAAGTTCTGCTATATAACTGTTTCCTAGCGAAGTGGTTCTCTGTCAAATGACTTGAAAGCAATAATGCCCTTCCCATTTCCTCTAAGTTTACATCCTCTAGAATATTTTATTAATCAGGTAACCCTGGCATGTTGATTTCTCAAGTTTTGATTTAATAAAGCACCTCAAGTAGAACCTGAAAATCCAAAGCATCATAATCTATACTAACTTTTTCCAATCATGATCCCTTTTTGCTCAAGAAATTTTTAGATGATGTGAGGTACAAAGATATATGAAATAGCTATGTAAATCAGACATTTACTGATAATAAATCATAATTTCATGACTCCCACATTCCATTATGGGGTTGCAACCCACAGTTTAATACGCTTTAGTCTATACCATTTAGATCTAGGAAAATGGAGATTTCCTCTCCCATGCCCATTCTCTTAGCCATATTGCTGGAGAAAAAGTGTCACAAATATGCTCATTAAAATGGTTTAAATATCAAAAAACAGTATTAGAGAACTGACAGAAAAAAAAATCCTACTCCTTTATTAAAAGGTGAGGAGGTTGTAGAAAGATGTGGACAAAAGGTTAATATCTAATAGAAAAGTTTAGGTGGTTGTGCAGTTTATTTCGAATATAAGAAGTAAGAGTAATATAGACCAAAAAAACATCTGTGGAATGGGCAAAGGATCCAAATAACTATCACTGGAGCAATTTGTTAAAGAAAAGATGAAAGTAGGAAAATAGAGGGGGAAACAATGTTGTATTTATAATGCATGCATCTAAATGTTATTTGTATTAAATGATATTGGAAATTCATGCGGTTTGAAGGTATTTCCTTATGATTGCTAACCTTTCAGATTAATTTATTTTGCATTCATCAAATAAGTTGTTGATTGTTGAGAAATCTAATAGATGAAAGTTAAGGAAAATAGATAACGGGTAATCAACTGTTAAATGTACCATATCATTATCTCCTTTTATCTGAATTTGGACTCTTGTGAGCAATAGGTGAGCAAGTCATGACACGTTCCAAAGAAAGAAAGTAGGGAGGAAATTACAAAGCAGTGATATAAAATATGGATTATTTTCCTCCTCAAATTTTGTAGGCAGATCTATAGCTTACTTTAGTAGGTTTACCAAGATGAGGAGATGATAATGTTTTCCAAAGAGATTTGATTAGGTTAGTATTGGTCAGTTTTGTTGTTACTATATGATTAATAGATAATAATAAATTGCTAGTAATTATATGGTGACTTAGGGTTGCAAAGAGCTTTACAAATATTGTCTCATTTGATCCTTAAATGAGAAGGTAGATATTATTATCCCCATGTTATAAAATAGAAAACTGGGGTAGATGGGTTAAGTTAGCCAGAGTCACACAGCTAACAAGTGTCTCAAGCTTTATTTGAA
The DNA here is from genome assembly GCF_902635505.1 of Sarcophilus harrisii. Classification (NCBI taxonomy): domain Eukaryota; kingdom Metazoa; phylum Chordata; class Mammalia; order Dasyuromorphia; family Dasyuridae; genus Sarcophilus; species Sarcophilus harrisii. The sequence goes on from NC_045428.1 coordinate 424,835,643, forward strand.
TTCATCTTTTTAACAAAATGTCCAGCTTTCTGTCACATACTCTGGGTAGTCTAACCAGTTGTCCTTTTCCTGTCATAAGCTTTTAGTTCAGAGACTTAGATTGAAAGACTTAAATTAGCAACCATAGTCAGAGCAAGTTTATAAATTCTTATTTCCTGCTGCCTTTCTGGACATTAGTCTAACTAAAGCAATGAAGTAGTGAACTTTTCTTATTTTCTTTTGAATGAAATGATAATGGCATTCTCATTTCTCTTTGCCTTTTCCAAATCATATCAAAACCTTTATATCTGTCATGGATGATTAATAGTTTCCAATAGACTTAAACTTGTTCTGATGCATCTATCATAGCAGTATCATTTAAAAAAAGTTTTATTTTCTTTTTATACCATAAACATTTCCCTTTAATGTCTTTCTTCTTAGAACTCTGCCTTATAATAAAGAAAATAATTAAGCAAAACCCTCAGACCCAGCAACTATATCTGATAGTATCTACTACATTCCACATCTCCCTAACTTACCATCTCTATATTGAGAAGTGGAGATGTGTTTCATTATCTGTTCTCTGTTCCCTCTTTTTAAAAAATAACTTGGAAAAGTGTTTCACATGGGTATAATCATTATTTAGTAGCTTTATCATAATTAACTGTTTATGATGATAACTTCAAACCATGCTGCTCACACTGTAGTCACTATCACCCTTTTACTGGAACCTGAGATTCTGTCCATGGAACCAGAAGGGGTCTTTTAGGTGAACTTGACTTATCTTACTTGGAACTATGTCACTTCCCAGTCATTTCCAAACCAAGCCTCAAATCTATTTCCCTTCTCTCATCTTACCTTAAAGCTCCTCTATATGTGTTGTCTTCCCTCATTAGAATGTAAACTTTTCCCCCCCTGAGGCAATGGAAGTTAAGTGACTTGCCCAGGGTCACACAGCTAGGAAGTATTAAGTGTTTGAGGTCAGATTTGAACTCAGGCTCTTCTGACTTCAGGACTGGTGCTAGAATTCTTGAGGGAAGGAATTGTCTTTTTTTCACTATATCTTTATTTCCTTGTCCTTCATACAGTGTCTGGCACATAACCAAAATAGGTTGCTACAATTAATTTTGTAGCTGCTTTTTAAGGTTGCTTTTGTTTACATTATTATTATGAGGAATATTGTTTTCTTTGTTGTTGCTTTTTTCCTACTCTGCAACTTGTATAAGTTTTCTTATGTTTTTATGTATTTCTCATGCTTATTTTTTTAAAAGTGCAACAATATTCCATGTATTTTAGCCATTCTCTATGTTTCCAGCTTTGTTTTGTTTTTTGGCTATTACAAAAAAGTGCTGCTTTGGACATTTTTAGATATTTTAGGATTCCCACTTTCTCTCCTTCTCTCTTTCCCCCCTTTCTCCCTTCCTCTTCCTCTTTTCCTTCCTCTCTCACTTAATTTTAGTATATACCCAATAGTGGGATCATTGGGCTAGATGTAGTGTATGAATAGTTTAGTGTCTTTTATAGTATTATTGAAAACTGTTTTCCAGACCAGTTCTGGGATCTGTCAGCAATTTATAGATGTTAATGGCTTCTCACAATCCTCCAACATCAACCATTTCCAATTTTAATCTTATCTGCCTCTTTGAGAGGTGAGAGATGAAATATCAGAATTATTTTAATTCACTATTCCTTTTTTAAATGATTTGGGAAAGTATTTCACCTGGGCTGAACTATTATTTAATAGCATTATAATGATTAACTGTTTATGATGATAAACTTTAAACCATACTACTCATACTAGTCACTATTACTCTTCCACTGGAACCTTAAACTCTGTCCATGGAACCGAGATCTGTTAGGTGAATTTGACCTATCTCACCTGGAACTGTCAGTTCCCAGCCAATTTCATACCAAGCCACAAATCTATTTTCCTTCTCTCATCCTACTTTAAAGCTCTTCTTTATGTGTTGTCTTTCCTCATTAGAATGTAAACTTCTTGAAGGAAGGGATTTTCTTTCTTCATTGTATCTCCATTTCCTTGTCCTTAGTACAGTGTCTGGCACATAAAAAGGGCTTAATAAATGTTTTTATGATGTTTAATTTTTATTTAATTCCAACAAATCATTCAGAATGGAAAGGCTACCTAAGGAGTCCAATAGAAACAATTTGTTCCAAAGTGCTTGAAAAATATGTAATTTATTTTCTTACTCAAAAAGGGATTTCCTAACTATGTCAAGCAGCATAAGCCAAGTGGTATCTCTTTACTTACTTTCCTACATACCATTGTGAAATGGAATAGAATTATAATTCCATAAGGTTAAGTTGCCACCTAAATATTTTACTTGGATGTTACTTTAAGTTATTCATCAATCTATCAATATCTATCAATCTTAAATATTTGAGGAATCTTCTTCTGCTACTCACAGATATGCAGGCAAGACTATTGGCAAAGTCCATGTTGTATTCTTTTGGTTCCAGTTTCTGTAATGTTTGTCTATGCCTGTGGGAGTGGAAGTATGAGGTAGTGTTAGGCTTTTCCCTCCAGTTTTCTGTCAGTTTTGGTTATGTTTTGCAACTTCAGAATTTTGTCTCATGAGAGCATCATTTTCTCTCTGTACAAACTGTACTTTATAAAGCTGTAGAACCATTTCTGAGATTTTTAATTCAAATCATGTGTTTTGTTTTCTCTGTATGTACTGTGATATTCTTTGGCAAGGCAACTGACTTCATGAATTTTACTGATTTTTCCATTATAACTGCAAAGGAAATGACCTACTCTGGCCAGAAACTAAGTGGACTTCCACAAAAATTCAAGTTACTCTTGGAAGAAACCCGGTGAACTCTATTTGAAATTTATGCAATTTGTTTAGTCTTAGAAATAGATATGGTATGTTTAATTGTAAAATTGAAGGAGGCATATTATTATAAATTGATTTTTATTAATATTTATCACCAAAATTCTCAATATTTCCTGTTTTCCCCTATTTGGAGAGCCAAAACATATTAAAATGTACATTGACATATATATACATACATTGAAAAAACCCTGAAAATGTGAGCAATGTATCCAAACCATGTCTCTCCTACCTCAACAAAATAGTGGGTTGGGAGTGTCTTCTCACATTTTTTCTTTGGAGACGTTGTTCTTTGTAATTTTACTACATTTCCTTTGGATGGTTTTGTCAGAGTTCTTTCCATTTTTATTATTTTAATTATGTTTGTTGTTTTCTTGGCCCTGGTTATTTTACTCTGTATTAGATTATTTAAATCTTTCCCTGCTTCTCTAAATACATTATATTCCTTGTTTCCCAAAATATAGTAATACATTTAAAGATCTCCTTTGCATTCACTGGCCATTCAATTGTAAAAATGGCAGGTGTTTATTAACTCACCTCTCATTTCTGTGTTTTTTAATATGGGATTTTTATTTTATAAACAGCTTTACAAAATCATTTTAATCAGAATTTTGTTTAGGAGAAAGTAGATTGTGAACTAAACTGATGGCTTTCTTGAAGGCATAGTTCTGGATTCTTTATCAGCTTGCCTCCTTTTATCTAGCTCCCAGGAAAACTTACCTGTTCTAATGACAGACATTTTTCAGTTCTTCTTGCATCTGGAAACTTAGAAGAACAACAGAAAAAGTCAGCTACTATCTGTGTTCCTCTAACATGTCCTCTCTGAACTCTCAGTCCCTGAGAGGCTAAGATGACAGTTGTGCTATTACTTTATTTTAAATTGATCTTTTCAAAACGATGACACAAAGTAGAAAAATCAGGACCACTTTCTTCAGAATCATCCAGGTTGGTTAGAGCAGCACATCTTAAATTTTTCCCACTCAATGACCTCTTTTCTCCTGAGAAACTTTTACATGACTCCAGGTAAATAGGTATAAAAATAGATAAACAAAATTTCAAGTCTTATGACTAAGTTTTTGATTCTATGACCTTCCTGGCTGTTCTTCTCTGGCTATGCTTCAAATCATCAATATTCCTCCTAAAGTCCAATGCCTAAACTCTACTCTATTCTAAACGTGATCTGAATAGTAAAGATAGACTATAAACTTTGAAATGGACACAATACTTACAATAACAACCTAAAAATTGCTATTTTTTGGCAGTGACAGCCTTCTGTTAGCTGATATCAAACTTCAAGTTACCAAAGACTCCATTTAAAAAATATCATCAGGGCAGTTAGTTGGTATAGTGGATAGAGCATCAGCCTTGAAGTCAAGGGAACCTGAGTTCAAACCTGGTCTCAGACACTTAACACTTCCTGGCTGTGTGACTCTGGGCAAGTCACTTAACCCCAATTGCCTCAGCAAAAAACAAAAACATATATCACCTACAGTCTAACCAAGTTTTCCCCATCCTATAAACTTGAATGCAAGATTTTGCCTTTATTCCTATTATATTTCATTTTACCAGATTAGGAAAAACATTTTGGATGCAGTTTCTGTATTCTCTAGGTTAGCTTATCTTTTCAGTTTTATTTCATCTGTGAATTTGATAAAGTATGTCATGTATACATTCTTAAAAATTATTTGTAGAGAATAATAGAACAGGAATGAAGTAGTATGCTCTAATAGGAGGAGTAGTGACCTTGGAGTCAGGAAGGCCTAGGTTCTGATATTCACTGTGTACCTCCTGGGCAAGTTACTTAATCTCTCTGATCCTCAGTTTTTTCATTTATAAAATGAGGGAGTTGAACTTAGATGGCCTCTAAGGCCCCTTCCTATGATTCTTTGAAGATGGAGCTCTATTGCACTCTAATGGATTCCATTCTTCAGGTTGACATTGATTTATTAATCAACACTCCTGGGTACCAGATAGGAATCCACCTACCAGTTCTATCATCTACCATATCTTCAGCTTGTCTGCAAAGATATAGTAAAAATCAATTCTTTCTGAAATACACAAGGTAGAACCTAGGCATAAGCTACCAGGTATAGGTTAGAACTCAAGAAACAGTGACTACAAATGAAGATAAAAATTCAAGTGGAGAGTAATGGAGGAGTGCAATCGTACCCCAGAGGTGCTTCTTCTCTATTCCAAGTATATGCTGAGCAAAATTTCTCATATAAGTAATACCCTCAACCCCTCAATTTTTACACATACATTTAGAATATTAAGTAGAAGACACCAGCAATGGATCATAATTAACCTGGAAGACTTTAAAAGTCATCTTGCATGACTCCTATACTTCATTTTACATACAGATGAGGAAACTGAGATAGACAGAGGATAAGTGACTTTTCCAATGGGAATAGTAGTAGGGTCACAATTTGAACCTAGAACCTCTCATTCTAGATGTAGCATTTTTTATCCTACACTACTCTATAAAACTCCTACTTTCAGTGGATTCAGTGAGATAGCAAACAGAGGCAGCTGGTAGTTCAGGGCATGGATTGCTGGATCTGGAGTTATGCTGTTTTGAGTTCAAATGTGAAATTGGTCAAGTCACTTAACTTTTGTTTGTCTTCAAGAACAACAGGCTAATTCATCAAATTCACCAAGGAACCCAAGTTTGCATTGCAAACAGATTTATGGGTCCCTAGTTTCCCTCTCAGGGATTCTAATTTTAACAAAAATCCAAAGCAAAGATTTTCTGAGGTGGGCTTTACATATTTTCTCTCTTGTAGATAACCATAGCATTTTACTAATTGAGTTGAGGATAGCAGAAGCCCTTTGTCACAATTTGCTGGTAGCATCTGACAAGTCAGAAAGTTTGAGTTGAAAAGCTAGTAGTATTTGTGAGTTAGTCACTTATCTCAGTTTCTCATCTATAGTTTCAGTTTTCTTGTCTTTAAAATGGAATTAATAATACTTTTACTGTGAGGTAAAAAATAATTTTACTATGAGAAATTGTACTTTGTAATTATATGCATTATATGAACCTGGGTGTTATTATCACATGTTACTAAAAAATGAGTTCTATCACATAAAACTAGAGATTTCTTTGTTCTTGTTGTCTAACTTGTGAATTAATCACCTGTGAGGAAAGATGGGACTTGAGAAACCTTATTTCCCAGAGGAGAAAAGGTAGAAAGGCATTTCAGCAAAACTGCCAACTTGAAAATGAATTCTTGAAGACATGGAACAATTGAACTCCAGTAGATAAGAGGAGAAAGCAACAGCAGTATTTTGGACAAATTGTAAGAGTGGTATGCTCAAAGAAAGAGAAGGTGAGCAAAGGTAAGTACTTTACTTACTGTGACTGTTTCCTATAATCCATTGCTTAAAAAATTAGAAACTGAGGGGATACCTATAGTGAACAAGTTGTGGTATATGCTTGTGATAGAACATTATTGTGCCTTAAGAAATGACGAGTAAAATGGTTTTAGAAAAACCTGAAAAGACCTATATGAGCTGATACAAAGTGAAGTGATCAGAATCAGGAAATTATTGTACACATTTATTGAACAATGAGCAGCTGTGAATGACTTAGTTATTCTCAGCAGCACAATGACCTAAGACAATTCTGAAGGACTTATGATGAAAACTGATCTTTACTGCCAGAGAACTGATGGAGCCTGAATGTGAATATAAGCATTCTTTTTAAAATTTTATTTTCCTTTGGTTTTTCTTTCTTTTTTAGTCTGTATGTTTTTTCACACCATGAATAATATGGAAATATGTTTTATGTGAATGTATCTATATATACCTAAATTAAATTGCTTGCCTTTTTAAGGAGGGGAAAGGAAGGATGAGAGAGATTTTGGAGCTCAAAATTTAAAAAAAAATGTTAAAAATTGTTTTTACATATAATTGGAGTGGGGAAAATAACCATTGCTTACCCAGGAAACCCAAACCATGAGGCATCCATTTTTGCTGGGTTTTTGTTATTGTTGTTGTTGTTGTTCCATCGTTTTTCAGTCATGTCTAACTCTTCATGACCCCATTTGGGGTTTTTTTGGCAAAGAGCCTAGAGTGTTTTGTCATTCCTTCTCTAACTCATTTTATAGATGAGAAACTGAGGCAAATAGGATTATTAAGTTGCTTTACCAGGAACACACAGCTAATAAGTGTCTAAAGCTGGATATGAACTTAGAAAGATGTCTTCCTGACTCCAGATCTGACACTCTATCCTTTACAACATCTAAATTATCTTTTATGTCAATGGATTTATTCTTTCCAAGAATACATCATGCAGAGGCATTCAGGAATCCCTTGAACCTAATCTCAAATACCTTGGTGTCTCAGAAGCTCTTGACATCATGTGAAGAGACTCAGTAAATTAGCAACCCCATCAAATCTCCTTTTTAAGTACTTATTATGTGTCAGACTCTGTATTAAGTATTGGAGATGAAAACAAAATGGCAAAAACGATCCCTGCTCTCAAGGAGCTCACTGTAAGACAGATATATTATAGATAATTTCATCTTGGGAAACTAGGAAAAGGCTCTTCTAGAAGATGGAATTTAAATTGAGTTTTGAAGGGATCCAGGGGGAACTAAGATGAATAGGTAAGAGGTCATCATTGCACACCTCAGGGATAGCCAATGCAATTATAGAGATAGGAGGTGAAGGCTTGTATTTGAGGAACTACAAATAGGCCAGTGTGGGTGGATCATAGAGTTTGTGGAGGAAAATAAAGTTTAAGAAAATAGGAAAGATGGGAAGGGATCATATTGTAAAGGGCTTAAATGCCCTAAAGAAGAGTCCATATTTGATCCTGGAGGTGTTAGGAAGCCACTGGAGATCTATAAGCAGGATAGTCTCATGCCTAAGCCTACACTTTAGAAAAATCATGCTTGGCAGATAAGTGGAGATTGAATGGGAGTTGGGAGATACCTGAAGAAGGAAGATTAGTTAGAAAAAGGCTATTGTATTATTCTAGGTTAAGTTGTAATTGGGGCCTGAATAAGGGTATAGCTGTGTGAGTAAGTAGAAGGTGCCATACATATATGTAGGTATGAGATATATTATAAAGATAGAAACCATTGGATTGAATAGATGGAATGTGTTAGAGTGAAGAATAAGGGATTGGCTGTGAGCTTGGTAGGCTATTGGTACTGTTGACAGTAATAGGAAAAAGTGAAAACTTTGCAGGAGAAACACCATGATTTCTCTTTTGGACATTTTGAGTTTTAAATCTCTGTTGATATGAGGTTGAGGTGTTTGAGAGGCATTTCATAAAGGGGTGACTGTAGCTCAGGAGAGACAATAGGGTTGGATATAGAGACTTGGGAGCCATCCACATAGAGATAATAATTGAATCCTTGGAAGATTAGATCACCAAATGAGATAACATGGTGCAAAAAGAAGTAGGAGCTCCAGGCTGAAACTTGGAGCACATATACAAAATCTGGTATTGAATGTTTAACTAGTTCTACCAAAAAAAAAATACATTTTTAAGTTTAATCTGCATTAGTGCTTTCTTTAGACTAGATAATCAACAAAATGATAAAGCCAAAAAAATCAAAAAATTAATCAATTTCTGAATTTGCTGATTTTTGAGGTCTAAATGATTTTGCTAAAAATTTAATAATTCAATTGGAACTGGCTCAAGTACGCCACTGTGACACCTGCAGTTAGTAACTATGACATGAATGAAAAACTAGCAAAGAACATAGAGAAGAAGTCATTAGATAGATAAAAGAACTAGAATAGAGCCGTGTCACCAAATGCTAGATAGGGGAGGACATCTGGGAAGGAAAGATGACTTTTTCTTTCAAAGTTGAAGAAGGATGAAGATTGAAAAAATGCTACTAGATTTGGCCATTAAAAGATCATTGCTAACGTTGGCATTGACAGCATTAATTAAAAGATGAGGTAAGAATGCAGACTGTTTAGAAGAGAGGGAGAGAAGGAGAGGCAGAATCCTTGACTATCACAGCTTTCTCAAGGAATTTAGTCATGAAGGGAAGCAAGATCAGAATGACAGCTAGCAGTATCAGATTGATCAAGTGAGGATTTTGCATTGATCATGATGATGTGGGCATGTTTGTAGGTGGCAAGAAAAGAATCTACAGATAGGAAGAGATCAAAAATAATTGTATTATAAGGACTTGAACTAAGTTCTTTGTGTGATCTTAGGCAAGTCACTTTAATCTCTCAGATTCAGTTTTCTCATTGGTTAAATGGAGAAAATGATGGTATCTACTTCATAGCTTTGTTGTATGGATCAGGTGAGCTAATGTGTGTAAAGTGTTATATAAATGAGTTATTATTTTTATTGTCATAATCTTAAAAAGGTCCAAGAAGTTTTCAGCTACCATCAGAAACCCTTCAATTTTCAAAATGTCTCCCCATTTAGAGAGTCAACCAATTCCAAAAGCTCACTGCCATTTCTGAGTATGAGTTTGTAAGTTCCTTTGAGCTGTCTAAATCTAGTGGATAGCGCTCAATGCTTCCCCTGGAGCCTTGGGATGAGCTCCAGGCTGAAACTGAATTTTTGTCATAACTTGTAAGCCAAATTTAATCTAACCCATTCTAGACTCTCGGGGAAATCAGTTTCTTGAAGCCATCTTGAATTTTAAGGTGTCAGTAGAT